>NC_056510.1:26992747-27051715 GCF_014905685.2 Nematolebias whitei
GTCAGTGACATAAAGAGGGCTTTACTACAACCAAATAGTTGTAAAACATATATATATATGTAATCTGATCACATGAAAGAAAACTCACAACAAATTCAAACTTCATTATAAAGGTCACTGTTATTCAAACTTTCCACCCTTTAAAAGATCAGTTCAAATATATCAACATCCTAAACTTTCTACTAACGAAGCGTGGATGTAAACTTCTGTAGGCTTACTGATACTCCTGTTACTTTTATGACATGTTCTACTTGTCAACATGAACCTGAGACCAGCAGAGGTTCAAGCCTTATGGTGCTTTTTGATGGTTTTGTCTTTTGGTTAGTAAGATGAAGTCTTAGGAGAGCTCAGGAGGGCAGATATGAGAGATTTTAAATGTTTCAGGGCTGCCAGAGCTCCTGTTAATGGCACACTTGGCACAGCTTTAGCTTCCTGCTCCCATTGAGCAGCCGTATGGCCACAGTTTTTGCATCATCAGCTCCAGTCGTCACTTGGACTCACCCAGCAGGTGTTCATTGTTGTTTAGGAGGGATCTTTGTTGAGATAGCAACTATTTCCAGTTTGAAATGAATATTTTAGGAGAATTATTTGTTGCTTGAATAAATCAGGCTCTGATGTGATGAAAATGTTGATGTAGCCATCGCTGTAAATGTCAGTGGTTTCTGTCAGTCTGAGTTAATTCGTCAGATAGTTTGTGTATTCTCAAATCTGCTTGACATCAAGTTGATTAGAGATTGGTGGTTTAGATTCAAGGATTCAAGGTTCTTTAGTTGTTGCACCACATGTGGTACATGTGTTGGAACGAAATTGTGTACACAGGGTCCCAGTTACATCCAACAAAAATATAAAATGTAAAAGAAAAAAACAGTAATAAGATCTAAGATATGAACTAAGAAAAATGTTAAACTAAAAATACACTAAGTACTAGTAGCATAAAAACAATATGCCAAACAGCAGCACGAACATGAGTCTGTGTGAGCAGACAAGTACGAATGAACACAGCAGCATGAAACAGATCAGCAGCAACATGAAACAGATCAGCAGCAACATGAAACAGATCAGCAGCAACATGATGTGATTTTTCACAGTGATTATTTTGGTTGGAGATGCATGAGTCTAACAGCTTCAGGGTAGAAGCTGTTCCTCAGTCTAGGGGTTCTACACTTAATGCTATTCAACCTCCTTCCTGAGGGGAGCAGGGCAAAATGTGTGTGTGCTGGGTGAGTGAGGTCCTTCATGATGCAGGTGGCTCTCTTCCTGCACCTGGAGGTGTAGATGTCTGTGATGGATATAGATAGATGCATCCCTGTCATGTTTACTTGTCAGTGACATAAAGAGGGCTTTACTACAACCAAATAGTTGTAAAACTAAAAAAAGCATACAATAACAGGAAAAAGACAATACATTTTTTTTTCCTCATTTTTATCTTGTTTAGTGCAGCAAAAGGCTGAAAATAGGACATAAATCCCCCATAAATCTCTACTGTGTCTCAAGTTGTTGGACTGTTCTTTTATCTTTATAATCAGAATAAAAAGTCAGCCTTCAGTTTGTCTGTCTTTGCTGTCTTGGTGTACTTTGTGTTTCTAAAAGCTGAACTAAGCCTGAGAAGCAGCTGCAGGTTCTGTCTCGTGTTCAGAGTTTCAGACCCTGCAGCTGTGTGAAAAGTCCCTTTTTTCAATCTGAGATTTATCTCACCACATATTTTAACACATTAACAATTCAGAGGATAATTTTGTTCAGCTCATAACGAAGCATCATGAATATGCTTACTATGTTGAAGCACAGTTAATTTCATGTTTGAGGTGTTCTGCAAACAAAAAGACAATAGGCGATGTATTTTTAGCTCAGCTGTCGCCCAAACAAAAGGACAGGTCGAACCAAAGTGCAGATTTTTTACTTTTATTTTCTCTCTTTCTTCCAGATTTCTCTCTGTCAAGTCTTTGAAACCTCAGATCAAGAAAAACAAATAAGAGCACTCGTATCTGAAAAGACAACGTGTCAGATCGATCTGTTCAACGTCAGTTTGCTCTTTCCGCTGAAGCCCACCCCCAGCCCAGACGTGAGTCCACCATGTCCGGGAAGGAGCGCAGCCCCCGCCATCGACCGTGGTCGGTGTACCGGGCCAACACCTTTGATCTCTCTGCTGAGATGATGGGGCTCGCTCTTTCAGGTAACTACAGTAACCGTCTCCATGGAGACATGTTGGCGCCATGCAGGATGATGTCATTACAGACATTTATTTTGTCTTTTACAGGAAACAGTCAAGATCCAGATGAGCCGGTGCTGGAGTTTAGCGTGGGTAAGTTGAGGAATTTCATAAATATCTTGTTGCATATTACAGATGGGTTGGATAATTTTCTAGTCTTACAAACTGTTGAATATGAACACAGATTTGATACTTAACTAAAATGTATCAAATTTATTGAAGTTTTTTTTAATAAATATAACTAAACAGAGAGTAAGCCATACGCTCCAGCAAATTATTTTTAAAAACACACACTGCCTCCTTAGATTTGTAGTTACATATTTTATTCAGAGCAGCTTGGAGGACAGACAGGGAGCCATGCAGGCAATCCCCAACAGAACTGTTTGGACCAACAAACCAGTAACATTCCAGATGATGGATGACCACTCTTTTGTTCTTTACAAGAAGGTTTTAGGAACACGCCTGCAAATCTGACTGAAACATACTTTTCTCTGAAGGACTTGTTTTTGTCATGACAACATAATTCCTAATTTTATCCAAAAAGTTTTGGTTCCTTAATACAAACTGACATGTGGGGCTTGCAAAAAATTATTTTTGATGTTAAAAGGCCTAAATGAGAATAGCAGCTGTTCTGTTTTTAAAAAGTAACCCCCCCCCCCCTCCTTTTTTAAGGACATAATTTTACATATGATTTAAACCATTTATGCTTCATGATCTGGCACCAGTTACCAATAAACAGGTTATAAATAACAACTAAAAATGTGTTTATTAAGCCAAAAAAGTGTGAAATAATGTTCACAATGTTGTAGCTGGTGGTGTGACTGATCCCATTTTAATTCAGTTTAATTTTTTATTAAGCACAAAGTCACAAGACCCATCTCAGGAGATGGGACAGAATGGCAAACAGGTCCAAGTCATATCAAATTACATAAAATACCCCACTCACCCAGCACACACTTTTTGCCCCGCTCCCCTCAGGCAGCAGGTTGAGGATCATTAAGTGTAGAACCACTAGACTGAGGAACAGCTTCTACCCTGAGGCTGTTAGTTCTATTTCGTATAGGCTTCGCCCTTTAAGAGCTGTCGCTTAGTGGGTTTTATCCCATCATGCAAAGCATTACATTGAAAAGTTTAGGCCACGCCCACCTGCTGAGTGGGCCCCACCCGGTCCGTATAAATTACGTTAAGAACGGGTAATCGGCTCCCAATTTTCTTCAGCAAGCTAATAGCACTGACCTTCAACAAGATGTCCAGCACCAACACCATCCGCCTGTTCAGCGTATTGTTTTGCATTATTAGTGTTTAGCGTATTTCTTCGTCTATATCTTAGATCCTTATTACTGTTTCTTTTTACAGTTTATATTTTGCTATTGTTGGATGTAACTGGGACCCTGTGTGCATAATTTCATTCCACCTCATGTACCACATGCGATGCGAATGATAATAAAACCAACTTGAACTTGAACTTGGAAATGCAATCCAGACAAAACAAGTGAGAAAGAGTATAAGAGTAGTAATGCACAAGAAAAACAAGTCAACATGAAAATTAAATAAATTCAATGAAACCCCAACTTTGGTAGTATTTGGTTTGGATTTTGACAGTTTGATTTGTAAAGGCTGGTGATGAAATGGACCCAAGACAACTAAAGTGAAACTAGTAACTCCAACAAAAAAACTAACTAAAAGTTGACAGCTCTAACCACTTCACTACCGTGCCGCCGCAACCAAGAATAACAAATATTAAAAATAAACATCCCAAACAATGATGAAAAGATGAATGCAACAGGAAATCAAAACACAAAATCCTCACAACAAACAACAAACTTTGAAGCAATTTATGAAAAACGTGTTTTATCCACTGTCCAGTTTAAAAGAAAAATAAATATATAATATAATATATAATTTATATAATATATGTTAAGAACATTTACCACAGAGGGAACAAAATACTTTTTGTACCCTTTTTGCTTTGCTAAATCAACCACCAGTCTTCTACCAGATGGTACCAACCTGAATAATGGTTGCAGTGGATGAGTTGGGTCAGTGTAAACCTGTATTGCCTTTTTTTCCGGAACCTGACTGTACAGGTCTGGAAGTTTCATTTATCGATGACCAATGACTTTACTACCTGTTTGACCACCTGGGACAGCTTGTTCCTGTCTCTGGCTAGGAGGTTCCCATACCATGAGACAATATTAAATGAAACAACACATTCAACCAGTGACCTGTACACCAACTGCAAAGTAATTTTGCTTGCATTAACATGTCAAAAATACTATAAAACAGCCCTTTCATCTCCAGGGATTAAATGCATTGCGAGCAATAAATCCCACGGCTGTAATCTGTTGTTTGTGTGTTGCTGCAGCCTGCAGTGAGCTGGTTACCCCCTCACTGGACCGCAAACCAACCAGCTTTGTGGCCGTCAGCTGCACCACGCCACCTCAGGCCTTCTGGACCAAACATGCTCAAACTGAGATCATAGAGGTAGAAAACCATGAGTTCCCTATGACTCCTGTCTGAGACTTCTCTAACCCTTTTCTCCTGCCTGCCTTCTGTCTGTCTGTCCTCAGGGCACCAGTAATCCCATCTTCCTGAGCAGTATAGCTTTCTTTCAGGACTCTCTTATCACCCAGCAGACCCAGGTTAAACTCTCAGTCTACGATGTAAAGGACCGCTCACAGGGAACGGTAACGTAGCGTAACTTTACTCAAATGTACAGTGCATTCAGAAAATCCTTAATAATCCATTTTTTAATCCTTATGCGTCAGATGTACATGCTGGGTTCGTCCATGTTTTCTGTGAAAGAGCTGCTGCAGGACAAACACCACAGACTGCACTTGACTCTCAGGTGTCCGAGCAGAAACACACACGTTGCGATCACACAGCATGATGCCACACACACACGCGTGTTCAGGGTTCTGACTCGATGTCGCTGTGAGGCAGGTCAGCAGAGAGCGAGCGTGTGGGCAACATCACCGTCATCGCCTGGCAGATAGAGGAGAAGCGTGAGCAGCGGGCGCCGGTGGCAAGGCTACAGAGGGGGGACACTGTGAATGGAAGGGTGAGGAATGAAAATCTTTGTGACGTTGAAGCGTTTTAATTTAGACTATTAGAACGTAAATGATTGATTTGTGCTGATCACCTGAGTCATCCATCCATCCATTATCTTCCGCTTATTCCGAAGTCGGGTCGCGGGGGCAGTAGCTTGAGCAGGGAGGCCTAGACATCTCTTTCCACAGCCACCTCTTCCAGCTTTTCTGGGAGGATTCCAAGGTGTTCTCAGGCCAACCGAGAGACATAGTCTCTCCAGCGTGTCCAGGGTCTTCCCCAGGGTCTCCTCCCAGTTGGACATGCCAAAAGCACCTCTCTAGGGAGGTGCCCAGGGGGCATCCTTAACAGATGCCCGAACCACCTCAACTGGCTCCTCTCGACGTGGAGGAGTAGCGGTTCTACTCAGAGTCTCTCTCGGATAACTGAACTTCTCACCATATCTGTAAAGGAAGAGTCCAGCTACCTTGCGGAGAAAACTCATTTCAACCGCCTGTATCCATGATCTCATTCTTTCGGTCACTACCCAGAGCTCATGACCATAGGTGAGGGTAGGAACGTAAACCGACGGGTAAACAGAGAGCTTTGCCTTACAGCTCAGCTCTCTCTTCACCACAACGGACCAGTACAGAGTCCGCAATACTGCAGATGCTGCACCAATCCATTTGTTAGCTTTAGTAACTTTCTTCTTTTTTTTTTAACTGATGGATAAAACAAGCATCCATCCATCCATTATCTTTTACCCTCTTCTTCCATTTTGGGTCACGGGGGTCACTGGTGCCCATGTCCAGCAATCACTATGCGAGGGGCGGGGTACACCCTGGACGGGTCGCAAGTCCATCACAGGGACACATAGAGACAAACGAGACAAACAACCATTCACTCTCTCACTCACACCTAGAGACAATTTAGAGTTACCAATCAGTCTAACATGCATGTTTTTGGTTTGTGGGAGGAAACCAGAGCACCCGGAGAAAACCCATGCACGCACGGAGAGAACATGCAAACTCCACCCAGAAAGGCCCCTGGACCGGGGTTTGAACCAGGGACCTGCTCACTGGGAGGCAACAGCTCTACCAGTTGCGCCACCGTGCTGCTGATAAAACAAGCAATTTAATATAAAAATAGATAATACAGTAATGACTATATTTTATTTTCTGTTCAGTTTATTATGAAAAGTCAAGACCCACAAATGGTTTTTACTTTGGCTAAATTTGGCATTTGTTGCAACTCAATAAACTGTGCAGTTTTCATTATTATTATTATTAGACCTTTATTTATACAGGTTAGTTCCCATTGAGCTTCGAAGACTCATTTACAAGAGAGACCTATTACATACAAACATACAGGAAGATGAGAAAAAGAGAGCACGAGGGTGAAAGAAGCTAAAAAAATCTTCTAGTTTACGTGTCCTCCAGGAGCAATTTGAGATGAACTGAGCGATTACAATAGGCCTTCGCAGCGCTTCGCTGCTCGGGCCTAATAAGTTGGCCTGTCCAAGGCCAGCGGGGAGGCCAAATTCAAATAAACAATTGTTTGGGCCTCCAAACTCTGTTTTCTGTCTGTCTTCAAGTTCTGCTGGTGCATTCAATGGTGAATCCAAACAGCCAGAATTAGTGGACATTCCTCCTGGTCCATGCTCGATTTAGCATTCTTCAAGATTGAATCCTTCATGCTGGTGAGTTCCAGAAGCCGCAAGTGGTCTACGATTCTCTGAAATCACGTCCAGCTTGCGGTTGAGCTCGGTAAGCATATGAGTTTGAGAGCTCGAGGCACGGATTAGTCCTTCACATAAGGCTGGCAGCTTTACCATGGCTGAAACTGCTGCCGACGTCTCTTTGCTTTGTCGATAACCAAGGTATCCGTCGATTCCAAAAAGCAGAAACCCTGTTATCATAAATCCAATAATGTACACATCTTCTACATCCTCCACAGAAAAAACAGCTAAGCACATCATTTTCCACTCATTCCAGGAATCCATGACATACCCAGCTGCAAGGGTCTGTTCAGGGCATGAGGCATAGGCGTCGCAACCATTATATGTGAAGGGGACATGTACCCCACACATTCAAAAAATGTTCATTTGTACCCCACACACACACACACACACACACATACACACACACACTTTTATTATGAAACATTAGTTCAGTCAGTCAGCGCAGTTTCTCTTTCTTTGTAAACAAATCCATTTCACTTGATTAATAGGAGAATACTCAGGCCACTAAAACGCCACGCCAGGTTTTCCTGGTTACTTCCAACTCTAAACACAGCAGCCTGCTGTCTGCAGTGTTTCTGTGCGTCTCCTCCTGCCTCAATAAAAACGTGCACAGGTGGAGGAGATGGAGACACCTCTGTGTTGCTCGCGCGCCATTTTACCTAGCTTAGTGCGGGCAGTTGTTGACCAGGGGGGTTGATCATAAACATATATTCATGTTAGGAGGATGCTTGAGAGGAGCTACGTAGCATCTTAGCTTAGCAGTAACTGTGCATTAAAGTTAAAATGTCTTTAAAACCCACAGCTGAATTTACACAAACTTGGTGAGAAACATGCTTTAAATGTGTGGAATTAAAGGAAATCTAGGTGAAATGTTGCTTTTTTGTACACTATGCTTTTTATGTGCACGCGCACATGCACACGTGCACACACACACACACCTACACACATCAGTGTGTGCCCCCCCCCCCCACACACACACACATTACAGATGTTTCTGACGCCCTTGGCATGAGGGCTCTCCAGCACCATGTTGTCTGGTGGGAAAAAAAATTGTATCGCTTGCATTGAGGGACCAGCTGACCAAATCCATAATAATTTCTGATTCAGAAGATGTGTAAAGAGAAGCTCTGAGGTTGACAGGACAAGAGAGCAAAAAAGCAGGAGGGAGGGAAGGAGGGTAAGAGCAACCGTCTTCGTCGAAGGTGAAAGAGAGAAAATGGATAATGAGGATTCATAGAAAAAGTAAGTTACATTTTTGTTTCCTTGTTTTTATTTTTACATTAGATGGTTCTTCCGGTTGACGAAAGCTTAACTGGATCTGCGAGCATTAAATCCAAGTCTTCATCTTTATGTAAAGACCCAATGCTGAAGGCAGGTGAGTGTCTCCATGTTACACCAACCAGCTGTTGTTGTGACCATGAATTTAATTTTACGTGGTCCTCGCTTGTGTCGTTGTTATTTGTCATTATTTATTTGTCTCTGTTTCAGTGTTTGGAGGTGTCATGTCTCGGACGTATCGTTTCCCCACCACAGATGGAAACCACCTGCGCGTCCTGGAGCAAATGGCAGAAAGTGTCCTCTCTCTGCACATTCCTCGACAGTTTGTGAAGCTGCTGCTGGAGGAGGATGCTGTCAGGTATCAATGAAATATTCTGCTTGTTTAAGACCTGCACTGTTTGTGTTTTCTTAAACTGCTTTTTCTTTGTTTTTGTTTGTAAATCGATGTTGCACAGTTTATATTAGACCTTTCCTCATTTCAGTATATACCTCCGTGGAGATGACTGCATCTAAGATCCAGTTACTTTATATTGGTTTCCAAGCATCTGTCCAGAGGCAGGTTGCCAGTCTATCAGAGCTGCACAGAGGTCATCCACTCGCACTTAGAGCTCATTTTGTGAAGACACTCTAACATGCATGATTTTAGACAGTGGAGGAAACTGGGGCCACCAGGAGACATCCAGCACATACATGGGGAGAAAATGCAACCTCCACACAGAAAGACCCCAGTCAGGAGTCAAACCCAGAACCTTCTTGCTGCGAAGCAACTGCCGAACCATGCAGCTGTCAAATTTTTTTTATACTATTGGGCAGCACGGTGGCGCAACTGGTAGAGCTGCTGCCTCTCAGCGAGCAGGTCCTTGGTTCAAACCCCAGTCCAGGGGCCTTTCTGGGTGGAGTTTGCATGTTCTCTCCGTGCATGCGTGGGTTTTCTCCGGGTACTCCTGTTTCCTCCCACAAACCAAAAACATGCATGTTAGGCTGATTGGTAACTCTAAATTGTCCCTAGGTGTGAATGAGAGAGTGAATGGTTGTTTGTCTCGTTTGTCTCTATGTGTCCCTGTGATGGACTTGCGACCCGTCCAGGGTGTACCCCGCCCCTCGCACAGTGATTGCTGGACATGGGCACCAGCGACCCCCGTGACCCAAAATGGAATAAGCGGGTAAAGATAATGGATGGATGGATGGATGGATATTATCTATTTATGTCTGCTGGTTTTGTTTCTGGTGCCAGTCATGGCAAAAAGAAATGCTATTGGCGATTATTATTAAGTCCCCCCTTTGGGATTTCAAGATTTACAAGAGCAATAACAAATGAGGATCCAGTTGTTTAGATTCCACAACAAACTCTTGTCATAAGTGGCCAAATCAGTCTGCTAGAGATTGTACAAATTCATTCATTCAACTTTTATTTAGACAGATAAATCACATTGAGCCTCGAAGACTCATTTACAAGTGAGGCCTGTTCAGACGAACAAAAAGTAATGAAAGTGACATGTGTAGGATTTGGAGGCAAAAAAAAAAAAAAAAATCCTATCGAACTTTCTCCTTGACCGAGGAGAAAGAACCTGATATTGAAAAAAACACCCTGCACATAGGCACATAGTGACGCAGACATTCTGCAGGGGAGGGTAGACGACAAGAGCGGTGATCGTGTCAAGGACACTCCAGAGGCAATGTTAGAGTTCTGATAAGAATGGTACAATCAGTTAATTCCCTCTGGTGAGATCCGTAAACACTCGAGGTCGACCTGGAACAGCGCCAGAGAGAATGAGAGAGTCCTGAAATGATGTTTATTCAGTCGGGTCCCTCTGATAGGTCCGCAGACTTCCTCAATGGGAGGGGAAGGGAGGAGCACAACAGTAAATAACAGTTCATTCATATAATTATTATTTGTACTGGTAATTTTGATCTACTCTTTCATTCATTTAGAAAAATACAATTTTTACAAGTTCACCTTTGTTTCCTAAAAGTTTATCTCTGTCATGATATTAGAGTATTGTTAAAGAAACATCACTTCATCAGTGAAAGGTTGGTAATGTGAGACGCTCCAGTGGTTTATCTGTAACTTAGCCAGCTGCAGAAAAACACTCATGAGGTGATCAGAGCATCAGCTGGAAGTCCTGATTGTTTCACTGTGTATGTGTGTTTGATGTACAGGGTGTGTGAGCTGGAGGAACTGGGGGAGCTCTCTCCGTGTTGGGAGAACCTCAGGAGGCAGATCATCACTCAGTATCAGACCATCATCCTCACATACCAGGAGACCATAAGTGACCTGCACGAATACAAAGGTTCCAAACACAAACGCATCACTGCAAACAGGCTCTTCGCTATAGTACCATGGAGAAATCAGCTTTTTATGGGAACGAGTTACTCAAACTACGGATGAATTAAAAGGGCTAGCTTATTTGAAGTCAATCCATTGCCACAGATAATTGACTTTAGCCAACACAAAAGTGGCTAAAACTAAGTCAAGTTACAGACACTGAGCTAAAATTTGATGTGGTAGAAGTTGAAATATTCTGATATCGCTTAAGTTGCAAAGATTATTATTGTCAAGACTTGACCAACTTTGCTTCAGCTCCATAATTTTTCCATATAACATGAGCTTAATCTGAACCTCTGGCGTGAAAATTAGCAGGTGACAGGCACTTCTTCAAAAAATGCTTCATCTTAAATTCTCTCAGGACCTTCATTTAAGTCCAGCACCTTGAAAGCTGAGAGGAAGCTGGAGTTCATCCCCACCAACCTGCACATCCAGAGGATGAGAGTACAAGGACAAACTGGTTATGGTCAGTATTTGTGTGCACAAACATATTCTTTTTCTGTGCAACCAGTGTCCTCCCTGATGACTTTGTTTTTATTGTCCCATCAGACTGGACATATGATGTTGTGACCATCGGAGCTCCTGCTGCACATCATCAAGGCTTCAAAGGCTGCGGCCTCCGAAAACTGCTGCACAAACTGGAAGAAGCCAGGAAACAGTGAGTGGATAAAAACAAATAAGGCTTTATATTACAAGTTTTAATGTAGTTTACAAAATAAATTTTTTTTTCCTCATCTTCTTTCCCTTATAAAACTTCAGAACTTATGAGGAGGAGAGGTAATTCAAGGCGAAGTGATTTAAAAGGAGTTTCTGTAAAGTTTTGACCACACTACTCGTTAAATTTACTTTCCTTCTGTATTTTTAATGTTGAAGCTCTGCTGGATTCACTCCTAAAGGAATGACCTACCAGCCTCAAGATGTCATTAAAGCTAAGGAGCTGATTGCTCAAATCAACACTCTGAAAACACAAGTGTGCTACTACGCTGAGCGCCTGTCCCGAGCTGCCAAGGAGCGCTCCGCCAACTCTCTGGAGAGGACTCTGGCCATCCTAACAGAGAAGGTAAACCAGTGCTCTGAGCAACCAGAGTAATGAGGAGGAACACTGAATGTACTAAACTAAACACATTATATGTTCCTACAACTCCCAACCAGAAGAAATAGCAATTTACCAGTTTACCATTATGTTTCTATATCACCAGTAAAGTTTAATGTGTGCTGAAGTTTCGTAAGAAATGATAACTATATTGTGACTTCATTTTTCTTTATGCCTCAACAAAATAAAATTCCCCTTGTTCTCACACATTAATTAACATGTTAAACTGAACTTCAATGCAAAACAACAAATGATTAGGGTAAAAGTCTCAGATGCCTTGAGAGTAGGGATGCACGCTATTGGATTTTTGGCTGGTATCCGATATGTTAAAACTTATTTAGCTGATAACCGATACCAATATTTTTAACATACTTTCCTTTGTCAGAACATAGCTCTCTTATTTAGACATATTTGCTACAAAAATTGTGTAACAGCTGCAAGAGCTGGTGACATATATTCAGTAACAGCCATATGATATGCATAGCACTTTAACTTACAAAGTATATTAAATGAAAAGTATTAAATATTATTTATTGACATTAGTCACCTGTGATGCTGTCTCACTTGTGGAGGCTTGTTCCAGGTTCCTAGCTGCAGTGTGGATCCTCTGCACTCTTGTGCATGAAGGACAGACTTTTTAAGTTCAAAGTTTTTGTCTATCCATTGTGCAGTAAGACTAATCATGCTAACGGGGCTAACACAACGTCCAGATGTCTGTGGTAAAACTCACCCAAGTGCTATCAGCTATTAGCTTCTCAATGATGTCGGAAATGATGGCTTGTAACTCGGGTGAGGCTACGTCAGAAAAATATCTCCAACTGGGGCGGATGTAGTGAGGCTCAGTGTAGTCCAAAAATCTTTGGAGTCCAATATCTTCAATGAAAAGAAAAACTTCCACACCACCAATATTTTGATTTCTTCCTCTCTGCAATGATCAGATCAGGTAGGCGCACGTGACGTCATCACATTGTGCTGGCGCTGCAGGCATCCTTGTCACTGGGTTGTCATACAAAAACGTCTTTTATATCGGCGAGTTATTTTGATGGAATAGCCGATGTCCTTTAATGCTAATATCGGCCGATACTGATACCATGCCGATAATATCGTGCATCCCTACTTGAGAGTTAAGAAACAATGAAAATTAAATATCTATAGAGTAGCTGTTCCTAGAGTAAAAACATCTATCCACCAGCATTCAGTGAGCTGCCTAAACCGTGTAACAAAAGATGTCAGCTGGAGCAACAGACTTAAATGTTAGCACATTTAGAAAAATTCAGAAAACTGCATGGCGATGTGAAGATGTTGAGGTTCTCCTTGGGAGTGACAAGGATGGATAAGATTAGGAATGAGATCATCAGAGGTACAGCACAGGTTGAACAACTGGGAGATAAAGTTAGAGAGGAGGACAGAGGATAGAGTGAGATGGAGGACCCTGAAGAGGGAAAAGCTAAAAGAAGAAGATGAACTGCATGTGCTTTAGTTTTTGGTTCTGACACCAACAAAGGCCAAAGCTGCAACCTGCTTTGGGTTAAACTTTCTTTTCTTTACACGGCAGAGGGAAAACAGACTTGGACAGCTCACGACTTTAACTTTTTACAGCTACGTTTCCTGTGCCTCAGTCATGTGCTCCAGTTCTCTCCAGTTTATCATACAATCATACAGACACAGACTTGCTCCCTCACTTGTTCTTAAAGAATTGTATCAATGCATTTCAATGCAATATAACTTGTCACTCAGTTTAGATCCTGACTGGAGTTCAGAATTTGAGAAGCATCATCTTAAACCACACACAATATGCTCCATGTAGAAGTTAGAGCTTAGATCTTAATAAACTCTGTAGCAGCTGTTAAACATCTGGAGAAGATAATCATTACCAAACCACGTCTTGGACTTGTCTTGGTCTTGTCTTGGTCTTGTCTTGGCCTCAGTTAAGATGCTCTTTACCAGAATATTTTCAATTAAATAAAAAACTTCCATCAAAGCATTTAATTATTTAAAGCAGGAAGTTTGATGTCATGTTTTGTCCGATTCATGTTCCAGTATTAATTTATTCTCTTTTCCTCCATCAGAGCCGTCAGCTGGTGGCTGTGTGTGACTCCAAGCTGCTCTCCTCAGCCATCATGAACTTTGCCACCGCTCGTTCAGAGCTCTCCCAGCACAGCACCCCGTCACCATCCTCCTCCTCGCTCTCGCCCTCTTCTCGCTCCCCATCTCGCTCCCCGTCTCGCTCCCCGTCTCACTACCCTCCCACCTCCCCGTCTCGCGCTGCCATCTCACCCTCCCGACACTCCGCTCCTCTGGAGGGTAGTGAGGGGAGCAAAAGCAAGCGAGCCTCCACACAGGCTGACCTCCACGAGGAGGAGTGGGTAAGACAAAAATACCCTTTTCTAGTTTTTGTGCTCATTTTGTGTTCATCTGCTATGTATATGTGTGTTTGTGTGTGTGCACAGGAGAAGGTTTGGCTAAATGTTGATAAAAGCCTGGAGTGTGTGATCCAGAGAGTGGACCGGCTGCTGCAGCGAGACAAAATCCAAAGCGACAGCAGCTCTGAGGACGTCTTTCTACTAGCCAACGAGGAGCCGAAGAGCAACAAGAAAGGTTCAAGTGTTTGGCAGTTATTCTGTCTTGTAATGCATTAGATTATCTCTTTATTAAACAACATGTAGAGATTTATGGATACCATAGGCGTCGCAACCACTATATGTGAATGGGACATGTCCCCCCCACATTCAAAAAACGTTCATTTGGACTCCCCCACTTTTACTATGAAACATTAGTTCAGTCGGTGCAGTTTATCTTTCTTTGTGAACGAATCCATTCCATTTGATCAATAGGAGAATACTCAGGCCACTAAAACTCCACTCCAGGTTTTCCTGGTTACCTCCAACTCTAAACACAGCAGCCTGCTGCCTCCGCTGTTTCTCCTCTGAGGGTGCATTCACACCAGCCCTGTTGTCCTGAACTCTAGCCCGTTTGCCTAGGAAGTCCGGTTTGTTTGGGGAGGTGTGAACACGCCATCGAACTCTGTCACGGAACAAAAAAACTAACTCTGGCCCGCCTAAAAACCTAGGTCTCGGTCCGGTAGAAGAAAACTCTAGCGCGGTTCGAGTACAGTGTGAATGCAAGCAGACCGGGCACCACTCCGCAAGTAGGAAGAAGACTACAGTGCAGGACAAACAAACACGCATTTCTCTTACCTCATATGGAGCTGTCAGCTTGCCTTGTGTGAAAAATGACATTCTCCATGGTCTTCTGCCTCATCTTCTGCTCATGCTGAGTCCGTTGTTGAAAAAAGACAAAATAGAAATCCTAAAACTGCTAAAATTTGAAGCCACTCCATTTTTGTTTTTATTTACAGAAGAAGAAGAAGAAGAAGTGTCTTCTTCAGAGGTTTTTGTATCGTTTTTTTCAGTAGTTCTTGGTGCAGCGCCCCCACAGGTGAGTGGGGGAACAGGTTGATTCGAGCAGGTTGGCTCGACTGCACAGTGCAGTGTGAATGCAAACGCACCAGCTCAAGTGTAAACAAAATGTTATGAATATTGGTCCCCAACTGAACCGAGTCTACCGGACTATCAGGTGTGAAAACAACTTGAGTCTCCTGCCTCGGCAGAAAATACGCACAGGTGGAGGAGATGGAGGTACCTCTGTGTTGCTCGCTCGCCAGTTTAAGGCAGTTGTTGACAGGGGGGTTGATCATAAACATATATTCATGTTAGGAGGATGCTTGAGAGGAGCTACGTAGCATCTTAGCTTAGCAGTAACTGTGATTCTGTCAGACGCTGCAGGTGTAAGAGACGCTGTGTGTTCAGGTGCATTAAAGTTGAAATGTCTTTAAAACCCCACGCCTTATTGTCCTCAAGCTTCATGAGAAACATCATTTAGATGAGTAGTTTTGAACACAAGTAAAAAAAAGTCTAGTGGTGATGATTTTTATTTCTCTATAAACACAAATAGCATCGACCTGATGCTCTGTATTAAAGTGTATTAAAGTTAAAATGTCTTTAAAACCCACAGCTGAATTTACACAAACTTGGTGAGAAACATCCTTTAAATGTGTGGAATTAAAGGAAATCTAGGTGAAATGTTGCTTTTTTGTACGCTTTTTATGTGTGCGCACACGCACGCACGTACACACACCTCCACACATCAGTGTGTCCCTCCCACATTACGGATGCTTCCGACGCCCTTCATGGATACCCTCAAAATTAAAAGATGAAGACTTAGGTTCATTGTTTTTTTTAATCTTACAGAACACCTGCACGATCACAACTGAAGATTATCTGATTGTCAGCACAAATCTAATGTACAATTACTATCTTACCTGCTGTTGAAAGCTCTTTGACTGACCTCAGTTTGGAGAAAAAGTTAAATTTTTACCAGAAAGTTAAGGTAATGGCTATACCGAGCAGGACCAAGACCAAACTGGTTCTGTAGCTCATCAGTTCAGTCAGAATGAAACCGTTTCTCCAAAGTGAGATTGTTCCAAGTGCTTTCTACAGTAAGTCAGACACTAGTTGTTCATAATCTTTTCTATAGAAGCTCACTTTAAAAGTTTTATATTATTGCTTTTAGCAGAATGTTATTTTAAATGTTTTCCGTTGCCTTCTATTTGGAGGGAGGCTGACACATTAACATCTTATCAGGACTATGGTGCTATCTGGAAGTGCTTCATGGACAAATCTCACCGTCTTGTCGTGTAATTTTTTTTTTTAAATACCATTATCCTATCCTCATGGTCTTTCCCCTTTTCTATCTGAAGAATAAGGGGTTGCGCTCCTACGAGCTGCAGCCACGAGCACATCGCCCATCTTTCGAACGACTGTACGGAATATAATCTCACTGTACTTTGGTGCAGTAAAAATCAAGTTTATTCTGATTCTGATTCTATTTTTTAGAAAACAGCCCAGAGGTGGAAAAGACATCTCCAGGTAAGAGAAATGTTTATTTTAAGGAAAATGACAGTATTTTTCACTTTGCCTCCTAGTTTCTTTGATATTTGTGTGTATAATACAGATGGGGACATACATATTTTCAGTCATAGTCTATAACGCTTTATATTTTGAGTTTTGTTTTTTAACAACGTTAAAGTTACCAAATGGGACTTGTGTTATATTGACATGGACAGGTGAATGGAGCGAGGTGCTGTATCCTCTCCTCACCACTCTGACAGACTGTGTGACTCTGATGAGCGACAGAGCAAAGAAAGCGCTGGTGTTTCTGCTCATGCAGGACAGCGCCCCCACCATCGCCTTAAGCCTCACGCTGCAGTATCGCCGCGACGTCGTCTTCTGCCAGACGGTTTGTCAGCTTCTGACACCGACTCCAAAATCCACAGACACTACGGTTCTTGCCGTTTCAGACACGCTGCAGTCATAAATGGTGCCAACACTGACGTAAGCTGTGTTCTTGCAGCTGACTTCTCTGATCTGCGGCTTCGTTCTCAAGCTGAGGAACTGCCTCTGCGACTCGGGCTTCCTCCGGCAGCTGCACACCATCGGCTTGCTGGTTCACTTCGAGAGCCTGCTCAGCACATACGGTAACATGTGCGACGTTTATAATAACATACTGGTTTGGAAATGTACTTAGACAAAAAGTATCCGATACACAAAAATAAAAAATAAAGCTCCTGCTTCCATATGCCACACTTGTTCTAATAGTTTCAATTACAAGATTTTAAATCTGCAAAAGATTCATTTGCATTTAATTTAAAAGAAACATATAAATTACTTTATAAATATTCATTATATGTGTCTTTTTAGGATAAACTTGGCTAGAAATTGTACCAAACCTGTTTTCAGCAGATTATATCAATAAATTTCCTATATCAGAAAGCTAACAGTGATACGATTTTTAAAAATATGACTCACTAAGTGTTGTTTTTCTTTGTTTTATTGTTTTACCATAACTTGTTCTTTAAAGGGGAGGAGTTGGCCATGTTGGAGGATATGAGTGTAGGAGTGATGGACCTCAGAAATGTCACCTTTAAGGTCACCCAGGCAACCTCGGGTTTCAGTCCAGACCTGCTGCCGGTGATCACAGGGAACAGGAATGGCTTCAACGTCAGGGTCCCGATGCCCGGCGTGATGTTTGACACGCTGCCGAGAGAGATCCAGAACGGGATGCTGCTCCGGGTCCAGCCCGTCTTCTTCAACGTGGGGATCAATGAGCAGCAGACGTTGGCTGAGAAGTGAGTCCCTGAAAACAACCACAGGGTAGAAACACAGACAGAACACTAATCTGTACAGTTTTAATGTTTAACTTTAATATCTGCAACAACTGCTGAAGAGCTCATCTGTGTCAAATGACTTCCTACTGAAGCTTGAAAAAGAATTAGCTGAGAGGCATATGGAGGGAAAAACTGAATTATATGTTTGTTTTTTGTACAACGATCCATATTGAAATGTTTTCAACTCTGGGCATTTAAGACATTATATTTAATTTATGTTGTGTCTTTGAATGAAAATCTGCTTACAGAGGTTCATTGTAAGGCTTTAGTTATATTTTACTAATGTTGAAATTAAACAGTTCTGCTTGACTATAATACAGTAGTCCCTCGTTTATCGTGGGGGATCCGTACCCTGAAGCCCCGCGATAAGTGAAAACCGTGAAGTAGGGACAGTAGTTCAAGTTCGAGTACAGTAAACTTTATATTAGGGCTTTAGAAACCCTTCCCTCACTCTTGAAATGTTCTAAACTCTTAAACATATTTAAACAACACACGTTACTAAATTTTACTTACTAGCTCTGCAGAACAACCTCAGTTCTGGTTCTGGTCCAACTCTGTTCTATTCCAAATTATTTAATTTCTGCAGACCTATCCTGCTGCGATGAAGCCCACAGTCAGTCCTCTAAGCTCTTAAACCTACTAATTTTGGCAACATACAGTACTTGTATGTACAGGAGCTACAAAATTTTACTTACAAGGGCTCTGCAGAACAGGAGCGGCTCGGTTTCATCCGACCCGACAGATGAAAAAAGTTCTGGTGCTGCATGACTGAAGCCCACCGCTCCATCCAGCTTGATGTGCATGTTATGCTGCTCCAGGATTTCATCCACCACCTCTGGCCTGGTGCGGACTAGTGCTGCGCGACCAGAACCTGACAGAACCCTGCAGCCGTCTGTCACCTGCAGCTCCCAGGATCCGGGTCACACTGAGACCAGATCAACTGCAGCTACTCAGCAGTGAAGATACAACTTGAAGGACGAGTTCAGCTTCAGAATTATTTGATACTTTCCTGCCAATCCTGTGAGATTATTATCATTACTTCTGACTTTGGTTGCAAAACTTTACCTCCGTCTGCAGCAAGCAGCGGTTGGAAGCAGTGTTGACTTCTGGGAAGTGAACTGATGGCTTCTGGGTAATGTAGTTTTTTTAGACTGGCAAAAGAGTGAAGGCTTAATGAAAGAAAACTATGTGGAGGTGTCAGAGCTCCAGAAAGGAGGAGGCCGGGTTCAGCAGGAGCCAGTCCGAGCAGGAGTGGCCCTGGTCAGACAGAGGTTGGACAGATGCTGGGTGTACACTCTGGAGAAATGGCTGTGCTTTTTTTCGGGGGGGGGGGGGGGGGGAGATATTATGTATATGTACAGCACTGTACTTAAACAAACCGTGAATAGAGCGAGTCCGCCAAAAATGAACCGCGAAGTAGCGAGGGACTACTGTATATGAAAAAAGTTCAAGTGAAAATAATTAATGGTTTGGATGGTGTTTCACATGCATGTTCTTCTAGGAAGGAAAAGGCAAACGTTTTCAGAAAAGCTGGAAAATTACCAAAAATGCAGCGATTTTTTTCTCATCTGTCATTTCATATTTCAGGAGTGTTTTATAATATTAATAATTCGGAAATTTATGTATTGCCTCTTTCAAAAATATAAACTGAAACTGATAAAGAAGAAATTATAAATCAGCTTTGTGCACAAATGCTGCTAAGTCCATTTCAGATGGACAGAAAGCCAAGGAGCATGTCCTGTAGATGAACAATGTATTTTAGCTTTTAAAATGGAAAGAGTAATCTGACATAATGATAAACAATATAATTAGTGTAAATAAAAAATGTTATTAACTCTTAAATTGTTTTTATTTTCATTCAAAGAAAAGTTGTTCATTAAGAACGCTGAATTTTAAACGTGTTCAAATGATAAATGACAAATCTTCTGTATTTTCATAAATAAAATAATTTTCCCTCAGGGCAGGTTAGTTGAGTTATGCGCAGATGCTTAATATTTTTGGTAACCTGTATGTGCACAGATTTGGAGACACGTCCCTCCAAGACGTCATCAACATGGAGAACGTGACTCGCCTCAGTTCATACTACGATCAGTTCAAAGAAGTCCTTCCAGAAGACTGTGAGTTACTCGCTCAGCAATCAGAAGAAACAAACTGTGTTTTCCTCCTAGAATGTCCTGATCGTTCCTCCTCTCGTGTCTCCTCAGGCCTCCCTCGCTCTCGCAGCACCACCAGCCTGCCGGAGCTGCTCAAACTGCTGAGCCAGAACGTTAACGCCAAGAAAAGCAAAAACGTGGAGATCCTGTGGCAAGCAGCCGAGGTGCAGCTGGTGATCGTTTTTTTATTCGTGTTCCAACAAAATACTATTTCTTCGATTTCTAATGTGCCTCTGTCAACCTTAAAGGCATGTCGACGCCTGAACGGTGTGCGTTTCACCAGCTGTAAAAGTGCCAAAGACCGCACGGCCATGTCTCTGACCCTGGAACAATGCCAGATTCTGCAGCAGGAGCACGCCATGGCCCCGCAGGTCTTCTACCAGGCCCTGGATTGTATGCGCAGGTCAGTTCCTTCACATAAAGCTCTTTCAGAGGAAAATAAAAGCCGCTCAAACTAATTAAATAAAGCTTTACTTTATGTCCACAGCGAGGGCTGCAGGAGAGAAAACACCATGAAGAATGTGGGGTGTCGTAAATATGCCTTCAACTCTCTGCAGCTCAAGGCCTTCCCCAAACAGTACCGCCCTCCAGAGGGGACGTACGGGAAGGTCGAGACATAAGTGGACATTTATGGTGAAATACAAAAGACTGAATTTGAAGCTGACTGAAAATAAACATTTAAATTTAAATAAAAATTAGACAAACTGTTCAGTTTTTTGTGCTAAGTAAATGTCGAGACGATTTATGTGGAAGTGCCAGTGCTACCGTAGACTGTTTTATAAGCAGCTCGCCCTCGCCCATCAGTAGCGCTAGAATTGATCACTTTTCACGAGCACGATCAGTAAAGACGCGGCTTTCTGTGTCACCGTGTTTTCAGTGTGCAGACCATGTTGTGTCTGTAGCGAGGCGAACACTCTGGATTCCAGTCATGTTAACGCGTGTCTTACAGACGTTGCTGCAGCAAAAATAAAGCACACATTTCTGGGAAATACAAGTAAAACTGGGAGAAAAATGGTAATTTGTGTATTTATTGGGCTTGCTTACCTCATGATGTGGGAAATCTCAATGTACCATCAGAGTTTGACAGCAAGAAGGCCTGAAAGATATACGCTTTGAGAAAACAGTTGTGTTTATCCGCACAAATAAAGGGACCAAGCCATGGTCGGGAAAGTGGTTTAAGCCAGAAAACACAGACAATGAGCTCTGCTGTATTTTCTTTGCAGACGGTGGTGAAGATGCATCAGCAGACCCCATTTACAGAGACAGAAACAACATATGCAAAGTGTCAGCTGTGACAGAAATGATGTTGGTACATATAAAAAGGCAGCGCTGCTTTTATTTCATGCTGTTATCTTGTATGTATGGGAAGAAAGTCTATATTTTATGACTCAACATGCAGTAACAGAAGCCTTATTTAACATTTTCATCTGAGCTTGGTTAGCAAAACTGTTGCGCCTGTTGACTTGTAGTAAATCAAAATGTTTGTTTCTGTGCATAACGGATTTAATGCATACATCAACTGAGACACGTTTTCTTTTAAGCTAACTCACTTTAACAGTTTTCAAATAAAATGATATGAAAGCACAAAAGCAAAATGTTTGGACTTTTTGCATGGACGTTTTTAACCCCTGCGCACACATCTCAGCTTTTATTGTTTAGTGCAGCAGCTAAAAGGTTTTAAGTTCTTGTTTGGAGAATTGTACTTTTTTGGATCCGTTTCTTTTTTGTGGAAAGATGTTTTATCCTCTATCCAGAGGGCTTCATCAGTCAGAGGAGTCCCAAGTAAACTGTTTTCCCCTCTAAGCAGCTCACTTACTGCCTAGGAGGAGTCGACAGGGGACAGGACAACCCCCAGAAACCATCTTATCACCAGCAAACTGGTTGGTCCCTAAAGGAGTGTACTGCTTTAGTGGGGAAAACAGTTTACTTGGGACTCAGAGTGATGAAACCCTACAGATAGAGGGCGAAACGTCTTTCCACAAAAAAGAAACTGTCCCGATGACCTGATTGACCATTATTGGATTTTGTACCTGGATGATTGAGCATGAACTTTGATACGATATACAACAATTAAAGCAATGACAAAAAACATTAAAATTAAGGTGCCAAATTAAATTGAGTAAAATGCTAAAAATAAGAACAAATGTTTCAAGTGACCTTAAAAAAAAATTGAAATCTCCCAGAGAAATCCAAGTGAACAGCCTCAGATCTTGTTGCAAGGTGTTACAGGAGCAGAGCAGGAAAAGGCCTTTTTGTGAAGTTCAGTCCGCACTGAGGGCACGCTGCAATGATGGCCTGAGAGCGCACGCTGTAACTGCACTGACGACGTGACATGTGGGAGAAGATATAAGAAGACAGCAGACCAAGGAGTGATTTATAGATGAAGCTGAACCAGTGATGTGATGATGACCAACTGACCAGTGAGTACAGAGTGCAGTGATGGTAGTTACAGTCAGTTATGAACTTTAGTAAGCTGTGGTAGACCACATCCAACATCTATAAAGACGTGCCAGAGGCATTCATGTCCCCATAGCAGATTAGAAAATGCCAGATACAAGTCATTTCATGGTGATCATGAAAAAGAACTCTAATTTCAGTTTTTTATATATATATATATGACTTAAAAAATAGGTCAGTTCCCAGGTACGTATTTATCAGAGTCCACAAACTCTATAGGAACACCATATCTGCATGTGACGGATAAGAACTGCTGACACTAACTTTTTGTTTGAAAAAAGCATCCCCTCAGTTTTATCAGCATTTAGCACCAGTTTAAGATGAATAGATCTAACTGAATATGTCAAATGCAGTAAAAGTAAATAAATAAATAAAAACTCTATAACTGTGTTAAGGTGACAATTATCAACAAAATAAACAATTAAGACAGTCTATTGTAGATTTTTGAGTGTTTAGGAATATTTTGTTGCTGCAAAAGTCCCCCCCCCCCCCCCCACACACACACACACACACACACACACACACTTTTTTTAACAGATGTTTGCCTTCAGAGTTTTCTTGTGTTCAATTTAATCTATTTGACCTATCATTTATTCAGGTCTTGTTTACCAATGTAAGTGGGTTCTTTTTCTAATATTTGTACAAAAACAAGGCTTGTAAACATGAGGCAACAGACTGTTTAACCTGTTCATCTGCAGGCTTGTAAGGCTCAATCACAAATAAGATTTTTCTGTTGATTCTCTCATTAAGGTTATTTTTATTCTTCCAGACCATTACTTGTTTAGTGTTAACTTTTTCCTTTTATTTTTTTATTTTTTTTATTAACATATTACGGAGTGAAGCTTTTCGTATGCATGAACTGCAGTACCATTGTGTTGCTTCTAGTCTCTATGGGGTAATTATATGTCATGATGAAATAAAAAATACTGCTATCTTCTCATTTTTCTTCTTTCTGGAATAAAAACTTTTTATTTGATGTTTGCGTTGTTGTGCAGTTCAGACTCTTCATGAAAACAACAACTTTTGGACCAAAGTAGACAATGCATTAAACATCTGTTTACCATCTCCAGGCATCAGTGGAAATTAATTTAAAATATTGTTCAAAGTTTTTAAATGAGCATGCTTTATTCTGACCATACATGCTTTTTATGCTTTTAGATTTAATTGAGTAGTTTTTATTGTTATTAGTATGAGCAAACATATTGAGCAGAGAGTGCTTAAACTACCGAGGACGGTTAAAATGGAATAAATAAATAAAAATATAGTTTATTTCATCCCAGCAGGTGGCGGTGCATTAAAACGAGCTGGTAGTTGAATCACCAACGAAGAAGAAGAAGTTGCGGGAGAAGAAGAAACGGACAAACGTGATAAAATCTTTGGGTTCTGGCACGTGTCAAGTTTGTCTCTTCTCTGTGTGGCGGTGAGATGATGCTTCACATTAATTCAAGAATTTAAAAGCAGAAAAACTGACTATGGGTCACGCGGGGAAAAGTTCACGATTAGTTTACGTGTACATCAGAACACCGGTTAGATAAACATCAAAGAAACCGGAAGTTTACCTATTACCGATCCATCCATTATCTTCCGCTTGTTCTGATCGATTACCGACCATTACCATCGATGGACCATTACCGATCGATGTTCACATTTCTTTAAATGTATAAAATGTTATTTATGTTGACATATAAATTTGTTCGCCTCTTTCGATTCTGTTTAAAACCAAAGGCGGCCCGGTTTTGTGTCCAGTTTTGTTTCCACCCGGAGTTAATAGTGCGTGGGACCATTTAATGTCCCGGGAGTCTCGAGCGCCCACCCGCTAACTTTTAATATACAGTAAGTTATGTGGTTCCGTTTGCACCTAAATTGAAATATTTTATGATGTATTTATTTATTTAATGATTAACGGCCTAGTCGACACGATTTATTACAAGAAACTAAGGCTATAAATATTTCACTGAATTGTGTAATGAATGAGTTTCACTTTCTAAAATGATAGACAAAAAAAAAAACTTTTTCACGATATTCTTATTTTTTAAATGCACCTATATGTGATTCGCCATTGAAACATGTTACTTTGTTCCCTTGACAGACCCACAGTAATTACAACATTTTAATTACAAATTTTCAACATGTTCCTAAGTGGATACACAAGTAACAAACAGGTTACTTGTGTATCCATCAATTTATATTAAATCTGGCGATGCTTATACAACAATAATAAAAGTTAAATGTACATAAGGATCAAAATAAATTTAATTAAAAAAAATAGAAACACTCGTTCAGACTCTTACGTGACCACTCCATCTTTTCTCAAAAAGATGAATAAAAGTTTATCTCCAAACTTACTTATTTATCATCAGCTTTGTTATAAATCACATATAGCTTTTAATATAAATAAATAACTCTATAAAATAATTTTAAAATAAAATATTGGCAAACATTTCTTTCTTTTTTCTTTTATTTCATCAACGTTAATTCATCTGTGTTGTATATCCTTTGTTTGCAGAGTTTTTTCACATGACTGTTGTTGGCTTCAATCTGTCAGAGGAACCCACCCCAGTCTGCACACTCAGCAATAAGTACCAGTAGGTTTTATCAAAGCTTAGTGTGTGAAACTCATGCAGTGTTCCCTTTTTATACACTCATGTCATCTATTTGCTCACTCAGGATAAAACAGTTTCACAGCCGATGACGTCGCTGTGTAAAAAGAGGAACCTGACAGTGGACAGAAAAACAGGACAGAGCTGTGCTGAGCAACAACAGAGACATTTTCAGACCAACCAGGACAAAAGTAAGAGATATTCCCTTTCCACTATATGTAGCAAATATCCTTCCAAAATAAAATCAAAATTAGAGTCTTCTGAGGAAGTAGAGCTCTGAATACAGCATACCTTTTCTGCTGAGGTGCAACATTTCAGCTGTATTTATGACTTGGATTTATGAGGGATAAAAGATGTCGTGTTTATGCTCTTCAGGATACAGGATGAGTAAGAAGCTGCTGGTAGATGTGGACTGCGGTGTGGACGATGCTCAGGCCATCATGTTGGCGCTGGCTGCTCCCAGTGTGCAGCTCCTGGGTGTCACCTGCGTGCACGGAAACACTGCAGTGGAGAATGTGTGCAAGAACACTCTGAGAGTTCTGCAGGCCTGTAATAAACTGGAGGTGGGTGGGTGCTGAATTTCAATCAAATAGTTTTTCTTTTGTTGATGTTTGATTGTTTTATGTTTGTTGTTTTGATATATTTTTTTTTATTAATGTTTGATCTGAAATTTATTTTCTTTACCCCAAACTTTAAATCCCAAAGAACTTTGCACAAAGAGTTATTGTTTTTGGCTACTTTAAAGGAAGAAGTGCTCTTTTAGCAGCTCTTAAAGTCAAACAGGAAGGAAAGAAGTTTATATAGTAGATACAGAAATAAATTTTAAACAGCTTTTTGTCTCAAGAGTGGACTCAGTAAAAGTGAGCATTTATGAATTTAAAAATATGTTTCTTTTATGGAATATAAACTTTTGTGGATTCAGTTTATGGAATAAATCATTTTCAAGTTTTACTGATGGTGACAATAATTTGAATTGTCTTGCATCACATGACGTCCGCCTGCTTTTATTCCCTTTGTTCATCTATGAGTTGTCCTCAAACCACATGTTTCAGTAAAATAACTGAACATCCACCACTTCTCCTTGATTAAAATTTGTAAGATTCAACAGATGCATTTCACTTTCAAAACAAATGTTTGTTTTGGTTTGGTACTGTGTAAGAAAATTACAGTCTTATTAAATGAACAGTTCAATTTAATTTATCTAGCACCAATTCACAACAAATGTCTCAGGACAGTTTTCATAGATAGAGCGTATTGTATCGATTATTTGATGAATCATTAAACCTGGTAAGGAAAACTGAGCACATCGTGTTAAAGTGAGACTGCAGATGATTTCTTTGAATCGACTTTTCCTTCAGAACATCTGTGGGTCTTTTCAGGACTCCAGTGTGGGAGAAAAGAACTTCATTAAAATTGAATTGCTGCCTTTTATATACATAAACAAAATTATGTCACACTTAGTAGAAAAATGTTGTACCACATATCAGTTTAATTTGTTTTTATGAAATGTTGAGTGAGGTTACCACATTAAGTGTTCATTTTTTAGTCTAACTATTAATACAATGCAAGCTCGTTTTTATAAATTAATACAAAACTGTGTTGCATACAAACAGTTAATAATGATTGCAGTCGTGTGTGTTTCTAATAATGTATTTTTTTTTCTGTGTGCTCTTCTGTTCAATGAACAGATTCCAGTGTTTAAAGGTGCTGATAAGCCCATCCTTGGTGACGTCATTGATGCGGGTCACTTCCACGGTCAGGACGGTCTGGGAGACGCTCCTGACCCCCACGCTCCTGGTCTGGACCTGCTTCAGAAAGAAAACGCTGTTTCTGCTATCATCAGGATCGTTAACGAGAATCCAGGAGAGGTTAGAGCTTGAGAATCGCTGTGTGTGTTTTGGAGCTGTTTGCTTTGTGCACATAATAAATCTATGAATCTGTTTTTAGGTATCTCTGGTGGCCACAGCCCCCCTCACCAACCTGGCTCTGGCTGTGAGGATGGATCCATCGCTGCCAAGCAAACTCAAAGGGCTGTACATCATGGGGGGCAACACTGAGTGTGAGTGAAGCGCCGACATCTTCTCGTGTTTTCTTTGTTTTGTTTGTTGCAGCTGAATTACAACAGTTTAGGTCAGAGGTCACTAATGGGCGGACCTCGCTCCGAATCAGGACCCAGTGATGGTTCTGTCCGGACCCGTGCCCAATCTGATAAATTCACGAAAATAGATAATTTTCATGGAGCATTTTTCCAGCGATAGACAACTTAGGTGCAGAGAAGCAGGAGGTGTGTTTTGGAGGTTCACTCTACTTCAGGTGTTACAGTAATATCATCACTCAGTTAAAGAGCCAATCAAATCTTTTGTTTCTCCTGCACGGCCGGTGCACCGAGCTCTCAGAGAAGATTTGAGAAGGAACAGAGATGAAGACACGTCATGTCGTGCTCCAAAATAAGAAAAGTTGTTGCTGTAAACTGGTGTTTTAAAGATGAATGAACAGAGAAATGAATGTTCATTCTTCCATCAGGCAGTTCAAAACCTGTTTGCCTCATATGCTCTGAAACGGTCGCATTAATTAAAAGTGGCAACGTGAAGCACCACTACGAAACTAAACACATCTCTTTTGTTGAAGTCGAGCAGAGAGCAGTAAATTAACCGAACTGCAAGCCCAGTATGACAGATCCACCTCATCACAAATACTTCTACAGCCCAGCAGCAGCTGAATGTTCACTCAAGGTGCGGTGGATTTTGGGGCAACATAAAAAAACATTTAGTGACGGGACAGTCCTGAACAAGGTCAAATTAAATATGGGCAACTGGGCAAGTGCCCCCACAATCTCTAAGGGGCCCAGGGCAGTGAGGGCACAAGCAAAGTATCTGGTCATCTCCTGCTTTACTCGGAACCCTGCGCTGCACAGACTGCTGCGCTTCCTGCATTTGGGTAGCCCCGCCTCCTCCCATTTTTGCAGTTTTTTAATCTACGTTAATCTACTTAATGAAGAATAGTATGACTTTAAATCATTCATAAAACAGGAAGGAAGGATTATTATCCCTCCTCTTACTACAGTGAATGTGGTACTTTGCTATAAGTACAACTATATTAATGGCATCAGAGAAAGCTGAGCTTAAGTTATCCACATAAAGTAAAATGTTCTCAGCATCAAAAGAAGGAATTTTAAGTTTGAGATTAATCCAGTTTCTGATTTCTGACCAAACACTTTGTATTGACATGAAAAAATAAATTGATTGAGGGATTCATCTTCTGATTTACAGAAGACACACAAATCAACATCAAATTTAAATCTTTTTCAAGAAACATGGCTACAGGATATATTTATTTATTATTTTAAAATGATTCTCCTTCACTTTAGGAGATTTAGGTCATTTGACAAATTTAGAATGAGCAGAAGTCATACTGGTTTTATGATTTATACTGGGAGGTTTCTTGAAGAATCAATAAATGTTTAGGTGCAAACAGTCTACAGATGTTAAAACAGTCTACAGATGTTAAAACAGTCTACAGATGTTACTGATGATGCTCAGCCTCCTACATGAGAATGGCTCTGACTCCAACCAAGATTTAAATTACTGGCAGGACAATCCCATTTCTCTCATTAAGAAAAGTAAAATAAAGAATTAGAAAGAATTTTACCTGGATTATTGAGCATGCATCAGGATGAAATAAAGAATAATCAAAAGAGAAAAGGTGTTAAATGCTGTTTTCACTTTTTTCCTAAAAGAGCCATTTTTATTTGTTGTTTTCTGAAGATGCTGACGTGTTTTACTTGAAAACTTAAATTTGTATAGCTTGGTGCCTCTTTAACAAACAAAAAAAAAGAGAAAAATCTTTAATTGCTGTGCTTTTTTAAAATTTACTAAAAGAGACACTTTTAAATTGTTTTCTGTTTTCCAAAGATGTTAACTTTTTCTACTTTAAGTGTAAACCTTCAATTCTTGGACCTCTTCAGTTTAAAAGAAAAATGCTTATTAGGCTCAGTTTGCACATTTAGGATGTATTTTATTCTGATCTTTCAGTTTTAATCTGAAATAAAGGCTTTAAATGTATTTGCCTTGGACTAATTTTAAATATGGAGCTAGTTGTTTAAAGTGCAATTAGTTAAAAGTGAAAATGTGAACATACGGGTAGGCACGACCATAAAAGTCAAACGTTAGACCTTTGTTAGGACCTTTTTAATAGGAGGAAAATGTAGTAACTGGACCTCAGTGAGTTTTAGTTTAATACCTCTGGTTTAGGTAATACAATCTTAGTGTGGTTCAAAAACAACTCTGTTTATAATAAAAAGGAGCTAAATTAGTCATTAGTGCACAGTGAGGCCTGTTGTGAGGACGTCTCATCATCCTGTCTGTCTCCTGTATTGCAGCTCGAGGAAACATCACAGTGTGTGCAGAGTTTAATTTTGCTGCTGATCCAGAAGCTGCGTACATCGTGCTCAATGATTACCAGTGTCCTACTTACCTGGCATGCTGGGAGTTCACCTGCTACAGCAAGCTGCCCTGGGTAATACAGGTTATTTTGTACAGAGCTCATCATATGCACATACAGTCATGGGTAAAGTATTTTGTTTCAGGACAATTATATTGTAAATTGTTTGTTTTTAAATCAAAATGAACGTTGTGACAGATTACATTGTGGTTTACTGAATGAAAACTGAGCCAAAATGAAGATTTGATGTTAGTTAAATAAAATCCACAACATGATTCTGTAGCCTCCAGTTTCATTTTAAAATACTTCTGTGGCCCAAATTATCACCCTTCCTTCACCGTGCTTGTCCGATGGTGTGAGGTTTTGTCAAACTAGGTGTTGTACAGAGTTGGGTGTTGTAAATTATTTCCAGAAAACTCCACATTAGCCACATTCCATTTTGTGGTTTGTTAAAATATAATTTTACAAATCCAAGTCATGCTGTCTTGTTTCATAAAGAGGTGAAAACCGGTTTTATTCAGGCAACGTTTCCCAACACGAAACATTTATTTCCAGTACCAAAGTTCATGCTCAATAATCCAGGTATAAAATCCAACAATGTTCAGTCAGGTCATCTGGACAGTTTCTTTTTTTGCTGAGACATTTTGTGCTTCATCCAAAGGACTTCCTCAAAGGAGGGAAGTTTTGAACCACTTTGATGTGACTGTCTTAGAGAAGCTGACGAGGGAGCGAGTGGGCCCCAGAAACCATTTTAGCACCAGTAAACTGTTTTTTTTCCACTATGGAGTGAGCTGTTTGTGGGAAGCAGTTTTGTTCGGTGGCTTCTCGGATTGAGGAAATCCTTTGGATGAAGGATGAAACGTGTCAACAACGAAAAAAAAGAAACCATCCAGCTGACCAGACTGAACATTGTTGGACTTGTTTCTAGTCTTTCTGCATGTAACCTGCTAATCCGGGCCTGTAAAGTCAAACGTGGACCTCAGCGTTTTGTTCTTGTTATTGTTCTCTGAGCTGAGAACGATGAGCAACAGACTTGAATGTTTTTCACTGTTAAAAAAAGAAATTAAAATGATGAACAGCAGATTGTTTAATAACTCTTCCCTTACCTTGGCCATTACTGACGTCTTTCTTTTTTAGTCCAACAATGTTCAGTCAGGTCATCTGGACGGTTTCTTTTTTTTTTTTTGCCGAGACGTTTCGTCCTTCATCCAAAGGACTTCTTCAAAACAAACGAGTCCCATAGCCACCACACTCTCATAGTGGAACAAAACAGTTTGCTGGTGATACGCTGGTTTAGAAACCGTCCCTTACTGAGCATGAACTTTGGTGTTTTGAACCACTTTGGCATGGCTGCCTTAGAGGAGTTGATGGGGGAGAGTGTGGGCCCCAGAAACCATCTTAGCACCAGCAAACTGTTGTTTTTTTTCCACTATGAGAGTGTGGTGGTTGTGGGACTGCAGTTTGTTTGTGGCTCCTCAGACTGAAGAAATCCTTTGGATGAAGGATGAAATGTCTCAGAAAAAAAAAAAAAGAAACCGTCCAGATGACCTGACGATTACCTGGATTACTGAGCATGAACTGTGGTTTTTCCTTTTTAGTACTTCTTTTAAAGAGGTCCTCACACCTGCTGAGATCAGAGAGTCTGTGAATATATTGAGTTTTATGTGACTGCTTTGGGTTTTCCTACTTCCTATGAAGGCAGTAAAGGTGAAAGGTGTTTTTTTTTCCCACACACTTTTTTCTGTATTTTGACGTAAAAGATTTAAAAGCACATTTGTAATATGTTGTTTTAAGATCTAAAAAAAAAAAAGCCCCAGATGGTTTCTGTTTTTCTTCTGAAGTGTAAAATCGTAAACATATTTTAATTATAGATCTACTTTTTATTATTCGCCACATGTTGTGTATTTTTATCTACCAAAAGTGCTGCAGCTTTTCCGTGTTCATCCCTCCAGGAGTTCTGCGACGCCTGGTTGGCGCAGGACAGCCACAAAGCTCGCTTCATGGCGCAGATCTTCCGCCACAGCATCGAGGCGTCTAAATCCGAACGCTTCGAGAAGGAGTTCTTCACCGGCAACGGCTTCATCTCCTGCGACTCGTACGCCATGGCGGCTGCTGTGGACGACTCGTTCATCACAGAAAGTGATCATTACCCAGTTAGTGTAGAGCTGGTGGGAACTCACACCAGAGGAATGATGGTAGTGGACACTCTGGGGCTCCTGAAGAAGTCTCACAAGGTTTTTATCATGAAGAAGGTGGATTTGGAGAGGTTTAAGCAGATGATGGTGGCTGCTTTAAAATAACTGACCAAGTTATTAGACTTTGTTTTTCACTGAACAGTTTAGAAGAAACTTTGCAAATGTGTCAGTATAAAAACTAAGCACGTTTTTTTTATATCCCTGTACAACAGGCGTGTACTCATCAGATGACTGATACAAGAAAATGTATCATTAAAACAGTGTCCGCCACTCTAAAGTGACAAAGCTTTAAAATGCTATTCTCCCTAAATACATAAATAAGGATTACCGTATTTTCTGCTGTACACATCGCACCACCGTATAAGTCACATCTATTATGCGTCACCGCTGACAGCCCGGAAATGTGGGCCGTTCTGCCAAAAATCGATTGGCTGTCAAATGGTGGCCGCGGGAGCGTGCACAGGAGGACTTTAGCAAGAATTTAACAAGATTAACACTTAGAACAATTATTTGTTTGCGTGACATAGTAAAGGTGTGTCTCAGTTGAACTTTTCCTTAATAAATGCACTTTAATGGTCAAATCAGCTGCATTTCGCTCGGGCAGCGCAATGAAATTCAACTGATTTGACGTTTGCTCCAGGAGTTCTGGAGCGAGACGAAGGTGGCTGTATGGCAAGCCAAGTGTCTCACTAATATCCACTTTAACATATTAATGAGACCCTTGGCTTGCCAAATTAGTCGAGGGTCCTCTAGTGGCTAAAAATGGTAATGTTCAATGTTTTCCATGTGTGAATGAATGAAATCATCAGATCTAGGGGTGCACTGATTACAGTTTTCTGGCCGATCGCAGATTTCTAAAAAGTCTGACCTACCGATACTGATTTTGTTTCATAAGCAACACTGTCAGGTGTTATAAGTTCACAATGCACCTTCAGTTTTCCAATATTATTTTGTTGAAAAACATACCCGTGAACAACTTCCTAAAAACAATACAAACTTGTTTTAACTGGCCACGAGGTAGTGCTCTGAAATATAAATGAAGTTCAGACAATTGTTGTTAAAACAAAAAAAAGGGTAAAATCGGTTTCTCGTTTAAGTTTCATTTCCCAAAATTAAGGAAATTGGGGCCGATTTATCAACCGGATGATTTATCGGTGCACCTCTAGTCAGATCTCAGCCAAAAATTGGGTTATAAATATGGAAAAAAAACTTATATTAGTCGCTTCGGTGTATAAAACGCAGGACTTGTAAATTTATGCAAAAAAGGTGTGACTTATACGGTAAAAAAATACGGTAATAAGAAATAAATATGGTCAGATGTGGGGGCTTATGAAAAGATTTAAAGTTACCCCCCATGCTGTGTTTTATATAATAAAACATGGAGTTTAAATTAATATATAAAAAAAGAAAACTGGCTTAGAGGTAAAATACAGTATGAAAGAAAACATCAGGCTGTACATAAGCCACCGTTTAGTTTTAAACTTACAGAGGAACAACTAGTTGTTATAACCCGTCACCTTTAGTTTTATTCTAATTTGAACCATTTTGTGTTTTTTAAAAAATAAAAGAAAATCCACAATGAAAGACCCGCAGTCTGCTGGTAATGTGCTTGAAATAAACTTGAGCTACTCCAGAACAAGGAAGTGAAATCACTGCCGTGCTGCAGTTTGTGGTTTGTAAAAATCACTGCAGAGTTGTGTTTGATCACTGACTCAGCAACATGTGGAGCAGCTATTTAGTGCTGAGTCACCCTAACAGAAAGCTCAGACAGGTGTGTGGCGGTACTGTACAAAGATCATCAAACCTGATCTTTGGACTATATTGCAGTTTTTACTGCACCACATTTGTCGTGTCTGCACTTGTTCATTTTAATCCATGAAACTAAAAGTATAAACCTGTTATTTTAGCACTAATAACATTCACTATTTTCACATTTGCGCGCATCACTGTTCCCACAAGTGTCACTGTCTGTACACGACTTTCAAACAGACTGAATATTAACTTGTCGCTTCCTTTTTTTGTAACTTCCCTCAAGCAGTCCTCCCTTTCCTGAGCTGGATTTCTGTTTTTCGGCTCAAAGGTTGTTTTCTGCTGACCTTCGTTTTATCGAGATCTCACTACTTTATTTTTACAGTCAGCAGCAGGTAAGTGTTTTCAGGCGGATAAACTGTGTTACACATATTGAAGTTGACGGATATATGAACATTTATCTTTCTCTGTGATTTTTCTGTTTGCTTGTGAATGTATCATCTCTTTTTTTTACGATTGTGGGTCTTTTATCTAATTTTTGATTCATCTGTTGAGTCCTACAGTCTTTTATTTAGATAATTTGTGAATGAATGGTAAAATAGTCATTTAATGTCACAGATACAGTAGAATTGCATATACTGATTAAATTTAACCTAAAATGAGGTATCGATGTGTTTCACTGCTCCATGAGAACTGTTTGTTCATGCGTTCTGTTATTCTCTTAATAAAGACGACGCTTCTTGTGATTACCATATTTTCCGGCGTTAAGTCACAGTTTTTGCATAGATTTGTCTCCTGTGACTTAAATACGTTTCCCCCCATATTCATAACACAATTTTTGATTAATGCTTTAAATTTCAAAGAACCACAACACCGAGTCCTCCCGTGTGCGCTCGCTTCACTCAGCTGGTGCAGGCGGAGGAAATGCTGGAGAGCTAGTGGCTCCGGCCGCGATGCATGGATGGATGGATGGCACCGCCCAGGAGAAATTAAGCTGTTTTGACCATTAAATAAACGGGACGGGTCAGTGGTGACGCATAATAAATGCGACTTATACGCCAAAGTGACTTGTATACGTTTTTTTCCTCTTGCTTTTTTTTGACTGATGCGACTTATACTCCGGAAAATACGGTATTTGAGTTTTGTCAAACCCAACAGGTGAGTTCAGGATGCTTCTGCAGCTCAAACTGTTCCACTGTAGCTGTAGGTCTAAGCTTTGTGCTCTGCGGGGTACACGATGAGTAAGAAGCTGTTGGTGGACGTGGACTGCGGGGTGGACGATGCTCAGGCCATCATGTTGGCTCTGGCCGCCCCCGACGTGAAGCTTCTGGGCGTCACCTGCGTGCACGGAAACACTGCAGTGGAGAACGTGTGCAAGAATGTTCTGCGAGTTCTGCAAGCCTGCAACAAACTTGAGGTGGGTTCATGTGCAGCATCTTGATGTAAAACACACCTGTCAGTAAGGTGACACTGAGACACGTTAAATGTTGCTTTATGTTTACAGACAATAATTTACTCTAAAAATATCCCAAAGATCAATCAAGACTGTCTTTTTCATGTTTGCATTTCATTTACCCTCTCCAACTAGATTCCAGTGTTTAAAGGCGCTGATAAGCCCATCCTTGGTAACACCATCAGCGCAGGACTCTTCCACGGGCAGGACGGACTGGGAGACGCTCCGGACCCCCACGCTCCTGGTCTGGACCTGCTTCAGAAGGAGAACGCTGTGTCTGCTATCATCAGGATTATTAACGAGAACCCAGGAGAAGTGAGATGTTCAGAAACAGCTGTGTATAATCCAGGCTATAGTTTACCATCAGTGAGATTTTGATACTTCCAGGAAGGATGTATTAGTGATGCTTTAGAAGGCTAGTACTCCAAAGTAAACCAGTGACCATTTGTGAATTGCATAAAAGTAAATTTGCCCAATAGTAAGACAAAATTCATAATTTGGACTAAATATTAAATATACTAAAGAGAAAAAAAATGCATCTGTGACATCAAAAGTGCTGACTGGCTCAGGGATCAGTGCATCACTAATCAGAGTTTTTGATTAGGAGGCTAATTCTCTAAATAATGAACAGAAAACCTCCAGTCAAACATCCACATTTGTGTACTGGGAAACAACAAAAATGTTCCAGATGTTTGAAGCCAGATTGTTTAGTCAGATGACTCCCAGGAAAGGACAAGCACATGATCTGCATTTGTCAGACGTGATGGAGGTAGTATAATGGTAAGCGTATGGCTGTCAATAGAGTTGGTCCACCATCGCTATTGATAAAATAGAAAATATAAGAACTTCTTACAAATGTAACAGTATTCTTAACTATATAAAGATGTAAATCCTGCTCATATTCAGTGCAGTGACGTGCAGTGAGCTTTGTGGCGGGTGATTCACTGACTTGTCTGGAATCGGATGCTCACATATATGAACCCAAAATAGAAGCTTATTTCAATTTAGCCTTTTTTTTTGTCTAAAAAGACATCTAATTATGCTTTAATCAACTCCATACTCCTCTTTTTAAATACAAACCGGATTCCAAAAAAGTTGGGACACTAAACAAATTGTGAATAAAAACTGAATGCAATGATGTGGTGGTGCCAACATCTAATATTTTATTCAGAATAGAACACAAATCACAGATCAAAAGTTTAAACTGAGAGAATGTATCATTTTTATGGGAAAAATCTGTTGTTTCCAAATTTCACGGCGTCAACAAATCCCAAAAAAGTTGGGACAAGTCCATTTTTACCACTGTGTGGCATCCCCCCTTCTTCTTACAACACTCAGCAGACGTCTGGGGACAGAGGAGACCAGTTTCTCAAGTTTAGAAATAGGAATGCTCTCCCATTCATGTCTAATACAGGCCTCTAACTGTTCAATCGTCTTGGGCCTTCTTTGTCACACCTTCCTCTTTATGATGCGCCAAATGTTCTCTATAGGTGAAAGATCTGGACTGCAGGCTGGCCATTTCAGTACCTGGATCCTTCTCCTACGTAGCCATGATGTTGTGATTGCTGCAGAATGTGGTCTGGCATTATTGTGTTGAAAAATGCAGGGTCTTCCCTGAAAGAGATGACGTCTAGATGGGAGCATATGTTGTTCTAGAACCTGAACATAGTTCTCTGCATTAATGGTGCCTTTCCAGACATGCAAGCTGCCCATGCCACAAGCGCTCATGCAACCCCATACCATCAGTGATGCAGGCTTCTGAACGGAGCGTTGATAACAACTTGGGCTATCCTTGTCCTCTCTGGTCCGGATGACATGGCGTCCCAGTGTTCCATAAAGAACTTCAAATCGTGACTCATCTGACCACAGAACAGTCTTCCATTTTGCCACACTCCATTTTAAATGACCCCTGGCCCAGTGCACACGTCTGAGCTTGTGGAGCTTGCTTAGAAATGGCTTCCTCTTTGCACTGTAGAGTTTCAGCTGGCAACGGCGGATGGCACGGTGGATTGTGTTCACTGACAATGCTTTCTGGAAGTATTCCTGAGCCCATTCTGTTATTTCCTTGACAGTGGCATTTCTGTTTGAGGTGCAGTGACATTTAAGGGCCCGGAGATCACGAGCATCCAGTAGAGTTTTACGACCTTGACCCTTACGCACAGCGATTGTTCCAGATTCTCTGAATCTTTTGATGATGTTATGCACAGTTGATGATGATAACTTAAAAGTCTTTGCTATTTAGGGGGCCGAGATGGTGTAGAGGCAGGGCAGCTGGCTTGGGACCCGAAAGTCCCAGGCTCGATCCCCAGTCACTGCACATCACGTGGCGTCTCTGGGCAGCACGCCTCACCCCCAAAATGCCCCCCGGGCGCCCTCAATAGCTGCCCACTGCACCACCTGGTGGTGGATGGGTTAAATGCAGAGACTAATTTCACCATTGTATGGAAACATACAGTGCTGACATTGTGATGACATTATTATTATTATTATTTTACGCTGGGTAACACCATTCTGGTATTGCTGCACTATATTTCTGTGCAACAATGGTGGAATTGGTGATCCTCTTACCATCTTGGCTTCTGAGAGACACTGACACTCTGAGAAGCTCTTTTTATACCCAATCATGTTGTCAATTGACCTAATTAGTGTTAAGTGGTCTTCCAGCTGTTCGTTATATGCTCAATTTCCTTTTTCCAGCCACTTATTGCTACTTGTCCCAACTTTTTTGGGATTTGTTGACACTGTGAAATTTTGAATCAACATATTTTTTCTTTAAAATGTTACATTTACTCAGATTAAACTTTTGATCTGTCATCTATGTTATATTACGAATAAAATATTGACATTTGCCATCTCCACATCATTGCATTCAGTTTTTATTCACAATTTGTTTAGTGCCCCAACTTTTTTGGAATCCGGTTTGTAAAAAAAACGTATTATCTTTATTTTTAGACGAAGAAGTTTGGAAAAATACTTTAGTTTTGAGTAGGGCTGGACGATACGGCCAAAACTTTTATCACAATATATTTTTTAATTTCGGTCGATAACGATATAATTCCGATATCGATATAAACAATATAAAAGCCTCAGACAAACTGTACAAATACATTTATGTTCATCATAAATGACATCAAAGAAATTTGAAATCACCATTAAAGACAAAACTCAACTTTGTCAGTATTAATAGTTTTAACTTTAAACATCAAAACCTATCGCAGACGTTTGCTGCATGTGTTTCTCTTTTGATACAGCTGGGTGTTTGTTTCAGGGACACGTCAGCTCAAACTTTTATTCTGCTTCATCTTCTGACTCTCAGCAGATTCTTTCGAGTGGAACAAGTTAGATGTTCCCACCGCTAGATGGAACACATTTTGCAGCACACAGAAACCTGCAGTTCATCGGATCTTAGAAAGCCGAACTACTTCCACACAGATAGTCCCTTATCAATTATGTCATCTGCTTTCTCTTCGCTTGTGAAAGCTTGTTCAGTCACATTCTGACCGTCATGGGCACTCATGTTGAAGAGAAAACTTAATGCGCGTTGAAGCTTAGCTTAGCCTGCTACCACTGACTCCTTCGAGCTGTGGTGTACGTCACCACGCACTTACGTATTTGTTTCGTGGCTTTTTCTGTTTGGTTTGAAACTGTAGCGGCCGTTTCAACCCAAACAGAAAAAGCAATGCATCAGTGAAACGCTGTAATCATATTGAAATATGAAAAATGTGCTTAAAACTCATATCACCGTTAGTGAATAAATTATATTGTGATGTATATCGATATCGAATTATTGTCCAGCCCTAGTTTTGATATGATCTTCCACTGCATAACACTACTTCCACTACTCTGGGTAAGAACACACAGCGACGTTTCATTGTCTCTATGGGGCAGCACTGCCCCCTATCGGTGCAGCGTGGTACTTTCTGTCTCACCCTGTGTATTTTCAGCGTGCATTTATGAACAAATAGAAAGAATAAATATGTCTCACACATTCATTCAATATATTAGACTGTAGAACATCAGCATGTGCAGTGCATGTGTAATCAAACATTATATTGGAGATATAAAGAGAGACAGCAATGGGCATGCTCCAACCCCCTACTTCATATATTGTATATGACACAGCGCCCCCAGAGGTGAACCAGAGCACTACACTGCCTCACCTGCATGGTTTGAACAGGCAATGCATACATTCTGAGATTTTGACCATAGAAGTGTTGAAATAATTCAGAATGTCACCATGTCACCGATTCAGTGGTGTTAATGCTTGGACATGATTTTCCAGTGCAGATGGATGAGGATGTTTTAGTTGCTTAAACTCAGCCCAACAGCACAATTAATTAACTGAAGTGAAGGCTTAGAAACTCTAAGAATAAACTCAAGACTGATCTTAAACCTTTTATTAAGACTGGTTACAGCTTGAACTTGTTATTTTAAATCCATGCATCCTTCCCAGGTATCTCTGGTGGCCACAGCCCCCCTCACCAACCTGGCCCTGGCCGTGAGGATGGATCCATCTCTGCCGAGCAAACTCAGAGGGCTGTACATCATGGGGGGCAACACTGAGTGTGAGTGAAGCGTCGACAGCTTCTAGGACTATATTTCTTTTGTTTTCAAAGGAGGCGTCGAGTAGAAAACACTGGGTTTTATTTAGCTGCAGAAACAGAAGACAGAAAAACACTAAACCTTCCTGAATCTAGAACTGGAACCTGCACAGAAACTCACAAACGTACCTGTCATTTTACAAACAGACTTCATGATGCAGGGTAAGGCTGTGAAGTTTAGAAGACTTGCAAATAAGAACACCTTGTACATGTCCATCCATCCATCCATTATCTTTACCCGCTTATTCCATTTTGTGTCACGGGGGTCGCTGGTGCCCATGTCCAGCAATCACTGTGCGAGGGGCGGGGTACACCCTGGACGGGTCGCAAGTCCATCACAGGGCCACATAGAGACAAACGAGACAAACAACCATTCACTCTCTCACTCACACCTAGGGACAATTTAGAGTTACCAATCAGTCTAACATGCATGTTTTTGGTTTGTGGGAGGAAACCGGAGTACCCGGAGAAAACCCACGCATGCACGGAGAGAACTTGCAAACTCCACCCAGAAAGGCCCCTGGACCGGGGTTTGAACCAGGGACCTGCTCGCTGAGAGGCAGCAGCTCTACCAGTTGCGCCACCGTGCTGCCCCTCCTTGTATATGTTTTTGTGTTTATTTTATTTATCGTCTAATGCTTTCAGGTTTGCCTTTACTAGACATTTTACATGAATTTACTGAATTCATGTGAACTTCATGCTAAGCGGTTGCTGTCGGGCAAAACCCTCCTTTTTTCATCATTTTCATGTTTTTACACATCTGTTTGTGGCTAACCAATGAAAATGTCAAAAAGCTTGTAAACTAATGTTTATTGAATTGAAACGATTTAGTTTTCTTGAAAAGTTGAGTTTTTGAAGAAAGAAGGTTAAATATGTAAAATACATTTTCCTTACAGTTCAGTATAATTTTACTTTTTTTTAAATCTTCTCTTAAAGTGTAATTTCCTTGTTTCTTCAAACCATATTTATTAGTGTGTGTTTAAGTTCATTATAGTGTAGTTCAGGGTTATTGTGAAACCTCACGACAAGTGAGTGGTGAAAAGGAATACAAGGTTACAGGCCTAGCATTCCTTGGAGGAATGCATATCGCCCACTACTTTTCATGCTGCAGTTTTAGACTAAATCTATTTTGTTGAAAAATGACATCTTGAGTCATGCTGACTCCAGATGTGCCTCAAACGATTACATTCTGATGGTCTTATTAAACATCAGTCCAGGTTTTTGATGCACTTTTCATTTTACTGTATGTGGAAACTTTCAGAGAAAGTCGTTTGCTTCCTGCACATGGAATTTTTTTTTCTCAGCAAGTTTCTATTAAAATAATAATTAGTTGGCATTGCTAGCTTAATAGCAAATACTTTGAAAGGAGGTTATTGCTCATCATTTTCTGATTGACCAGTTGTTTTGCTTTGATAACTGTGAAGCCTTTAGAGAATGCAAATCAAGTGTACAACATGGAGATTGTCACATTTCTCCCTGGGTCAGGGCGAGTGAGTTATGTTGGATAGAAAAATTGAAATGTCAGTAAATTAGTTAAGTGTTGGTTTCTTGTCGTTCTCTGTCATGCAGCTCGAGGAAACACCACAGTGTGTGGGGAGTTTAATTTCACTGCTGATCCAGAAGCTGCGTACATAGTCCTCAATGATTACCAGTGTCCCACCTACTTGGCCTGCTGGGAGTTCACCTGCTACAACAAGCTGCCCTGGGTAATACTCATTTTAAACAAATACTCCTTCCTTTATAGTCAATCAGCACTTGTGTTTTCATCCCTCCAGGAGTTCTGCGACGCCTGGTTGGTGCAGGACAGCCACAAAGCTCGCTTCATGCAGCAGATCTTCCACCACAGCATCGAGGCGTCCAAATCTGAACGCTTCGAGAAGGAGTTCTTGGCTGGCAGCGGTCTTATTTCCTGTGACTCGTACGCCATGGCGGCTGCTGTGGACGACTCGTTCATCTTAGAAAGTGATCATTACCCGGTTAGTGTAGAGCTGACGGGAAATCACACCAGAGGAATGATGATAGTGGACACTGTGGGGTTTCTGAAGAAGACCCGCAAGGTTTTTATCATGAAGAAGGTGGATATGGAGAGGTTTAAGCAGATGATGATGGCTGCTTTAAAATAACTGACCAGGTGTAAAGTGGTCTCAGTTGGTCATTTATCTGAGCCATGAGTATTTTAGCACTAAACATATGTAGCACACAGCTATACAGCTAGAAAAACTCCTTATTGCACACATTTACCTCAAATTTGTCATGACTCCATCATGCACAATATATTAATATACAATATATATTCATCATCACACTGTTGATCTTCAAACAGAGGTGAAAAGTGTGTTAGAATTTTTTTTTTGTCTCCAAACCCTATGTGTCATTTTCACCACTTTTATTGTCTGTCCAAACAGGTCTCACTTGTAAATGAGTCTTCCAGGCTCAATGTGACTTATCTGTTTAAATAAAGGTTGAATGAATGGAAATAAAAATGTAGACATTTTTATTTGTTTCATCAGATACCACACATTCATTTATCTGGAATAACTAATAATATGTTCCAACCAATGAGCAATCTGTTCTGCATTTGTCCTGATGCGTCTGTGAATTTTTTTTTTTACATGTTTTGGTTTTTCACTGCCAGTTTCTTGGTGTCCTTCAGATCTATAGTGCTGAAAGATGTCCTGTGACATGAACAGCTGTCTTTAAATCCTCTCTGGTATTTCCAGCTGGAAATCTGGTTTCCATTAAACTACAGAGATGCAGCAGCTGGCTCCTCAGTATCCTTTTCTCCCTCTGAACCTTGACCTCATGTCCATCTGGAAACAAAAGACACTAATCAGCGTTTTGCACCACAGATCAAAGTTCAAGTCAGCCTGGAAAGAAAATTGTAGATATGCACAAGTAGATAAAAATGGGCATTTGTTTGTACCTGCTTTGAAAGACAATGACCTAAAGTAATCTATATTACAATCTGCTTGTCTAGCTAAAATTTAAAGTTAGGACTATGATTACTGAGCATGGAGATAGATAGATATACAAAAGTACATAGATAAAATTGTTAAAACCTGGGTATGAGAGGTACAAAATGACCAGTACGACCTGATCCACAGCTGATTTTACAACAGTTTGATCATCAGTGGTAAAACCATTATTACAGACTTACCATTGACCTCTTGCATTCAAAGAACACCGTCTGAAGGGATTTGCAGTGGCCTTCCTTCAGACACTCACTGGGCTTCTTTCCCTCCTGATAGATCAAGACATTGTTTTGAATACATTAGGCCCTTGCTTGTAAAAGTACACAACTTACAGTTTTAAAATCAACCAAGAAACCAATAAATACTACAAAATGGCTTGATTTTTTGTGTGTGCATTTCATAACAGCAACAATTACATAAAAGGTTTGAAAATATATTAAAGGTTTAACTAAATCATGCTCAAACAGCAAAACAAAACCTTGTAACATATTGTTCAATGTACAGGTCCTTCTCAAAAAATTAGCATATTGTGATAAAGGTCATTATTTTCCATAATGTAATGATAAAAATGAAACTTTCATATATTTCAGATTCATTGCACACCAACTGAAATATTTCAGGTCTTTAATTGTTTTAATACTGATGATTATGGCATACAGCTCATGAAAACCCAAAATGCCTGTCCCAAAAAATTAGCATATCATGAAAAGGTTCTCTAAACAAGCTATTAACCTAACCATCTGAATCAACGATGTAACTCTAAACACCTGCAAAAGATTCCTGAGGCTTTTAAAAACTCCCAGCCTTGTTCATTACTCAAAACCGCAATCATGGGTAAGACTGCCGACCTGACTGCTGTCCAGAAGGCCATCATTGACACCCTCAAGCAAGAGGGTAAGACACAGAAAGAAATTGCTGAACAAATAGGCTGTTCCCAGAGTGCTGTATCAAGGCACCTCAGTGGGAAGTCTGTGGGAAGGGAAAAGTGTGGCAGAAAACGCTGCACAACGAGAAGAGGTGACCGGACCCTGAGGAGGATTGTGGAGAAGGGCCGATTCCAGACCTTGGGGGACCTGCGGAAGCAGTGGACTGAGTCTGGAGTAGAAACATCCAGAGCCACCGTGCACAGGCGTGTGCAGGAAATGGGCTACAGGTGCCGCATTCCCCAGGTCAAGCCACTTTTGAACAAGAGACTGCGTCAGAAGCATCTCGCCTGGGACTGCTGCTGAGTGGTCCAAAGTTATGTTCTCTGATTACAGTAAATTTTGCATTTCCTTTGGAAATCAAGGTCCCAGAGTCTGGAGGAAGAGAGGAGACACAGAATTCACATTGCTTGAGGTCCAGTGTCAAGTTTCCACAGTCACAGGGGTGCCATGTCAGCTGCTGGTGTTGGTCCACTGTGTTTTATCAAGCGCAGGGTCAATGCAGCTAGCTATCAAGAGATTTTGGAGCACTTCATGCTTCCATCTGCTGAAAAGCTTTATGGAGATGAAGATTTCATTTTTCAGCATGACCTGGCACCTGCTCACAGTGCCAAAACCACTGGTAAATGGTTTACTGACCATGGTATTACTGTGCTCAATTGGCCTGCCAACTCTCCTGACCTGAACCCCATAGAGAACCTGTGGGATATTGTGAAGAGAAAGTTGAGAGACACAAGACCCAACACTCTGGATGAGCTTAAGGCCGCTATCGAAGCATCCTGGGCCTCCATAACACCTCAGCAGTGCCACAGGCTGATTGCCTCCATGCCACGCCGCATTGAAGCAGTCATTCATGCAAAAGGATTCCCGACCAAGTATTGAGTGCATAACTGAACATGATTATTTGAAGGTTGGTGTTTTTTGTATTAAAAACACTTGTCTTTCATTGGTGGGATGAAATATGCTAATTTTTTGGGACAGGCATTTTGGGTTTTCATGAGCTGTATGCCATAATCATCAGTATTAAAACAATTAAAGACCTGAAATATTTCAGTTGGTGTGCAATGAATCTGAAATATATGAAAGTTTCATTTTTATCATTACATTATGGAAAATGATGACCTTTATCACAATATGCTAATTTTTTGAGAAGGACCTGTATAATGTCCCCCAACACTGAAAGCCAATTTTGTGAGATACAACGATGCAGTCAGTTCAGAACCTAAATGCTACAAATTGTAAAAGAAAGCCTCCAACATATATACTTACTTTCAGTAGATTTGCGAACACTAACACAAAAACATGCTATAATGTACAGCCTTTTGAGCAGAGGTGAACTAGAAAACCAGCCTCGTGTGAGCAGCACGGTAAAATACGTCAATTTAATTGACACCGAACTAAACATTGTGGCCAACTGGGTCAAAAGATATTTCAAATTCTCAAAATAATCTCACCAAAACGACAGTGTGTGAAATTCACCATTTTTTGAATGAGGTCTGGCGTGGCTTACCGTGACCTCAGTGCTGGTGTTTAAAATGAAGTTTCACCATAAAACGTTTCCTTGAACTAAACTCTTGTTTCACGAGTATTTTCCCAGCGATTAGAAAAAGACTAGACCACAGCTATTAAATCTTTTATTTATTTAATCAAGTAGTAAAGGTCCTCACAGACGTCCTGGCTTACCTTTAGCACGCAGTCATGTTGAAGGAGACACGCCTTAAAGTCCTCTCTGACGCCTGCGCATGCTCTGATATCCTCCTCTTTGTCTTCGTAATATTTCGGCATCGTTCAGAATTCACCTCAACACCAAATTATCTTGGAAGGTTATCTCAAACTTGCTAGAATCGGTTGGTAAACAGCGCTGGTGTTATGGAAAGCCATCAGCCATGATTATGAAATGGCATGATGGGAAACCGGAAGTATACGTGCATGCTGGGAGCGTTTGTAGTTTCCTCCTAGAAAAAATGTAGGCGAGTTTTCTGGTGATATATGAATATTTTCGGGATGTCAAATCAAAACTAAATTGGAATAAAACCTTAAAATGTATGAGATGCAAGTAAAATAAAATCACAACACAAAATGAGTGTAAATTCCACCATTTTTTCAAATTTATTTTAAATCCGATCATGAAAAATGATCGCCGGTTCACGCCCCGGCCCCGACAACATCAAAATTGTGGGTGGGGTAGGTGAAACACCCACACTTGCCCCCACCCTCATTCGCCCCACTCTGGGCCCATGAGCAAGGCCCTTAACCCCCACCATGTGCTCCCTAAACAGGTCTCTCTTGAAAATGAGTTCTCGTGGCTCAATGAGACTAACCTGGATAAATAAAGGCTAAATGAAAAAAAAAAAAAAAAAAAAATGATGCAAAAATCCATCAGAATCAGGCAAACGCATGAACACGATGAAGGCACATGAACTGATGGGGAATGGGAACTAATGAGTAAATGTATTTGTTATGCTGTTGTTAATAACCCGTTTGAATCACATGCATTCTTGTCCTTAAAAACATTCATTTTCCATTTTTATCTGGATGCAGGAAAAGGGGGTTGTCTTTTTAGTAGTAGTCAAAATAACAGCTTATATGATTTGCTCCTTTCTTCTCCAACATAAAAAAATGAAGAACCGGAGACTACAATGAGTACAGCTCAGACTGTAAAAAATACAGTCTCTTCTACAGTCTATAGTACAGCTTTAGAGCAGATTGATCAGCAATGAAGGAAAATATTTTGCCCAAACAACAACAACAACAAAGTGTTCAATAAATTACACAGAATAATTAAGCATGCTAAAAAAGCATGATAAGCAGGAATTGAGCAATTTTAGACCAATTCTACCAAAAGGCACTTCACTAACCCCTTCAAAACGCATGAAAACAGTTACTGTAAGCTTCACTGACAGTCTTCACTCAGATTATTGGCCACATACAACTAAATGCAAGTGGGAAAATAAGTGATTAAAAATAAGATAACGCTTCTTGTAGCATAAACATATCGTGTATATATATATGAACATTCAGTGGTGAACTGTAAAGATCAGTAGTCATAATGTTCTATACATTTAAAGAAACCAAAATGGACAAATGGCTGCAGAGGGTTCAAATGATTTTTTTCTGCTTGAAGATGGAAAGTGAGGTACCAAAGATGGCTGATGTGCTCTAAAAGTAAAAATGCAGTGCAAACATCGCCGTGTTAGATGAACTGTAAAACCAACTACTTTCAGTTAACATTACAAATTTTACTTGGCATCCAATATGTGAGCAGTTTCTCAAATATTAGTATATCCAGCAACATGTGGGCAAAAATCGAGTTGGAACAAATTTAAATTATATTTTGGGGCGGCTCTCAAGAGAATTGGATATAAGGCACTTTTTTTTTTTTTTCCCATTTCGACTCACATCCACAATGACTTTGACAACAGAACCTGTTAAAAACGTTTCTCTAGTTTAGTTTTTGTGCAGCAAAAATTATGTTTAAGTGAAAACCTTCCAAGTAGCTGTTAGCATGAACATAACTTTTACATAAGTATTAATTAAAACGTTTAAAAAGTACATAAAAACACAAAATGAACTACCATAAACATCTCTTAGAATAAAAATATATTTTACCTCTTGTACAAATTAAAGATTTATTTCAAATAAATTAAGTCATCCTTCATGGATCGTCAGTCATTGTTGTAATAATATATCCTTTTAACAATATATTTCTTCAAGAAAACGTTGCCAAGGCGATCTCTGATTGATTGACTATAAATAGACTCTGAGGCCCGTCTGACAAGAGGAAACAGCTCTGATGTCACGATACAAATTTTCTAGGTTGTAGTTACGACTCAACTGTTTTCAGGTCACATGTCGGGATGAATTTTTGTTTCAGGACCAGTAGAGTACTTGACTGAAAGTGAGGAAAACATATATTTGCTCGGGTCGTTGTTGATCTACAAAAACATGTTTGGATCTCCACCATTTCTGCTGAGAACAGACAACAACTGGCCATTAGTGACGACAACATTTTCGATCATCTCCGGGTTTGCTGAGGCGCCAGGGACAGTGCAATGCCCCAGCTTACCCGAGCGTGGCAGCATTGAGTCAAAGGAGAGGGATTTGGCAGCAACTACATCATCAGCCAGGTGGCTGGTTCTCTCCAGCCTCTTCCTCCAGGAATCTTCTGATAGTTTTCTAAGCTGCTGAACAGCACAGAGCTTTGAACAGTTGTCCTCACATCCTCAACTGTTAGCACAGTTCTAATAACATTCTCACAAACAGAAGAAATGCATAACGAGAAGGAAGTGATGGGAAAAGAAAGAGAAACTAAATAATGACAAGATAAAGAACATCAGGAAAAAAAGTGGACAGAGAGGGACAAGCTAGGACGAGCAACTCTCAGCTCTAATAGCTTCACCGCTGGTTGCCAGGTTCCAGAGACCCTGCTTAAGCAGTCACAGATTGTGGCCCCCCAGGGGCCCCGATTCATGGGTCTCCTCCAGAGAAGTCAGCCAGATATTCTCTTTATATGTATCTGCAAGGAGAGAAAAGAGCACAAGATGTCTCATTAGACAGAAACGAGGAGGAAGGAGGCATTTACAGCTAATTATATTTGTCACTCACTTCACTGAGGATGGCCCATACAGCAGAGTTTTTGAGCACTGAAAGACGAAGCGCCAAGACGGGGTTGAAGGACGGATCGACAGCTCCTTCTGCCACACCTTTTTCAAAATGACCTGAGTGTTTAAACAGGCACACAAACAAAAAATAAATATTTAAAAGGTGCACAGATTTATTTATTTTTACATAAACTATTGAACAAAAATCTGAAAAGACACCACAGTGTGTGTTATATGATGACGTCACATAAAGTCATGTAGCACCAGATTACTATCAGAAACACGTACCAATCCTGTAAAAGCGATCTTCGGTTCGCTTGTAGCCGTCTTTGTTCTGCAGTCCTTTTTCCTGATGTTCAAAGACAGAAAACATTGACATCAGAACAAAGTGTGAGGCACACTCTCACATTTGGATGATTTCTTTTGAACTAAACACCCAAACAGGTGCGAACAACAGTTTTTACACTGAAAGAGTGGACTGCAGTGTCAGAACAGATCAGTGCTGGCAGAGCCAGTGATTCTGTCATGATCCTGACAAAAATCAATACACTACGTCCAAAATGAAGCCACTCAGTGTAATCCAATACGAGCTTTTTGCACACCTCACCAGAGAAGGGTGACAGACCGTGTGTGTGTGTGTGCACATGTTTCAGGATGGAAGGAGGTTTCCTACCGAGACGGGCAGTATTTCCACTGTGGTGTTCTCGATCCTGTCTCCTGGGTGCTCCTGGTTACCGCTGCGGAACAAGAACCTGCCAAAACGAAGCATTAGTTTTAATACTTTCATCTGCGGATGAGCATTCTTGCACTTTTCCCAAATAGCTTCAATACTGTGACACACAGCCTACAGCCACAGATGTGTACATCCGTACACACTAGGTTTGACCATGCTCAGCTGATGAACCCGAATCTGGGAATGTAAAAACAAGTTTAAAAGCCAGTTGGATAAATTTGATTAAAGTTAAAAGCTTGGGTGTTGTTGATCTCAAGTCAAAGCTACAGTTTCACCAGTTACATAAATTCTGACGTTCCTGCTTTTTCATTCATCAAACACTCAAAACTCCCTGCAGTTCTCTAAGAAACCAAAGGAAGGACTTGAATGCACAAATCACAGACAGTATGGCAGGTGGCATGAATTAAAAAAAGGCAATTTCACTTTTATGAATATGAATCAATTTCATTCGAGTTAAAAAAAATATATAGGAAAAAGTGACAGTGGCTTTGCTGTGCTGATCTCAAACTAGACCAGAAAATGTATATCAGTTAAAACGAAACATAATCATCGCATTCGTACTTTGCCACTTCCCATCTATACGTCACAACCAGCAGATACGATAACCCTATTTCACTTAGTCTAAATATGAACAGAGACTTGAGGTTTGCCCTGCTTTCAGTCAGGTTTAACTTATATGTTGCAGTTTTTGTTCCTCTCTACCCCACTACAGAAAAGGAGCCTGAAAACCCTGGATTTAGAGCACTCTCATTAACGCGCCATGATCCTCAGAGACATGCACATTCTCACCAACACTAGACCTCAATCAGTGAAGGACATGAAGTTAAAATAAGTGAAAAGATTTAGGTTCTTGTGGAAAAACACTGGGCAGTGAACTATTTCAGTGTAAAGACAACATGTAAACATTTTATATCTACCTGTCTATGCTCACAGGTCTGTCGAATTTAAAGAGGATGTAGTCTCCAGCAGTGGGTGTGATGGCCCAGAAGAAATCTTCACCGAGGTACGTCTTCTCCAGCGTGTGACCCTGATACACCTGCAGGACAGAAGGCACAGATTTACTCCCGTATTTGTCATAACTTTGAACATTTAATTTTATTTGTTACACTGGATAACAATAATATGGATCAGCGTTACCTTCATCGAAGTGGAGACCTCTGCTGGGGGGTTGACATGTATCTTATGTAGCAGCGGCTTCAGGAAGTCCTTGTCCTGCAGCAACACACAGAGGAAACAGTGGTTTCTATGCAGGAAAGAGACACAACTGATTTTGAACATAAACAACGGCCAAAGAGTGAGACTCACGGTGAGTTTCTGAATCTTTCCAGCAAGAGAAGAATGGAGTCCGACATGTTGAAACAGCGAGGGTCTGAACCGCACACGGAGGCTGGATTTCTGACGCTCGCAGTGTTTCTGGGGGCGGGGCGGGGGGGCGGGGGATAGCAGACAGAAAATAATAAGACTCATTCTGTTAACAATAAAAATATCTGTACAGTAATTCCCGTACATACCGCGTCTTTCTCAGGGTTGCAGACTTTGACCCACAGAATATGATCCAGCAGCCAGTCAATAGGCTTCTCTTTGTAGAACATGAAAATAAACTCAACAATGAGGTTTAGGTCGGGAGCCTGAAACATTTTTCCTGTAAGGGAAGAAAAATAATTTATAAATTAGGGATGCACGATATTGGATTTTTGGTCAATATCTGATATTATCCAATATGTTAAAATTTATTTGGCCGATAACCGATACCGATATTTTTCCCCTAGACTTACTTACAAAGACTACACAGCTTTCTCTGCTGTGGAATTAAAATACTACATTATTCTGCATGGTCTTTGTCAGTTTTGCTACCAAATGCAGATCAGAATCAAAAACTTTATTATCATCGTACCGAAATACAGTAAAATTATGTTCATACAGTCATCCAAAAGACAGACGGAGTGCATGTTGATGCTGCTACTGGAGCGCGGCCTCTTATTCTTTTTCAGAATACTTTTTAGATAGAAAAAGTGCCAAGATGCCAAAAAGGGGACTGAAAATGATGTAACACTTCAACTTGGATTATGTTTAATGTTAAATTTATTCATGACATTTACTCTCTCTAACACAACGACAACAATCGAACGGTGTAAATTTGTAAATTGTCACAAATCTAAACTCAATGGCACGCGTGATGTCATAACGATGTGCTGGTGCTGCAGGCATCCTTCTCACTGGGTTGTCATACAAAAACAGCACCTTTTATATTGGTGAGTTATTTTGATGGAATGGCCGATGTCCGATATTTAATCGCTAATATCGGACGATATTATTACAGCAACTCATTAAAAAGGACATTTTACAACCCAGGAAATAAAACAATAAATAATACAATTAATTCAAGCTATAAAGTTTTGTTTTGGGTAGAAGGAAGATCTGAGCGTTTACATTTCAAGATTTCTCCAGCTGAAATACTTGTTTTTAGTTGTGACAAAATCCTTTATAATGACATTTAGTAGCTTGCTACATTGTTAGAAATAACACAATGTCTATTTGTCAAATGCAGCCTGTGTAGTTGCACCGAGCAGGTATGTGCTTTAATATTGTGAAGACAAAGTAAATGATTTAGAATAGAAGCCAAAAATTTAAAAAGCGTAATTTTTAATTTTGCACCTAAAATTTCTTCACAAGTGACAAAAATATCAGTTTTAGTTGGCAGAGATTCGTGTACGCTGAATGAAGACCCTCTCTTCTGTCATTTCCATATTGTTCAATATAATTTACATTTTCCTCTACACTGACTGCTCTGCGTACATCAACAATCATGTGTTTTAGGTGCAACAAGTATTTAAGAACATGCAGAATAAAGCTGAATTTAACATTTACTTACAATTTTTCTGGTAGTGTTTGCGATCTGCTGACTGTTTAGTACGACGGAGCTTTAGGGCCACGCTAAGAATCTTTTTTTTATTAAAAGCCATAAAATTATGAGAATAAAGTTGAATAAAGTCTTAATATTATGAGAATAAAGTAGTACAAGCCTTTTTTTCCCCCTATTTATTTATTTTTTCCATGAGTCGGATCCATGTCCCGTCAGTCAATCCAGTAGACGTGTCAGCAAATGAGCAATCCAAAGCTAAATGAGTCATAATATTATCTGAACTCAAAACGATAAAGCAGGTTTACTGCATTTTAACAGTGGTAAAATGAAGAATGTTGAGCATCTTGTTAAGTTATCCTTTGGTGTTGGTTTTATAAATAAGGAGATAGTTAATCTGTCAGCACATCAGCATCAGATTATAATCAGCATCAGGATTTTGAACCTGCTTACAGTAAGGTGGTACGCTCTGATGGGCTGCAGCAGCTCTCTGCAGGTAAGGAGCATTTAGCTTCGGATTGGTCATTTGCTGACATGCCTACTGCATTGATTGACAGGTCACGTCGTGGATCAGACTCATGGAAAAATTAAATAAACAAGAGCTACAAAAAAAAAAAAAAGAAAAAGTTTCGTACGACTTTATTCTCGTAACTTTATGGCTTTTAATTTATTTATTTTTTAGCGTGGCCCTAAAGCTCTGTCGTAGTTTAGATCTTGCTTTTGTTTGGTAAATATTCAAGGTTTGTACCAATGAAGCCAAGCTGTGAAAACTCCAGGATCATCCAGTCTTCTGATGAGAGCTGCAGGGCAAAGTTCTTCATGGTGGCAAAGTAGTTGGGTTTGGCCACAATGTCATCCTCCAGCTACAGGAGAAGGAACAGATTAACCAAATTAGAAGGAAAAAAAACGTCATGTACTTGTAGTTCTTGTTGATGAAGGGGAACTGCAGGGATAAACTCCTCTACGATCACGCAGGACGTTCTCCGAGCTGACCTAATAAACACTAACCTAGAACAGCAGCTGACACTAAGCACTAAAACATTTTTGCTCATAACACACCTCTTCCCTCCTCATGAGAGCAGATAATAGAAATGACAAGTTCAATGAACAGTACATATAAAGGAATCATTAACACAGTAAACAGTAAAGTGTGAATAACTGTTAGCACTTTAGATTACAAGCTTTGGTTAATAAAAACAACAAAGGAGATGAAGAAGGATCACTAATAAAATAAACCGCTGCAGACTGCAAATGGAACAACTATTTTAACAAATAAGCACAGCAACAGTGTCGTGTACTTGCTATAAATGATGCAGCGAACTGAAATAACTTAAATAATGAAAGGATTTAAAGTCAACAACACCTAAGATCAAGTTATAATGGAAACTAGGTGTTTAACAACATGCTCATTTATTTTGTTCGGGACAAGACTTTAATGTAGCTGTCAGTACGGTGCACTCTCCGATTCATTTTAGCTATAGCAAGACTACAGCTAGCTTTTAAAACTGTGCAGAGACGGTCTAATTTTCTAAATTTCTTCCAGGTTACACATATTTGATCTGACTGTGGGTAAGGAAGTCCAGTAGCTCACAAAAATGACCTTCAGAAAAAAGTGTGTACAAGTTTTAGTAACGATCTAACAAGGTCAAGTCAGGTCATCTGGACAGAAGAAGAATCCGTCCAGATGACCTGACTTGACCTTAGATTTTTCTACCTGGATTATTGAGCATGCATCAGGACTTTTAGCAACAATGTTAATTATAAATAAGTCCATTTTAAAAGGTTTATTGCATCATTCTTAACTGGCAAAAACGAAAAATATTTAGCCATGAAGAATATTAGGAGTTAAAAGACATCTTTTACAGCACATAAGTGCCCTTTTGATTTTTTTATTCTAAATCTTGAATTATTAAATGATATAAAAATATATTTCAATTGTCTTCATAAACTTTTTTTTATTGGATACAGTTCAAAGGTTTGATTTTGTTTAAACTTTATTACTTGTTTGATTTAAGACTGTAAAGTGACAGTTGTAAAATTGGTCATTAAAAACGTTGAAATCTTTTTACAACTAAGGTTCATTTGTGAAATGTTTACAGTTTTAAAACTCTTACACTCTTAAAGGAGCATTAGTGTAGGGAAATAAAAATTAGGCTTTTAAGCTGAATGACATACCTGGACGTAATAAACCCCCTTGCTCACAGCGTACATCATGAGAAAGGAATAATCCAGATTCTGCTTCGTTCGCCATCTGAACAAAAAATGAATTCATGAACACAAAATTTACGCGCCTGAATCCTGAATCCATCTGGATGAAATATAAAGATATTACATCTGTGGAATACCCAACAGACAGACTGCTTTACATGCAAAAACAAAACTGGACCCACAGGTATGTACATGAAGCTGCACCGGCAGGTTTGGCCTGAATAATTTATAACCCACAGCTGTCACATTAATTGTTTGATCCAAATGATGTAGCAGTCTCACTGAAGGCTTGTTCACAGATGACTGCAGGTGCTGCTGTGTGGGAGCTGGCACAGAGGTATTTCTGACTACACGTGCTTCGTCACGTACGCAAACGCACATACTTCTAACACACCGTTAAAGGCGCAGTAATTAAACGGACGTTTGAATCCTACTTTACTGAGACACAGCCGGGTGATTAGCAAAAATCCTCACAAGTCTTTTTGTTCCGTTTCATTTGATGTGAACACATTTGTATATGACAGCCATGTTGAACGAGACACCAAATGGTCAGGTTTGTGTTAGAAACATATAAGCTCCCAAACACCCACAACTAAACAGAGCAGCCCTCCTGAAGGCTATTATCTGAGCACGCACTGTAAAAGCCTCCACCGTGCCATAAATAGATTTCTAATGAACTATAAAGAGAAGATAAGCTGAGAGGATCAGATGAGCATAAAATCGGCAATGGAGAGTGCTGCTGCTGATGACCTTGATCTGACTTTGACAAATGCCTGTGGAATACTAAATGCCCAGTCAACCCACCTAAAAGCTCTTGCATGCTTCTCTGTCCTTGCTTCCTTACATTCCCCTGTCCCACTGACTCATCCTTCTAGTTTTTTCTGCAGTGCTCATTGCATCTCTAGAACATCATGCCGCCACAGTTTAATCAAACTATTTTGTTTTTTTACCTGACTCTTTCTTTGGAGTCTCCAAAAGTCTCTTTGAGGTTGGTTAGATCAGGGTAAAAAGCAGCAGGTGGAGAGATTACCTCCAACAATCCGGAGTTCAACTCAGTGGAAAACCTAAGAAGTTAAACAAAAATGAGACATGGGTTCAAATGACAAGTTTGCTGAGCTTTAATGTGTCTTTTGAGAAGTAAAGAGTAAACCTACCCTTTCTCCAGGTCCGCAACCACACTGTGAACATAGTCCAGGTCAGTCTGCAGAGGTTGTGCCAGAGGAGATTTTAGGCCCGTGCAACACGTTTTTATTTCTGTATGCATGTATTTATTCTAAAGAACAAGCACCATGCTACAACTTGTATTTAAAGTCTCACCTCCCCAACAAACACAATGATGACACAGTCAAGTTTTTCCTCTGGTGAGAGCTTGTCTATTAGCGAACGCAGCGTCTCTGACAGATAGGACTTCACCTTCCGCTTCACTGTGGGGATCCCCATCACCATGGTAACTGAGGACGAGACACAGCCAATGTGTGGTGAGAAACGGGAAGGGTACAAAGGGATGGCAGTTTAATTATAAAAAGATGGGCCCAAAAATAAATAATCTTGCTGCGAGTCAACAAAAGATTATGTTGGCGAAAATCCGCAAGAACAGAAATTTGTGTACCGACAGATGGCAGTGGGCAGGATGAGTTTGTTATGTATCTGCACAACCACAATTTGTGTTGATTTAAAAAAGCTTCTCTTTTTACAATAATTACATCATTATTACATAACTTAAGTCAAAATGTACACTGCCTAATTTAACTTAAAGGAATCACAAGACTAAAGTAAAAAAAAAAGTCATATAAAATTTAAAAAAAACAGCACGTCACCAAATGAATTGGATAAATTTGAGAAATCCTATTTTATTAATATTGTAGGAAATTCAGTGGTTTCCAGCTGATAGCATTTACACAAAGACAGATAAAAACAAACATCAATGGGACACTATAAAATATATAAAGGAGGTGCAAAACACCTTAAAATATCAATAACAATTCTAAAAACCTCAAAGCCCATTAATTATTGTACACAAAAGATTTAAAATTCAATAAATAAACAGACAATTTAACACCTCCAGCACAATATTGCTGGACACCAGAGACCCCTGCGACCCAAAAAAGAAAGAAGCAGTTAAAAATTAATGGATGGATGAAATTTAAAAAAAAAAAGTAAAGTGCATTTGTAAATCACACTCTTAGTATTATGAAGATATTTCTATAAAAAGTATATCTGTTCCTGTGGCTCAATGGTTAGAGCAGTTGCTCATCGTCAAGAGTTGGCAATATGTAGTCACATGGTGGAGTGTCTCTGGACAAGACCCTAAACTGAATCAAACCCCTTTGGTGTAACGTGATCTAAAGCACTGATAGACTAATAATTATCTGATAATTTATTTAGATTAGCTTTGAAGAGATGTGACATATGAATGTGTGTGAATGGGTAAATAAGGGCACTGATTGGGTTGTAAAGTGCTTTGAGTTGCCTTGTTGGCTAAAAAGACATTATATACGGTAAGTACGGTACATTTATCAGTATGCAAAATGTATCCGAGTCGCTTCAACGCCCTGAGCCTAATATTAAGCTAGTCAAAGTCCACCTCTGCCAAATAGAGTCTCTGGTCAATTGTGACAAGTGAGGGAGGTGGGATGGGTAAACCTGCACCTGTAACCAGTTAGCTGAATGATCCATCCATTTCACCTGTGCTCAAGGTTGTACAACAGAAAACAGCAGCAGTCACATAAGCTAGGCTCACTACAAGATTCAAGAGATCTCTTTTGAAGACAAAAAACAAAACGTAAAAAAAAAGTTTACTGGGCAACAAAAACAATGCTGTAACTGCATAATGAAATGTGAAAGGGCACCTTAAGGCCAAATGATGCCTCTTTTTCTGCATATTTTCTAGAAGAATAAAAAACTGGAAAGGTAAAAAAATACAGGTGCTGCACCAGAGTCAAGTGACCATCAACCACCTTTACACCAAACAACACTCTCTTTATATCCCTCTGAGAAGCTTGGAAATTAACCAAACAAAAGCAACTTATTTGCTGAGGCTAAAATGATAAGACTGCATGAAGTTGTGGTTGACAAAAACGCTTCACAAATTATTGCATGTGATCTCAAAGTATTTCTTTATGTGGCCATTTACAATTGAAGCTCTGGTTTACAAACTCACATTACAGCTCACCTTAGTCTTAGTAAGCTGAAAAGTTAGCTGATACTGCATCTATTTTTCTGGTGTTCTTAGAAAAGGAAATTTGGTAAACAACAGCATGCAAATGGCAAACAGTTTTTGTTTTCCATTTTAAAGATAATCTCTTCATTGTCTTCATAACTACCTTTCAGTTCCTGGAATCAAGTCTTGTAGGACAGTTTGCATGGGTTTTGCATAAACAAGCCTATGCATTTTTTTTGTGAAAAGGTAAATGAGGTAAAGTGCTGTTAGGCATTTTAAGAAACTTGCAATGACTGTACATGTTACACAAACAGTACTGTGCAAAAGCTTGTACAACACATATTCATATATTGTAAAAATATTTGGTGTGTGCACACTTTGCATTCAAAACAGCAACAGTTCTTATAGAAGGACTTGCACAAAGTTAAGGATTTTGTAGGATTATAGTCAGGGGTATGATTCACTAGTTTTACCCAACAGGTGCTAATGATCAGTCCATGTGCAGGTTGAAACATAACTAATAACAGGAACATTAATAACTGTGTATATATAAGGCTTTAAACTGGGCAAGAAATGGCAAAACTCTGCTACTAAGGGGTGGTTGTAAACTTTGTTATTACTGGAATTTTTATGTAATTAAATAAATTAGAATAAACTGTGTCTTTGTGACAAACTGCTCATAATTGTGTCTAGTGAACCAATTGAAAATTACACACACATACACATTACATATATATAAATAAACACACACAGTACAGGCGCTGTACAGGTCTGTTGTGGTGAAAAGAGAGCTGAGTCAAAAGGCGAAGCTCTCAATTTACCAATCGATCTACGTTCCCACCTTCATCTATGGTCATGAGCTTTGGGTTGTGACCGAAAGAATGAGATCTCGGATACAAGCGGCCGAAATGAGTTTTCTCCGCAGGGTGTCTGGGCTCTCCCTTAGAGATAGGGTGAGAAGCTCGATCATCTGGGAGGGACTCAGTGTAGAGCCGCTGCTTCTCCACGTTGAGAGGAGCCAGTTGAGGTGGCTCGGGCATCTGTTTAGGATGCCTCCTGGACACCTCCCTGGTGAGGTGTTCCGGACATGTCCCACCGGAAGGAGGCCCAGAGGAAGACCCAGGACACGCTGGAGGGACTATGTTTCTCGGTTAGCCTGGGAACGCCTCGGGATTCCTCCGGAAGAGCTGGCCCAAGTGGCTGGGGAGAGGGAAGTCTGGGCCTCCCTACTTAGGCTGCTACCCCCGCGACCCGACCCCAGATAAGTGGAAGAAAATGGATGGATGGATGGACACACATACAGTAGTCCCTCGCTACTTTGCAGTTCAACTTTTGCGGACTCTCTCTTTTGTGTTTTTTCAAAGATTATTAACTTTAATATTCCTCACATGATTGGGATGGTACAAGATAAAAGTTAACAAAAAAAAAACTTTGGACAGGCGCTGCCTTTTGTAGTTTTCTTTCATTAAGCCTATACTGTGAGGCAAGTCAAAAAAACTACACTACCCAGTGCTTCTGGCTGCTGATTTCTGCCGAAATGGAGGGAAAAGTTTTGCAACACAAAATCAAAAATAACAATCACAGAAGCTCACAGAACTGGCAGGAAAGTCACAAATAATCCTGAATCTTCCTGAAACACAATTATCCATGCACATCTCAACCTGGACGGGGCGGTGGGCTTCGTCACTGCAAGGTAGGTCTGCTGAACCAGAACTGAGCTGCTGTTCTGCAGAGCTGGTGAGTAAAATTTTGCAGTACTGGACAGTACATATATGTATGTTGTTAAAATTACATAGCTTTAAGAGTTTAGAACATTGCAAGAGTGTGGGAAGGGTTTATAAAGCCTTAATATATAAATACTAAAATAAATATAACACTCCTACTTCACAGTTTTTCACCTATTGTGGTGGTGTGTGGAACGTAACCCCCGCGATAATTGAAGGACTATTGGGGTGTGTGTATATAT
>NC_056510.1:27052115-27052757 GCF_014905685.2 Nematolebias whitei
TGTGTATATGTATGTTAGTGAGTGTGATTATGTGTGCAAGAATGTGTATGGAGATGGTTGTGGTGGGGGCATGCCGTTGATGCAAACACACACAAAAAAAAAAAAAAGCAAAATGAGACAAACTTGAGGTGCTTATTGAGAGAATTGAGGAGGGGTGCAATCCTCCAGTGATCTGTGCAGCATGGAGAATCTGTCCTAGTTCTGCTTTGTGTTTTTCACAGTGAGCTATGTTGTATAGTGACACCCACCACCACCACCACCAAGAAAGTAGGTCGAGGATGAAAGGAGAATGTGGGAGAAAGGAAAAGACAGAGTGACAGTGTAAGGAAGACTGGCAGACAATGAATGAAGGATAATGCATGCATGTGCAGCCAGGCTGACTCCAGGACTACACCTCCCCTTGCTCCTTGATCAGCTTGCCCGCTCCACTCTGCTACTCTTTCATCTCCTTAAGGAAGAAACAAGTACAGCAAGCTTCATGTTTGGGCACTTCTGTCACGTCAGTGCAAAAAAACAAAAAATAAGGGGCTAATGGTAAGTTTTGTATAATATTAATGTCATGCAGTTTTTATAATTGTTTTAATCAAAGATGTACGATATATATATATATATATATATATATATATATATATATATATATAT
>NC_056510.1:27052857-27074224 GCF_014905685.2 Nematolebias whitei
TTCCAAGATTAGGATTTATGGTTACAGAGTCTAGATGATTTTTATTTATTTATTTTTTTTCAAATAGGAAAAGGATAAAAATGTGACAATTTACTGTTTAAAACAAGTCTTGGGCATATTTGTAAACATTCAACTTTCTCATTTTTACTTAATTTTTACTTAATTTTTACTTTATTTTACTTTATTACTATTCGCACCTTATGTCGAAGCAAATTCCTAGTTTGTGAACCTCGTTCATTGACATAGCAATAATAAACTGATTCTTCTTCTTCTTCTTCTTAAGACATGTCTTGAAAACCTACTAAATCCTGCAAATAATAATGATAATAATAATGTCATCACAATTTCATCACTGTATGTTTCCATTAGTCTCTGCATTTAACCCATCCACCACCAGGTGGTGCAGTGGGCAGCTATTGAAGGCGCCTGGGGGCATTTTGGGGATGGGGTGTGCTGCCCAGAGACACCACGCGGTATGCAGTGACCGAGGTTTGAACCTGGGACTTTCGGGTCCCAAGCCGGCTGCCCTACCTCTACACCATCTCAGCCCCCAATACTGATGTTCAAAAAATGCAGTCAAAATGTATAAACTGTATCTTAAATGCATCATAGTTTCCTGTTTTCAGAGTTATAAATCTAATCTCTGCTTTTCAAGGCCTTCCAGATTTGTTATCGGTACTTCAGATTTTTCTTTGTATATATAGATCCTGGCCCTGCATCTCCTTGCAGTTGTGGTTATCTTTAACTATCTGACAAATGTTTAAATGGCTAATTAAGCTTAAGGAAACTTAAGTCTGTGCCTTTAGGTTTACTTTAACCAGACCTTGTGTAATGCATTGCTTGTGCATTACACTTTGTTCCCAATGTTGGCTAAGAATTAACAAATAATACTGCTGTATTGTATCATAAATGCATTTAGTTCTATAAAAATATGCAATACCCACAATCCCACTCAGAAATTGTGCTTGATAATCAGTAAAATTAAATGTCGTACTGAACCGACTGCTGGAGGTTTTACAGGTCATGACGTCTATGGAAGGAAATGTAATGCATGTAAATAAGCCAAGAAAGAAACTACATATGTGTGAGAATTATTTGTTTTTACAAAGGCTCCATTGTTTCTGTTTGATAAAGATGATGTAATCAGATTCAGAAAATCCCTACGATCATAGAAGTCATCATTGCAAAAATTATTAGTTGAGAAGCCAGCAAAGGATGACGTACATGTCATGGCACTGGTAATGTTTACTGCTCAGTCTAGAAGACTGCACAGTGACAAGTGGAGGTGGAGCAAAAACAAATTGTCAGGTGCTAGAAAAAGGAAAAGCAAGACCAAAAACTGACAAAAATGTTTGTTAATGTCATGATTAAAACTCAGTTAGTTATGCACGGTGGCTCAGTTGGTAGAGCTGCTGCCTCTCAACGAGAAGGTCACTGGATCAAATCCCAGCCTTTCTGGGTGGAGTTTGCATGTTCTCTCCGTGCATGTGTGGGTTTTCTCAGGTACTCTAGTTTCCTCCCACAGAGCAAAAACATGCATGTTAGACTGACTGGTAACTTTAAATTGTCTCTAGGTGTGAGTGAGAGAGTGAATGGTTGTTTGTCTTTATGTGTCCCTGTGATGGACTGGAGACCTGTCCAGGGTGTACCCCGCCTCTCGCACAGTGACTGCTGGACATGGGCACCAGTGAGCCTTGCGACCCGAAGAGGAAGAAGCGGGTAAAGATAATGGATGGATGAATGGATGGATGGATGGATGAACAGATGGATGGATGGATTTCTGAGCTTCTACAACAATGGCTCCAACATTATAGTTTGGGGGGGGGGACATATACTCTATTGTGTCTTCTTTTCCTGTCATTTGTCTTAATAGCTCCAGTACTTTGAAAGTTTGACTAATACAATGAGCTGCATTTATAATTAGTTTCATTTTAATTTCAAAATTGTTTTCAACTCTGTTTATAAAGTAGTTTGGTCTTTTAATATCACCAGCTGGCATTTACAGAACCTGCTTGAAACGATGTAAATCCCATTTGAAGCATCATTCTGCCTTTCCCAACAGAGATCAGGGTGCCAGTTGGCATTGTAAAGAGCATTAAAAACTGACTATTGTTAGAAACAGAAAAGTTGACAGGTTGTCTTAAGAAACCAGTTTCACAGGTTCCCTTGAATGCAGCTTTCTACAAAAACTCAGACCAAACTAGACGGAAGAGCTAAAATTTACTGGAAAGAATAAAGTGATGTAATAACTAGGAGGTGGCTCTAGCATGTTTGTGAGTAAACTGGTTCTTAGCCATTTTTCGTGGAACGACTTAAGAAGCTCTAATCCCAGCACTGGTATGGCACTGTAACCAGTTTAACAGAAAAAAAACCCTAGTAGAGGTTTGAGTGAGGTTATGCTCTCCCAGATAGTTTTTATTTATTTCAGTGGGGAGGGAAAAACGCCCGAGACCATGAATACTTGAGCAGACAAAAATGTGCATTGAGCTCTGTCTCAAACATCCCCCCCACCGTTTCTATTTATACACTTGTTCAGTTTAATGTAGGATGATGCCCTAATTTGTGCAGCTATAAATACCTCAATGTCAAACATACTTAGACTAATAGAAATAAGGAATAAAATACAATTAACACAGCTCAAGTGAAAAATGCATGTAATGTTGGTTTGTTAAAAAAAGATTCTCTTGAATTCTCTTTGAATTGAGAAAGCTCCTCGGATGAGGAGCGAAACGTCTTCTGTTACAAATAAAGTCCAGTTGTTTTTTTATTGAACGCTTTTTGAATTCATCATGTCCTGGATGACTGAGAATCTTCACCAGCTTAAAAAAAGATTCATGTGGCCCATTAGCATGACTAGTAAAGGGCCTAAAAGTTTTTTTATTTGTTGCTATGTATGACTTATGACAAATAATCACTTCCTAGTAGCAATGCCTGCAGCTTCAGTAGTACTGTACATTCCAATGAGAACACAACTGATAGTGATAAATGAGGGGGAAACAAATGTCAATGAGGCAGTAGGTAGCAAAAACACTGCGCATTACTTCCTCTTTGTGTCTAAAAAGACAGAGTGTGTTCAAAACTTTTCTGGTAAGTGCCAGCACATCTGCCCAGACCAGACAGACAAGACACCTCTGTAGTTTCCTGGAATTTCTTTCACTCACTCCCTCACTCATAAAAATATTTCAATAATTCTTTTTTTAACCAGATACCATACATATTTTTTTAATCAATCTGCTGTCCTTTTGAAACTCTACTGAGCAGTTTCTTTAAATGATTCATTTGATGTGGCAGGTTATAATAAACTCACGTCTTCTTGTTTAAATAAATATCAGAATCTAGAGGTAAAGAAAGTTATTTTTGAATTTGTTTTACAGTCTTTATTGCTACAAGACAGAGTGCTCAGAAAATAAATATAAAGAAATAAATCTGAGAAAGAAAGCATAATTTACAGACCGTTTTACAGCTGATTCAACAGGCTCACAGCCAGGAGCTGTAAACTTTTACGAGCTCCTCAAATACCTGACTTGTCTTTCTGCTTCATTGTTTAGAGCTTATGTTTGTTCTTTCAATCGTGATGATTAGGAATAAGGTAGGGCTATCTATGTGCTGATCAGTCCTCAAGCTTTAAATGCACTTTACCTACCACACCCCCTATGACAGATAAGTAATCTTCTTAAGAGGAATGTGCTATAGTCACATGTAGTGTGCTGAAGCTTGAAGGGTGAAAGATTAAAAAGATAATAGTAAAAAGGTAAGATTGAAACAGAAGTGGAATAATTAACCAAACTGGAGGATAAAAATATGTTAAACTTCTAGGAGTTTAGAAAAGAAAACTGGCTAGTGATACAAAGAGAATTTTACCTTTATTTAAAACTACTGTGAAGAACTTATCAGGGCCTAAATCTAAGGATTATATTCTAGTGTAAAAAAATCAAGAAGCACTTTTAAATTAAGACATTTAAATGTTCCCTTTTAAACAAAGAAAAAGAATAAAGCCTGCCAAACCATCCCATCAGCCTCGGTTAAATGAATCCACGCTCGCTCAGACCTGAGTGTGGCAGAAAAAGGACAAACTCCAAGTCTCAAGGAATTTTACGTGACTGTTTAAGCGTCAGAGGGCTGAGAAAGCTGCAAAATCTGCTTTTATGTCCAACGTGATCACCGTATGGTCACAAACTGTCATTTTAAATATTTTAACTCTGTTGTTAATCCCTGTGTCGGCATTTCCATGGAGGCTTTTAAACTTTGCGCCAAGTTGTTTTTTTTTTGTTGAAAACATTTCTGATTTGGGGTCATTTTATTTACAACCTGTTCTAGATCAGTATGAAACAGACACTGCAGTCCAATGACATCTCCTTTCGTTGTTACGCTAATGCCATCCAAATATATTTCTCTTTTAAAATGGGTGTCTCTGCCCCACTGCAGTCTCTGTTTAGCAATCTACAAGTTGTCAAAACTGTTAACTCAGAACTGTCTGACCCTGAACAAAAGCAAGAAAGAGGAAACTAAAGTGATTAATTAGAGAAATTAGAGGCTAAATTAAAGCGTGGAGGGGATCAGACTTTCGCAGTGGCAGCCCCAAGACTCTGGAATAACCTGCCCCTTGATATTCATATTGCAGAGTCTGTACAGTCTTTTAAATCCCGCCTGAAAACTCACTTTTTAACAATAGCTTTTAATTCAAGTTCAACTTGAGTTCCATCAGAATCATGAAATTGTGAAATGTTTTTTTTTTTTTTTTTGCTTGTAGTCTATTTTACGCTTGTGGATATACACTGCTTGGCCAAAAAAAAAAAGTCGCCAACTGGATTGAACTAAACAAATATGTTTGAGCCTCCTATTGGATAATTACTGCATGGGTGAATATCTTTCAGCTGGCAACAAGTTATTCAACCCCAACTGGTGCAATGAGTTGCTTCTCATTTCTTAAACAACCATGTTGAAAGACACATCGCGTGGTCGTGGAAAAGACGTCAGTCTGTTTGAGAAGGGTCATATCACTGGCATGTATCAAGCATTAAAACATCTAAGGAGATGGCAGGAACTACTAAAATTGGGTTAGGAACTGACCATTTATCTATATATATTGTCCATTATTAAAAACTGGAAGGATAGTGGGGACCCATCGTCTACGAGGAAGAAATGTGGCCGGAAAAAAATCCTTAATGATCATGATCGGCGATCACTTAAACGTTTGGTGAAATCAAATTGAAGAAAAACAACAGTAGCACTCAGGGCTGTGTTTAATAGTGGAAGTAAGAGCATTCCCACACGCACAATGTGAAGGGAACTCAAGGGATTGGGACTGAACAGCTGTGAAGCCTTAAAAAAAAAAAATCACTAATCAGTGAGGCTAACTGGAAAAAAGGCTTCAATTTGCTAGGGAGCATAAAGATTGGACTCTGGAGCAATGGAAGAAGGTCGTGTGGTCTGATGAGTCCAGATTGACCCTGTTCCAGAGTGATGGGTGCATCAGGGTAAGAAGAGAGGCAGGTGAGGTGATGCATCCATCATGCCTAGTGCCTAGTCATCAATGCAAGATCTTGGTGGAAAAGTTAATGCAAAACTGGATGGAAATAGATCTTGTGACATGGCAGAAGCTTATCGAAACAATATCACAGAGAATGCATGATGTAATCAAAGCTAAAGATGGTCCAACAAAATATTAGTGCGTGACCTTTTTTTAGTGGTAAATGTTTTTTTTTTTGGCCAGGGAGTGTATTTAATGTTGGCTTTTGATTTTGTTTTATTTGGTTTAGTTGGTTTCTCCCGTTTGGTCATAACCTCCTTGTGAAGATCTTTGGTCAATGTTAATTTTAAATGCGTGTTTTATAAATAAAATTGATATTGCCATGGGTGTTAAGAAAATACAGTACAATAAAGAATTTAAAAAAATAAAAATCGAGAAACCTTTTTTCAATTTAAAAAAACAACTAAAAAGTAAATTCAAATTACACATTATAAGTATCTTCAAGTCTGCAAAAGTTTTCCATAAATATCCTTTGGAGAGATAAATCACAAGAGGATACGTGTTGTGAACAAGTCACAATCTGAAAGCATGTTGAGACATGACTTTCTCCCTGATGTAATGACAAACGTGTCACCATGTTTGTGTAGAATAATCATGCACAGTGGAGAGAAAATAGGCGTCATAAATCAGTGCTGTGACCCTTTTGCTGAATTTGCAACGTGTGTATCTAGTTCTTACCTCCTGTACGTCCAAGACCAACCTGCACTGCAGGATGCAGGCTGCCCTCATTGTTCAGCAGGTGAGGCAGGTGGTGGTAGATGTTTGGCACCTGGAGGGGTTTCCTGTTTGTGAGCTCCTTCAGAAGTTTCTGTGTTTCATCTGAAAACAGGTACAAAACCTTTTAAAGCAAGGCCTTTTAAAGTGGTATCAACCACAAGAAGTAATACTGTATATGTCATTGTTGCCCAACAGATTAAGTGCATACAAAGTAAAAAATAAAAAAAAAAAAAAAAAAAAAAAAAAGAGTAAAAATTAAATAGATATTGAGGTCATTTTTGCTAACTATATCACATATTCTTCCTTTCTTCTTTCTTTTTGGTTGTTTATTCAAGATATCATACGAAGAAGTGTGAAAACATACTTTTCATTCAACCTTTAATTATACAGGTTGAGCCTCAAGGACTCATTTACATGAGACTTGATTTTAACAAAGAATGATGACAACAATAGACAATCATAAAACAAAGCATATAAATTGAAAATTAAATAAAAGAAAATGATATTAAAAAAACATAACATACTTGCATAAAAAATTTCAAGTAAACTGAGTGTCTAATAAATTTGAGCATAAGAGCTATTACCAGTAGTTAAACTTTTTGGTTTATTAGAATAATAAACTATAGTATTTTGTTTTAAGCGTTTAAAATGTTTGAAAATATCTACTTTATTTGTCACAAATGACAGAGTAAATTAAAAAAAAGAAGTTAAATGATCTTGTTAATGGTATAATTTCAGCAGCTATATTCTGTAACCCATTCAATAATTCTAAGGTTCGTCTGATTTCTGCCCTTCTGTTTATTTAAATAAAATACAAATAAAAAACTGCACACAGTTCTTCACATTTTCCTTGAATTAATAATTGTTTTCCTTCATAACACTTTGATGAAATGCATAGAAACCCAAAAGGCAAAGAACAAAACTCCTGTCTTATTGAGAAAAATGGGGCTGAAATATTTCAGAAATCCATCACACTTGTTCCACACAATGTGACAATGCTTAGCTTAATATGCACATGTGTGTTACATGTGTCAGTTACCTGAGAAGTTTGTAAATGCATCTTTGCTGCTGTTGGTTTCGGTAATGGCTCGTCGGAATTGCTCGAGGATGTTGTTGAGCTCAGACGAGCGCTGCAGCGTCCGGTGTTCTGCCACACGAAGGCGTTCTTTCAAAGCATGGAACTCCCGCTGGTAAGCTATCAGCTTGTCTACGAAAACAAAAAACAAAAACATTTAAACCGGATGCACCAGAAGGTGTCAACATGAAGAACAAACTGATACGTGGTTCACTTTTCACTAAAAGCAGCTAAAGTTTATTTAGAAGCAGTCCAACTAGTTTTGCTAGATGAATGTTACTTTTTTTAAGTCAGAGGCCACAAAGGTGCAGGACTTCAAGTACTTGGGTTGCACTGTCCAGAAAAATGGGGAATGTGGTAAAGAAGTGAAAAGGAGAGTCCAGGCAGGATGGAGTGGATGGAGAAAAGTTTCAGGAGTGATTTGTGACAGAAGGGTGCCATCAAAGGTCAAAGGAAAAGTTTACAAGACAATGGTGAGACCAGCTATGTTGTATGGTCTGGAGACAGAGACATTGACAAAAAGACAGGAGAAAGAACTGGAAGTGGCAGAAATAAAGATGAAGTTCTCCTTAGGAGTGACAAGGATGGATTAGATTAGGAATGAGATCATCAGAGGTACAGCACAGGTTGAACAACTGGGAGATAAAGTTAGAGAGACCAGACTGAGATGGTTTGGACATGTCCAGAGGAGAGACCATGGGTATATTGGTAGAAGGATGTTAGAAATGCAGCTGCCAGGAAAAATACAAAGAGGAAGGCCAAAGAGAAGATATATGGATGCAGTTAGAGAGGACATGGAGGTAGGTGGAGTGAGGACAGAGGATGCAGAGGACAGAGTGAGATGGAGGAGGATGACTCGCTGTGATGACCCCTGAAGAGAGAAAAGCCGAAAGAAGAAGCTAGTTTTATTTAAAGTAGCTAAGACAGACCTCAAAGGTCAGCATCTACAAATGAAAATAGATGTGCTTTAATCAGGGTTATAGTCATATTCAAGCTCACTCCTAATACATTAATTGTGCTGCAACAGGGTTTAAAGGTTAGACCTCGCTTGACTGCAGTCTACAGACTACCTCCTCCAGAATGAAGTCTCCAGACTACCTCGGAGGAGGAGGATGTAAGACCAAAGGCTGAAACATGTTTACATCACATTGCTACTGTTCTAGGCAACTGTTAAAGGGGGCACCAGATTAACTTTATCTATCAACAATATTTAGATCACTTGGTTTATTCATGCTTATTGTTTATCAGATCTCAACAACTGAGGGCTGAATATGTTCACAGGGAATTTTCAATCATCAATTTATCAATAAAAGAAACCAGGTTTAATGATTTTGAATAGCCATAGAAATTCAAATGGTAAGTTTCTTTCGACTGCTCTCTTCTTCAGGGGTTAGCACAGTGAGCAAACTCGTATGAAAGATTTGGCAATTGTTTTACACCGGAAGCCCTTCTTAATGCAACCTGGGCTCCAACCCACAACCTCAGGATTACAAGACCACAGCACTGGCCACCAAGCTATCGCAGCCCCCATAGGATTTCAAATAGTTCCTAAAAAACATATTTACTCACTTTCTGTCAAGGTTTGCCAAAGGTCTGCTACAGCTGACATTTATACCAGACAAAAACAGCCTTTTATAGTGGGTATTGTCAAGAAGATACTGGACATGGACAAAAAAAAATGGTTTATTGAATTCAGTGCACTCAAATTTACTTTAGTAATTTTAGAAAGTTGGGGATCTTTGTCTTTTGTTTCAAGACTCCTAACAACACTATATAACTATATTAAGTAACTATATTAACTGAAAAAAACAAAATCAATTTCATTCAAAAACGTTTGGTGTCGAACCATTTCTACAACATTTATGATCACTGTACTGTACAATGCTTTGCATTAATCAAATCTTTGCCTGGCTAGAGTCAGTACTGTACACTGCTCTTGTACTCTAGTTGAGAAAAGGACAGCTCAAAGCCTTCAGCTACTATCCACCATCTTATTTAAAACAACTCCTTGTCCCTTACCACCCCACAAGAACATTTTGAATTTCCAGCCCCTTCTCCTCTGGAATAAGCTCCCTGTTTGGGTATGAGGTGCAGACACCCTCTCTGCCTTTAAAGCTAAGCTCAAAACTTTGAAAGAGCTTATATTTATTTTTTTTCTGCAATCATGATAACCATCCTACTAATTTACTTGTGTGACATTTTTCTTGCACAGAACCATGACACATTATTCTTACTGCAGCTTTTAAATATAATTTTAAATACTTGCAGGTACACTTTCTTGCTTTTATATGTTTTTTGCTGTATTACCATGCCTATTTAATTTTGTCAGCTTCATATTGGTAAGCATTTGACTTGTATCTGGTCTGAAGAGTGCTATATAAAATGCCGAGTTATTTAGAGCGACCTTTGTTCTAAAATTTATGATGGTCCAGGTGGACAAACCTCTTCACATGTGTACAGAAGGTGGGGTTGGGACCAGTCTCTGATCTTCCACTTCTTGTAGATTTATTATGCTCTTTCACAGAGCTCTTCCCTTCAACAATACCTGGACTCCCTTTATCTTGCCCCCTTCACCACCCTCTGACTGAGCCATTGTCCATTCACTCTGAGCAGATTCCCTCTCACCCCTCACAGAGCCGTGTTGTTTCTGCTGCTTGCTGATCTCTAAAGACACAGACAGATGCCGACATTTGGCCCAAAACTTGAGGAAAGGGCAACTTCAAACTGAAAACAAGACTTTCATCTTTGCGACGGTCCTTTGATAGCATGATGCTGCCGAAATAAAAATCCCCCATCTGTCTCTCCACAGAGCAAGAGAAGATCAGACACCAAACACCACAAGAACACAATCTAGATAAGGTTTCAATTTAACTAAATGTTTCCTATGCACAGATGCTTTAGTGGTCATACAGCTGACATCTTTTGCGTAATGGGTATCAAACTTTCAAGAATGTAGAATACCTGGAAATTGTGTCAATGCATGAGAATGCAGGGGGGTCTTTACAACTCATTCCACACTTGGTTACATTTTACTTAGTTTTGATGGCTATGGAACATACTACTGTAAATTATTGTGATAAAAAAACAATATAGCTATCAAATTGATATGAGATTGAATGCATAATCAGTTGTTTTTTTCTTTTTTCGGCTGTTCCCTTCTTCAGGGGTCGCCACAGCAAACTAAGTCGCACGAAGACTTGGCAGTTATTTTTACGCCGGATGCCCTTCCTGACGCAACCACAGACACCGAGCTACCACAGCCCTCTGTGTGGAGCAGAGAGATGCCATCTAGGACACCCGGAGGAGCAGATGGTGGGGGTTAAGGGCCTTGCTCAAGGGCATGATCAGTGTTTCCCCTAATTAACTTGCCATGGCGGGGTGCTCATCTCATCCATGATTTTTGTTGGGGGGGGGGGGGGGGCGCGTTCAGCATGAGGGAAGAGGCACTTTTAGCTTTTTAGCTAGAGCACCTATATTGCGCGCTGCTAGCTTAGCACAACACGTTGGGGTTTGCGCTGTTTATAGAGATAGTTTTTGAGTATGTGTGGGGGTGTCAGAGAGTCAAGAGATTCTTGTCATTCACACCTCATGTGGTACATGTGGTGGAGCGAATTTACGTACACAGGGTCCCACTTACATCCAACAATAAAATGTATAAGAAAAACAACTAAATATACACTAAGCACTCATAACTTAAAAACATTGAACATCAGCACAAACATGAACATGAGTCTGTGTGAGCGGATGTGCACGCATGAACACATCAACATTGAAACAGATCAGCAGCAACATGAAACAGATCAGCAGCAAATATAATGTGATTTTTCACAGTGATTATTCTAGTTAGAGATTCATGAGTCTAACAGCCTCAGGGTAGAAGCTGTTCCTCAGTCAAGTGGTTTTACACTTAATGCTCCTTAACCTCCTTCCTGAGAGGAGTGGGGCAAAAAGTGTGTGTGCTGGGTGAGTGAGGTCCTTCATGATGCAGGTAGCCCTCTTCCTGCATCTAGAGGTGTAAATGTCTGTGATGGTGGGGAGGCTGACTCCGACAGTCTTCTGTGCAGCCTTCACCACTCTCTGCAAAGCTTTTCTTTCTGCAGCTGTGCAGCCTCCATGCCACACATTGATGCTGGAGCACAGGATGCTCTCCACTGCACACCTGTAGAAGGAGGTGAGGACTGAGCTTCTCAGACCAGCTCGCCTCAGCCGTCTGAGGAAGTAGAGTCTCTGATGAGCTTTCTTGATCAGGCTGGTGGTGTTGTTGCTCCAGCTGAGGTTGTCATTCATGTGTACACCCAAGTACTTGTAGCTGGAGACCACTTCCACCGCAGATCCTCTTATGTTCAGGGGGGTGTAGACGTTTTTGTTCCTTCTGAAGTCCACAATCATCTCCTTTGTCTTCTTCACATTGATGTGAAAGGTTATTCTCTTTGCACCAGCTCTCCAGGTGTTCCACCTCTTGCCTGTAGCTGGACTCATCATTGTTTGTGATGCATCCCACCACCGCTGTATCATCTGCAAACTTTACAATGTGACAGCCTGGATGGGTAGCTGCACAATCATACGTGAGCAGAGTAAACAGGAGGGGGCTCAACACACATCCCTGAGGAGAGCCAGTGCTGAGGGTTATGGTGGAGAAGGACAAGTTGTGGATCCTCACTAACTGTGGTCTGTTTGTTAAGAAGTCTAGTACCCAGTTGCAAATGGAGGGGCTTAGTCCTAGTGTGGATAGTTTGTCCATCAGGGTTTGGGGGATCATGGTGTTGAAGGCGGATGTGAAGTCCACAAAGAGCATACGGACGTAAGAGTTTTTCTGCTCCAGGTGGTTGAGCGCAGTGTGGACCACAGAGGAGATTGCATCCTCTGTTGATCGGTTCTCGTGTTATGCATACTGATGAAGGTCCTCGTTGATGTTGATGGTTGTTGTGTGGGGGTTCAGCTTGAGGAAAGAGGCAACGTGAGCACTGACTTCAGCTTTTTAGCTAGAGAGCTTGTATTTTGCACTGCTAGCTTAGTGCTATGTCAGTGCCAGGTGGGGGTGGGGGGTTCGGTTTGATAGGCGGGGTGCTCAGTTCTATTGACAGGGTGGGGCACCTTGGGTGACTGAATAGATACACAAAATGCCTCAAGTCTGTTTCTTCTCTGCTCTTTAGTTCATCTTCCTCCTTTACTCTGTCTCTTAAGAGGAGGAAACTACCGGTACATCCGGCTCGCGATTAAAATGTTATTTTTCTTTTTGCATCCAACTTCTTGTTTAATAATAGTACTGTGCCAGGTATGTGCTTCATTTGGCACAATCTTTTTCATGTGACATTTTGCCAGGATGTGTCATTCTTGACTCCTGTGGTCAGGTTTTATTTTTTTTATTTCTTACTGAGGGGGTGGATATACAGTATGAAGGACATTCAACAGCTGCCATTAAAACTAATGGACTCAAGCCTTCACTGAAATCATATGGAGAATTTTGAGGAGGAAATGCTGGCTGCTTATAAACAAATAAAGTTAATGATGGAGGTTTTGTGTAGTCAACAAATCTATTAAATGCATAAAACAGGGGTCTCCAATCCTGGTCCTCAAGGGCCACCACCCTGCATGTTTTACTGATTCAATGCCTTAATTACGTCTTATTATGCAGAAGCCTGTTAATCAGCAGATGAATGAAATCAGGTGTATTGGAGCAGAGAAACATCTAAAATATGCAGGATAGTGGCCCTCAACAACCAGGATCGGACACCCTTGGTCTAAATGCACTAAATTGAAATGATCATACTAAATTATGGTAATAAACTGTTTATATTGAATAAATCCTGCATAACACAAACATTTATATTGTATATGCTTCATTACATCCTAGCATAAGAAAAAAACTAAAGTGGGTCATGGTCAGAATACCCTTGAATCAGGACAAAATATTTCAAGAGTCATTTGTCAAAGAAAAAAAAAATGTTTAGCTAGCTTTGCTACGTATTACATGCTGTACTGTAAGTGTCCTTTTTTCTTAACTCTTGCCTTGCATCTGTTAAACAATTCATCCAAACTAAAATAAATCGACAAAATTAAGCAAAGACACTATACTATCACAAGTAGTAAATTGCTGTATATCACCTTAATAAATATGTAACTATGTTTGACTTTAAAAAGGGCCAAATTCCCTATAGTCAATAAAAAAATCTATCTTTGATGGAAAATCATATGATAAAAAATATGATAAATGATCCTCTTTAACTGCCAAGTAATTCAAAACTAACGACTTTAAATGTTGTGCTATTTATCTTTGTGAGTTCTGTGGACAGAAACAAAAAAGAAAGTTAAAATTTCATATCCTTTATCATTTGATCTATTTACTTTGTAAAATATATACCACTCCTTAAGCTGCTGTAACATAATAACTACAAACAAGTTTTGTCTTTTTTTGGGGGCAGAATTGTAAATAATGAGATCCTAACATTGACAGTCATACATTTAATTGAAGTTCTCCTTTTAGATACTATCGTTTACATTAAACATGGCTACAACTTGGTTGTTGTGCCACAATTTAAAAATGAAAAATAAGAAACTGTCAAATTTTAGCAACTAAATCTTCAAACCACAAACTTATGAGCTTCACAGCTGAATTAGTTTTAATGAAACTTACCTTTAAACCAATAATAATAATAATAATAAATCCAAGTTCATCACAGTGTTAGTTTAATTAGGCAGTCTATCTGTTCCTAAACAGTCTTCAGTGATCTTGTCCTTGACGTTTCCTTCCTTGCTGAAGCTTGCTGCTGACAGCAAGTTCACAAGTGCTGATAAGGGACTTGTGCTGCATGTATTCAAAGGTGAAAGAGATGCAATACTTTATCTGCCGATATAACTGATGAAGCTAAGCCTCACATTTCCAGCAACATCTTCATTTAAAACATTTTTGAGTATAGAGATATGTTTTAGTCAAAACACAAGGTCAGTTAGAGTTGCAGATGACTCAACAATAGCCGTTGAGAGGAAACTGCTTAATCAAACCTCACACGCAAACCAGCTGAAGTCGCCCCCACACAGTTAGATGGATTAAAGAGATCCACTACAGACAAAAAATTACAGCACTTATTGCTAAACGCAAAGTTTAAAACAGAACCATATAAAATAATTTCTATGATGCAAGAGAACGTGACAACTCGGACAATCAGTCACAACAAAAACACTTTACTAGAACTTTACAGTCCATCACTACACAAAAGATTTTCTGTTTTTAAACCATAATCCCTGCCACAAATGTTTTATTGGTGCCAAATCAGATTACTTCTGAAAGAGATCTATAACCTGATCTGATATAAACTATTTGAGCATCCATTGTTGGGAGAAATACAAGTAGCACGCAGCTGTTAACTTACCTTGAAAGGTACCTTCAGCTTTTATTTATAATGTACTGTAAAACCACGCATGTTAAGAAATTATACAGTCCTTATCTTTGTTTTGGCTACTGAATAACTTATTTGAATACATTATGCATGTATAAAGACCCTCAAGTGGTGCACCTGCTAGCCTTGTGGTTCCACCTTGCAGCTGTTAGTGCGACAGACTGGCTTCTCTAAAACAGAGAACACATTCTTTAGGTATCGGTAAATACGGCATAAATAACTGAACACAGCATATTACGTACAGAAGAACAATTTAGAGCATTCACTATTAACACTTGTCTTCCAACTTCATATTCAGTCCAAAAAAAGGTTAAATAATTTAAAAGTTAAAAAATTTCCTAGGCAAGCTGTGTTCACTGTTAAACAGCTTCCATTACAATGCAGGAGAAGCATGCACATCAACTTCACTACTATAGTGCAAGTACAGTGATGTAAAATAGATTTGTATTGGGGGGTGGGGGTATTCTCTTGAATGTTCTTGAGAAAAAGTGCATGCCAATTCATGAGTTGACGTCTGATACAGCTTCAATGATTCCAAGTAGATTAGAGGAAGAATACACTCCTGTCTTTCACTTGTGTTTCCCTTCAAAGTCTCCACCAACCATTCATTTTACTTCTGAAATAAAGAAAGTTTAAAAAAAAAAAAAAAAAAAAAAAAGAAGAAGTGGCATCTGGAAAGCCAGACATCTTTTCTCCTTTTGGCAACTTTCCAATCCAGATTCTTAATTTTGCTCCCACACCATGGGCTCTTTGTTTCCCCTGACCTCTACCCACAGTTCTTCCTCTAGTGAGAAGTCAGTCGTGATGGGCTCCTGCAGCCGGTGGCCTCTCTTTGTGGTAAAGCATGCAGTCTGACACCACAAAGCTGAAAGAATGCCCCCCTTTCAGCTTACCTCCACTCTTCTGACTTCACTTGACCCACATAAGGCTACAATCAGCTACAGCTAGATGTTTTTTAAGTCACCTTTCGGCAATGGAGTTTATTTTCCAGAAATACATTTATTTGCAATTTATTTAATCGGTTCAGTCAAATGTCACAAAAAGCACCTGCTATTTATGCTTTCTTGTTATGTGTTAAACCTCTCTAATTTTATATAGGAGAAAAAAAACATTAACTGTACAGGCAGCAAAGGTAAGTAACTTTTTCCTCCAGTAAGTCATGGGAAAGGCAAAACATTTAATACTTTATTTGAACTCCTATTACGTTTTTGTTCTTTGAATCACACAATAGTTTTTGAAGAATGAGTGATATTTGCCCTTTCATTAAAACTGGAGTTATATTTCACTACAAAAGCTACAAAGAGGCTGTGTAAACAACTTGTGCCACTGTGAGCGCTGGTGAAACTTTACACGGACACCACCAAAATGCTGCGGGCAGTAGTTTCTATTCTCCTCTATTGGGTTTCTCTGTGTACTATGTGAGGAACACAAAGACAAATGTTGAAGATCTATAGTATTACAAGTATAATGTAGAGCATTTCAATTAAACAAAAAGCAGGAATAGTGAAATTTTATGAGTTCACATGGAATGGAAGAACACTACTTATAATTTATATCTCTACTTTTATTTACTTTTCATTTTATATGCTTTTTATGACCGCTTATTTTAATGTGTACCTCATCTGTGTGTGTTTTTTGTTTGTTTGTTTTTTTGTTTAAAACAGGTCTCTCTTGAAAATGAGTCCTTGTGACTTAATGAGACTAACCTGTATAAATAAAGGCTGAATGAAAAAGAACTTTTAAAAAGTATCAGATTATACTGACAGAATGGGTTTTAGCATTAGCATTGTGAGCAAGTCGTATACAATTGCAACCCTTCGCTTACTTTATTTTTATTTTATAGTGAAAATATTAGGGGGAGTGGTGGCGCAGAGGTTAGAGAAGGTGGGCCTGTGATCGGAAGATTGCCGGTTCAAGCCCCGGTACAGACAACATCAAAAATGTGGATGGAGTAGGTGAAGCATCCACACCTGCCCCCACCCTCATTCCCCCCACTCTGGGCCCATGAACAAGGTCCTTAACCCCCATCTGCTCCCTAAACAGGTCTCTCTTGAAAAAATGAGTTCTTGTGGCTCAGTGAGACTACCTGTACAAATAAAGGCTAAATGGAAAAAATAATAAAAAAAGGAAATTAGTGTGTTTTAATTATCAAATAGATTAACAATGGCAGGTTTTATCTGAATATAACAAGTAAGATTTTTAAGGAAGTAAATATTTTAAGGCAAAGAATATTTAAGAGGCAATGGTACAAAAAAAAAATCTAAATTATTGCAACTTCCTGTGTTACAAATTTCTTTTACTTCTCTAATATATTGCTTATGAAGTTGTAAGAATCTTGTTGTTTTTGATGGTACTGGCTGTCACTAGGTTTACTAGTATACAAAAATATTTTCCCACAGAAACAAACACAATTTACAAACAGTAATAAAGCACTGATTAGTCTCTTTAGAATGATTTGTTCAATTAGCTTGTTTGTAGTGATCTAGTATAGAGCTGTATGAATGGGTAAATGAGGACACAGATTGTGTTGTAAAGCGCTTTGAGTGTCTTGAAATAAGATAGAAAGGCGCTGTATAAGTACAGTCCATTTACCATTTAACACTGTGCTAGCATAAACAGAAATCTTATGATACGGATAATAAACAGAAAACTGCTAGACTTCATCAATTAGCATCTCTCTTCGATGACAGAAGAGAAACTGTGTCCTGTCTGGGAATGTTATTGCAAAAAGGGAAGATAGACAAATGAATAGAGAGCACTATGGGATAGAGGAAGTGCACAGAAGCACGAGGAAGCGAACAGTAATGATTGGTAACTCGCTAACAAATGATGTCTGTTTAAGCAGAGCTAAGGCTGTGTTGGACAACAACAAATGTGTGTGTCTCACTGCTTTGCCGCCTTGTCAGCACACTCTGCTTTCCTCTCCGTTATACAGCACACCTCAGGCTCTTCTCACCTTTTAAGATTCACTTTTTCTACTCCTCTTTTCCTTCCAGACCACTCAGGATTTGTCTGGCAAACTGCCCTGTCTCAAAATGTGCACAAGTGAAATGTGTGCGCACAAACACACTGCGAATGGTGACAAACCTGAACGCACAATGTGCGAGCTACATCCTCTTCCATTCAGAGCAAGAACTTGTGATACGTGGCTACCCCTCCTCACAGCATCCGCTTGCTCATTTACCCCCTTTACGGCAGCGACGTGCTATTTTTGGTCCATTGTGCATAAAATGGTGTAATGAAGAAAGAAAGCCATGCCTTTAAAACCAGAGGAAGGAAGCAGTGCAACATTTAAGAAAACCAGAGGAAGCAAGATTTATTAAAAAAAAAAAAAAAGAATGAAAATTAAGAAGTGAACAAATCAGCTGAAACCATAAGCCCCTGAGCTGCTTCAGCACCATCTCTAAATCAGAGGAAGTCTTTATTTAGAGTTCCAAAGAAATGTAATTAACAATGTGTATTCATTTATAAAACGTGAACAATGAGCATTTCTATAAATTTAAATAAAAAATTCCAACCTAATTTTTATACGATAAATGTTATTTAAAAACGAACAAAAAGAGAACACACAATAATCTAAACACTTCACTCAATGTCAGTTCCTGTTTCTGCCACACCTACAAAAAACACACATAAAAGATTTGCCACAGAGCTCATTCATTATTTAGACACTGCAAACAACAACTCCAAGTTAAATAAAAAGATTGAATATTACATTAGGAGGGCGCAAAGATAACGGTTTCAATTCTACTTGAATTAAAGATGCCAGGACTTCTAGCAATCAAATTTGAGAGAAACCCCCATCAAGGCACGCATCGCTAACCTTTAAATACCATTTACCACTTAGAAACTGGAAAACACTGATGGACAGTACTAAGATAACTACTGTTAAGGAAAATGAATATACCATCTTCTCTGCAGCATTTTAAAGTACTACATATAAAAAAGCAAAAGTTGTGTCTGTTAGATTTTGCAACAAATTTGTGCTGCTGTGGTGTAGCATTATATTTTATATCACACTAAAGCTTCTTTTAAAACTAAACTTTGATTGTAACTAGATCTCCTGAATATAAAGACATACTGTGGACATAAAGGTGGACTTTAATTGGTGATATGTGACTTATCTGTGCTGCTGATCTTATTCCGTTTACTATATCGTGCTGCTGATTATCTCATGCTGCTGTACTCATTCATACCTATCTGCTCACCACAGACTCATGTTCAGGCTGCTGTTGTTACGCCGTTTTATTTTATATTATTAGTGTTTAGTGTATATCTTAGATCTTTTAGTGTACCGTTTGGCATTTGTTTGGCATATATCTTAGATCCTTATGTACTCTTTCTTTTTATACGTTATATTTTGCGATTTTGGGGTGTAACTGGGACCTTGTGTACATAATTTTGTTCCACCTCATGTACCACATGCATGTGATGGTGATGACAATAAAGTTGACTTGAACTTGAACATACATAACGGCTCCAAAAATAAGAACAGCCCAATTCTTTTGCCTTAGTGATACAATGCAATTTTCCAACACAGAAAATTGATGGTAAACATGGTGTGTGTAGCGCATGTATAAGTTGGCAATTAGATTATATCATTAAAGAGACAGGTTTACATTAAGTTTGTTTATGTTTTTAATAATATAAAGAAGAGCTTTTAACTTTAATTTTTGCAAACATATTTTGGGCAAATATATATGAGCGGCTGTGGCTGAGTGGTTAGAGCAGTTGTCTTCCAATGCAAGAGTTGGGGGTTCGATTCCACCAGCAGTCACATGTTGAAGTGTCCCTGGGCAGGACACTGAACCCCTCATTGCCTCCACTGTGTGTCCCATCGGTGAACGAATGTGATTTAAAGCACTGATTATTCTTTGTACAGATGTAGTGGAGTGCTGAATGAATGGGTAAATGAGAGCATAGATTTTAGTGTAAAGTGCTTTGAGTGTCTTGATAAGATAGACAGGTGCTATATAAGTGCAGTCTATTCACCATTTACCATATTTTCATTTATAAATGACAAAAACAAATGACAGATTTTAAAGGGGCATGTTACAAATATCTGTATATCTGTACTTGTGATATTTAGACGTTTTCTGTCAAACTCAAAAACTTTCAGACACTATGTTTTTGCTTTGGTATGAACTAAAAACTGTCATCTGAAGTTTTATTTGGGAAAGAATTAGCAAGTTATACAATAATTAAGTAGCGCACTGTCAACATTTTACATTTTTACATGAAAATCTGACTTTTGTTGTTCTTCATTTTGTTTCCTAGCAAGAAAATGAAAAGTTCAATTGATTACCCATTACCAACTTTGACTGCATTATTAACCGAAGACAAAACAACAAAAATCACTACTTATAATTTGTTCAGAAAACCAACAGTCCTCACTGTAAGGCACTAAACTTTTTAAGGAGACCGAAGACTGAAGGGATGGACTCAGAAATTATATTTACAACTTGGAGAATGACTGGACAGCTGTTGCAGCTGTAATATTGTTTTTGCAGTTGCAAGTACATGATGCAAGTAATAACAAGTCAGAGTCCTGATAGTTATAATTATTAACAAACTATGAAAATGGGCAAACCTGAAAACAGTGGTTTTCCCCCAACGGTTTTAGTTTACACCCCATTTAATACATTTAAAACATGTTTACTTGCTATCACCAATACAATAACACTTTCACAATAGAAAGTATTTGAATGAAATTTATTCTATTGGTGTGTGTAGTTAAAGGTCTATTTGAGGTATACATGGAGATGCCAATAAGCATCCCCTTTTGGGGGGAGTGAAGGAGACTAACAGAGAAGTACACATTCTGGAGAGTCATTCAACATCGAGTGTTTGGACAGCTGACAAGCAACGCTTTATCACAGCAGTCATCTAAGCAGAACAAGATGGGTTGTCAGAAATGAAGGACACACCAAAAAATAAAACCAAAACATGATCTAAGAATACCTCTTTTCCCCACTAAACACCCAAAACATGGGCCAGCTAATGCTATATCTTTAAACTACTCAACAGCCTGTCATGAGCCCAAGTACAAATCTGCTTGTTCACAAACACTTGTATTCAAATGATACATTCTCAAAATGACTCAATTTTGAAGGAACTTTATTAAAGTCTATAAAGGCCTTGCAGAAATGCAAAAACAAGGAGGGAGCTAGTAAAATACAAAGAAAAGCTTGATTTGCATGTGACGCAGGTGAAGCGCACAGTTGAAGGCCATGCATTCAACAGTTTGATGTACTCTGGGATTACCACTCAAAATGTGCATTGTAGAAAAAGCTGATGAATATTAAATGGACAATTTCTTAGACCTTTGATTATAGTCCAGATCTATCTGTTTGCATTTTTTTTACTTCCCTTCAATAGAATTTATTAATTCTTTGTCACTGACACACACTGAAAACATGCAAAAAACAAAACAAAAACAAAAACACACACAATGAGAACTTTTTGTTTGCTGAAAGATTGAGGCTTAAATCCTAAAAAAATAAATAGGAAGAACTTGTTTTTTGTCAAATGTTGAAATCCAATTTGAAATCTGATTTTAAATCAACAAATAAATCAAACTTAAAAAAAAAAAAAAAACAGATAGATATAGACAAAAATATATATATATATATATATATATATATATAT
>NC_056510.1:27074624-27093938 GCF_014905685.2 Nematolebias whitei
AAATTATAATTCTTAATATCTCATAAACTAAAGCTGCACAAACGCTAGTTTCACCGGAACAAACGAGCACTAACGAAGCACTAACGAAGCACTAAAAAAGTAGACCACTCCCATGTGTTTTGGAGCAACATGGGGGGATTGTGACCTTTGGATGAGCTAAAAATTAATCTTTAATATCTCAGAAAGCAAAGCAGCACTAACGAAAATTTTAACGGCACAAACCAGCACTAACGGAGCACTAACCATTCAGACTAGTTGCTTTAATTTTGGAAGTGGGTGGGGTGTCAGCTTCACTCAGCTCCAGTCACCTACTTAGCTGAGGGGAAGCAAAAAGCCATCTCAAACACAACTGTCCCATAACCATGGGCTCTTTAAATAACACCTGAATTGCTACCATGGCCTGTTTTTACTTCAAGGTTCAGTGTATTTTTTATTATTCCTGGGGTACCATTTGATTTACAGCTGGCAGTTCTACACACTAAACCCATAAACAACAAGTCCCAAGAGAAGAGTGCAGGAGAGACTCTCCATGCACAGTAAATCACATACCAGGGAGCATGACATCAGCGACAGTAAAAGGTTCAGCGTATTAGAGTGAGTCAGCATGTTGTTTTAGTTCACTGCAGATCAATATGGATCAGTAATGATGAAAAGATCAGTTATAGAGACAGTTTTAAAACTGGTTAAAGTTTAAACTAGTTTAAAAAGGACAAATGCAGACTGCACACTACTACAGCCAGTTGCTGCGTGTTTCTAGGATCAGCTCAATTCAACATGGTCAGCTTAAAATACTTTAAATACTTTGTCATACTCCAGCAGGGTTAGGTAGTAACAGGAGGTGCAAATAGTCCAACAGAGCTGTGCACAGCAGCTCATCATCATTGTGTCAATGTCCAGCTAAATGTAGGGTTCCTGCTCATGTGGAAACCTGTTCTTACTCAGAGTCATAACTTTAAATGTAAAAACAGCTGCCTTAAAATACTTGTTGCTTTAAAATTAATTATTTATGTTCTGGCAAACTTTATACTGTTGTGGCAAAAAAAGAAAAAGAAAATTGTAACAAATTATCAGGGTCAGAGGAACAAATGCACATTTGAACATTAATGGTGCTAAAATCATCTACTGCTAAAGAATAAAAGAGAGACAAATAGCATGGCCTTTGTATCAAACTCACAATGTTAACAAACGTGATTTGTCTATGCACTACTTTGTAAGTTATTTCAAATTGAGCAAAGTACCTACCCAAGAATTACATTTCATCAACAAGAGAAACAGACACAAGAGGGGGCGTAATTTCTTAAATGTTGTCTCTTACACATACACTTGAATCTATGAGCCACTCCCAGCTTGTTGTACTGTTGCCAATCACTGGACTAAACTTAATGGAAAATATTCTATTAAGCTGATAAACTTCTGAGAAATCTCCACATGAAGCCTTGGCTAGGAATTTATCTAAAGGCTGCAATTATTTACACTGTTGATAACAGACCACTAAGGACCATAACCGTCCCTACAAGTACTGGGTTAACGTTGTCAAATAATCACCCCGCGTCAGGCACAACTGAAACTAGTGTGGATCATTAGTTCATGCCCAGATGTTTACAGGACATGAAGAAACATATAGTCAATGCTCTGATGAAATATCAAAATGTTAGAGGAGCAAAATGTCTTTACACAATGAAATATGTCAACAAGTGTGTCAACTGATGTTGTTGAAAGAAATAGATTATGTTGTCCTGAGTAAATGCCAAAGTTAGAGAGGCAATGGGGGAGTGGTACTGGTAGAAGATGTAACATATAGTTATGTAAATACAAGTGGTAACACCTAAAACAAATACACTTGTTTAAAAAGACAACACACCACTCTGTGCCCCTGCATAATGTGGGGAAGTGCAGGTTTCCTGAATAAAACGTTGGGTCTACAGACGGGACAGCACCAGCAATCAGCCAATGCAGCATCTTGATGTCAAACGGTTTGTTCATCATAACTTGTTTAATACCAAAGTTGTGATTCTTTTACAAACTTTTACAGCTTTAATTTAAATAACGTTCAAGATAGTAGAACAGCACAAAGAACTACCTAAATGCTCTGAACACAACAAGTTCAGAGGACTGTGAAGTCAGGAAGACTTGTTTGAACTTAAATGTATTTATACAAGATTGAAAAAAAAAAAGTTCAATACAAAAACAAATGGACTTTATTTGTAACATAAGACGTTTGAATTTATCACGTCCTGGATGACTGAGAATCTTCACCAGCGTGAGACTGAAAACAACCAAAATAGTGAAAAATAAATTTGTAAAAAACAAACAAACAAAAAAAACAGAAGTAGATTGCAAACAAGAACTTGCTAAATCACCAAGTTAAGAAACAAAGTTATACAGTGATACAAAAAAAGCCTAATAAGAAATGCAAAAAAGTTAAGTCTGGTCCTCTGGCCATTCAAAAAAAAAAATGTAGAAACGTTTCGTCTTTCATCTGAAACACTTCCTCAGTCTGAGGTGCTGTATTCAGCTCAGTCTTATAAATAGCAGAGTGGATCAACCAGTTTGCTGCTGACAACTAAAACCAGTTGCTCCATGATCAAGAAGGACCATCAGCCTAACGATGGATCATTAGCACACTGATGGCTGTTTACTATTCACAGAGGGTTGAGTGATACAATCAATCACAGCATTGTAAGAGGGGGACAATTGAACCCGGAGGCCTCCATCCCTGTTTAATGATGGACGATTTCTTTTCACAAAGATGGCCTCCTTTACTCCTCTCTCAAACCATCGTTCCTCTCTGTCCAGGATGTGAACATCTTCATCCCTGAAAGAGTGACCGCTGGCCTGGAGATGAGTGTAGACCCCAGAGTCCTGGCCTGATGATGTTGATCTTCTGTGCTGGTCCATCCTTTTGGCCAGTGGCTGTTTAGTTTCCCCGATGTAAGACTGATCACCCTCCTGACACTGAACAGCATACACAACATTACTCTGTTTGTGCCGGGGGACTGGATCTTTGGGATGAACCAGTCTTTGCCGTAATGTATTTTGTGGTTTAAAAGCCACTGGGACGTTATGTTTAGAAAATAAACGTCTCAGTTTCTCTGATACTCCCTCAACATATGGAATGACCACTGGTCTGGGTCTGGGTTCCTCCTTTTCACCTGTTGGCTGACTGGAGTCCTGTTTGGGTTTCTTCTCTTTTCAGGAAGGCCCAGTTAGGATATCCACATTGCTCTAGAGCCTGTCTTGTGTGAGATTTCTCCTTCTGCCTGGCTCCTGAGTTAGTGGGGACGCTGTCTGCTCTGTGGTACAGAGTCCTGATGACTCCTAACTTGTGCTCCAAGGGGTGATGGGAGTCAAACTGCAAATACTGGTCTGTGTGGGTGGGTTTGTGGTACACCTCAGCTTGCAAATGTCCTTGAACAGAAACTGAGACCTCGCAGTCCAAGAAAGGATGAAAGACGAAACGTTTCTGCTTTTTTTGTTTGTTTTGTGAATGTCCAGAGGACCAGACTTAACTTTTACAGATTTTCTACCTGGATCATTGAGCATGCATCAGGATACCTAATAAGAAATGTCTCAAACGTCCACCCATCATCTTTACTCGCTGTGCTAAGCTATTAAACAGTTATATACAAACAGATAAAATAATGGCAAATACATAAGTATGGTAGGTACATATAGGTAAAATAAAGATGACTGTAGTAGATCATACGATATGGACGGTTTCTTTTCACAAAGATGGCCTCCTTTACTCCTCTCTCAAACAACTGGTCAGAGTTACAAAAAAAAACTGATTAAGAAAAAAAAAACAAGCATTGGAGTTGTTTTTTACTCATTTACCTTTTATTTATACAGGTAGTCTCATTGAGCCATGAGAACTCATTTTCAAGAGAGACCTGTTTAGGGAGCAGATGGGGGTTAAGGGCCTTGCTCATGGGCCCAGGGTGGGGCGAATGAGGATGGGGGCAAGTGTGGGTGCTTCACCTACCTCACCCACAATTTTAATGTTGTCGGGGCCGGGGCGTGAACCGGCGATCTTCTGATCACAGGCCTAACCTCTGCGCCACCACTCCCCCAATGTAGCCATTATGTTTGCATTCTGACATCTGGGACTTTGTGGGGTCCCACACAATTCACGTGACACCATCCCTGATCAACGTTATTGAAAAAAAACAACTAAGAAATGCTACAAGGGGAAGAAAAAGCTATTTTAAAGAGGCAATACCAGAGAAAATATCCATCCATCCATTATCTTTACCCGCTTCTTCCATTTTGGGTCACGGGGGTCACTGGTGCCCATGTCCAGCAATCACTGTGCGAGGGGCGGGGTACACCCTGGACGGGTCGCAAGACCATCACAGGGACACATAGAGACAAACGAGACAAACAACCATTCACTCTCTCACTCACACCTAGGGACAATTTAGAGTTACCAATCAGCATAACATGCATGTTTTTGGTCTGTGGGAGGAAACCGGAGCACCCGGAGAAAACATGCAAAGTCCACCCAGAAAGGCCCCTGGACCGGGGTTTGAACCAGGGACCTGCTCGCTGAGAGGCAGCAGCTCTACCAGTTGCGCCACCGTGCTGCCCCAGAGAAAATATACAAAAATAAAAATATATGATGTAAAATGATACAAATGCACAAAATGGACAAAAGTCAATTAAGAAAAAAATGTAACGAGAGTTAAAATAAATAATTTATCTATATAGCGCCAAATCACAACAGAAGTCATCTCAGGGCACTGACCAGAAACATTCACATATAAAATCAGTTAATAATGTTATTTATCTAAGGAGCCAACAGATTGCTTTGAGTTTTAACTTCACAGGCTCCCATACTAAGCAAGCACAGAGGCAACAGTAGAAAGGAAAAACTCCCTCATGAGGATGAAACCTCCAGCATTATAGATTAGGGATTAGATTTAAAAAAAAAGTTATTGATCCCATGCAGCATATATAAAGTTTAGAACCACAACCACTAACTTATATTTTATTCTGGTTGTCATATGCAGGACATATGGGGGGGTTGAACACATCTATGCTTCAGACAGACCTAAAGAGTTTATGACTGTTAAACCTACCTTTGCCATTCTGCCACGCTGTGTACCAGGAGAGGCTGAGGAAAGACGTGAAGAAAATGAGTGCAGTGGCCACAGTTCCATTTCTGAGCCTCATCTCATTTCAGCGATGCCTCCTCTCGGCCGAGTGTCGCGCAACCCGGAGCTGGTGCCTCCCTCTCCTCTCTCCAGTCCGTCCGTCTCTTTAGGATGTTGACACCGGCGAAGGCGCGGGCATACGGGCGCGTCAAAACCGTAAAGAGGCTCCCACTTAACAGCACCGACTTCTCAGCTGTAGGTCTCTGATGTAACCGGAGGGCTGCTCCTCCTGTGCAGTCCGACCTACGCCGATGAGTCACAAGTCAACTAAATTTCGCGACAGGATAGATTACATTGTGGGCTAGCGCGGAACAGACGAGCTGTCCATGGTAATTATATTTACAGCCACTCGTTAGCTACAAGTTCCACGCAGAGAGCTTTTCAAGTGTGTGACGATTGATCCTCCGGGATAGGCTGCTGGGTGTCTGACGGTGGCCGAAAGGATACGCCTCAAATCACGTTGGTCCCGCTTCAACTGGCGACAGATACAAATTAGAAGGAACCCCGACGTGTTGCTGACTCCCAGCTTCGTGTTTCCAGTTCACCGAGCCCGTCAATCTGCGACGCAGTTTGGGTTAGTTAGCTAGTTAGCTGCCGAGCTAACGTCAAGTTGAAACTCCGCTGTGTCGCGCTCTGCTCGGGGTCTGTCAACGAACCTGCGGTCAGCACAGCTGCCAGGGCGGAGTAACTCTTCTCACTGCCCTCTCCTTAGAAGCTTCGCACTTTTAACTTTACCCGTCTGTTAAAATACACCCTAAACCGAACTAACGCCGCGCTGTTTCCATACATCATTGAAAGTCCAGACGTCACGTTTTATCAGCAACTAGCGGATTCTCGTGTAACGTTTGAGGGTTTGTTAAAAAATGTAACTTCCGGCGCGCGGTTTCAAAATAAAGTATTTGTCGGCAAGACGAAGCGGGTTTATCGTTCATTTTTTTATGTTGTGATTTTAAGTTGAAATTGTATTTTCTTGAATCGTTTAAGCGTTTCCTGTGAGGGTTAAACAAGAGAAGGAACGCTGTGCAGTTCAAGGAATGAGTTTGTGGATAAATCTTGGCACAGATATTAAAGCTTGAGTTTATATATTAAAAAAGATAAAAGTCAGTTTATTTAAATATATATATAAGATAAGTCTGTTGGAGTCAGCCTCCCTACCATCACAGACATCTACAGGTCTAGATGCAGGAAGAGGTCCATCTGCATCATGAAGGACTCCACTCACCCAGTACTCACACTTTTTGCCTCACTCCCTGCAGGAAGGAGGTTAAGGAGCTTTAAGGGTAGAACCACTAGACTGAGGAACACCCTGAAGCTGTTAGACTCATGAATCTCTAACCAACATAATCACTGTGAAAAACCACATCATGTTGCTGCTGATCTGTTTCATGTTACTGTGTTCATTCGTACTCATCTGCTCACACAGACTCGTGTTCGTGCTGCTGTTTGGCATATTGTTTTTATTGTTTTTATGATAGTGCTTAGTGTATATTTAGTTGATGTTTTTCTTGGTTCATATCTTAGATCTTATTGCTGTTTTTCCTTTACATTTTATTGTGGGATGTAACTGGGACTCTTTGTACATAACCTCGTTCTACTGCTTGTACCACATGTGGTGTGTATGACAAATAAATTTCTCTGACTCTGATACGATGGGGTAGTATGTACTGATATAAACGGTTGTTGAAAAAAGAGGTGATGGACCTAATTTTGCTTTGTTTTGTTTTTTATTTACAAATAATGCAATTTGTTCAGACTGGAGTTTGAAATGTGTGGTAGCTATTAATGATAATGATTATTTTTTATCTATGAATGTTTCTGTCCAGTGCCCTGAGATGATTTCTGCTGTGACTTGGTGCTACATAAATAAATTGAATTGAATTGAATTTATTTTTGTTTGTTTCTTTTTTTTTTTAAGATAAGGGGCAGATGTAATGTGATTTACTTCTTCTCTCTCACTTACTTCTCCCTTCCATTAATTGATGTATTTTGTGTTTTGAATTACTGTACATACAATACTTTTTAAATAAATAAATAAACTCAGTTCACAAACAATGTACATATTTTAATTCTTGTCAGTATTTAGAATTAGAGCTGGGGTCCCTGAGGGCTATTAAAACAAAGTGAAATACTATATTTCAAAGAGAAACAGATTTTTTCCCCCACAAAGTGATTTAATTCCACGTCCTGTAGAAAAGCGTCACCTAGTGGCCATATAGATACACTGCATATCCACCAAACTCAGTGCTGAGAGCAATGTAGCTGCATTATTCATTTTGTTTATACCCATAACTAAACTTCTGTATGAACCATCAAAACAAGTCCCCTTCATATTTTATCTGAATAAAAGTAAAAATAAATGTAGTTAGTATGACCAGAGTGCTGATATTACAATTACTGTACTTTTGCGGATTTTGTTAGCAATATTTTTTAACAGCACAGTTTTTGTAGTCGTTTTATAGTAAGATTGTATTTCATGTCATTTTGCAGTTTAAAAGCTAAAACTATAAATACATTCATGCATCAAGCATAAGACATTTTACTCATTTTGTGTGATAAACCAAAGAAGAACAGAAAGAACTCGACACAAAGCACAAGCATCAGTTGAACAACAGCGTGTAAAAATATACTTTCACAACCCTAATGTTTTAGCACATGGCTGCTTTGTTATCACACTATGCCAAGTGTTATCTGATGATGACATGATTGCATTTGTGTTAAATATAGTCTTACCACAATACAGCTGCTTATGTATAGCTCTGTTACATCAAGAACATTGCCACCTTTGCAAAAGCAAGCTCCTCTGGGACCACCTCCACGATCTAGCTTGTTAGTGTGAGTCAAGCACATCTGGGATCCTCTGGATCATACACCATTTGTCATGAAACACAGTGTTATGTTACCTTTGTTACACAGTTTTCTGAGCATTTTAGTCAAGCATTTACAGAAACAATGTTGGTTAACTCTTTTCAACAACCAGGATTCCTGAACTGACGCTTCAGTACAGCTCAGAAGTTTTTGTGTTTGCTGGTCATTTCACTGAAAATTTCATTGAAGCTCAGTATTTGTGTAATTTTTTTTATTTTTATCTTCAGTTTAATTTTACATCTATAGCTGAGCCTAATTAAGCTTACCAAAATAAAACAACATATAAGGAAGGAGGTTAAGGAGCATTAAGTGTAGAACAACTAGACTGAGTAACAGCTTCTACCCTGAAGCTATTAGACTCATGAATCTCTAGCCAGAATAATCACTGTGAAAAATCACATGACCATGTGCACATAATTTTGTTCGTGCAAATGACAAATAAAGAACCTTGAATCGTTGAATTTCATTTTCCAACAGGACTTGGCACCTGCACACAGTGCCAAAGCTACCAGTACCTGGTTCAAGGACCATGGTATCCATGTTCTTAATTGGCCAGAAAACTCGTCTGACCTTAACCCCATAGAAAATCTATGGAGTATTGTGAAGAGGAAGATGTGATACACCAGACCCAACAATTCAGAAGAGCTGAAGGCCACTATCAGAGCAACCTGGGCTCTCATAACACCTGAGCAGTGCCACAGACTGATCCACTCCATGCCATGCCACATTGGAGATGAAAAGTTTGATAGCCACAGGGAGGAAGGACTTCCTGTGTTGTTCTGTGGAGCACCTCGGTGGTCTCAGTCTACGACTGAAGGTGCTGCAGGGTGTCCAGGGTGTCATGCAGGGGGTGTGACGTGTTGTTCAGGATCTGGAGCAGTTTCCTCAGCATCCTCTGCTCAGACACCTCTGTCAGAGACTGCAGGTCCACTCCCAGAACTCCCAGAACTGTAGATGACATAGTGAATTAAATAGCCTAAAATAAATATGCGCCGCAGCATGAGGGAGCATTTTGTGACAAACTGTGTGTTTTGTGAGTATTTCTTTAATTTTCCAAACCCAACAATGAAACAAATGTTTACATGTGAACTAAGATTGCATAAAAAATGTTTGAAACTATGTCAGTGCAATAATAACCATAATGAGTTTAAATATTTCCCTCCAGCTGACTCACGCCATGCAAATTGGTGTTAATGGTCAAATTACTGTTGAGTTCCTGGTTTTTTATTTATTTGTGTCGGCTTTAACAAATTTTCTAATTATACTGACATTTTCCAGCATGACTGAAAAGATGCTCTCTGGAGGTGGTTGTCTTCTGCTATCTGATCGACCCCTCCACCCCCCAGGTCTGTTTCAGGGCAGACATTTTGACACATCATTAGAGTGACATTAATCGTTGATGGAAGGTGCTGCTGAAGTTTTACTCAATTGTTAAAATAAGCCTAATTATCATTGCCATGTATTTGTATTGGTGTTTTTTATATATTGTGACAAATCCAAACCATCTAATGTAAAAAATAATTCATTAAATGCTATTTGGGGTATTGTTTTAATAGTTTGAACTAAGTCACATGTGTAATAAATGAATTAATTACAGTGACAAAGAAAAAAGTTAACAACTTGTGATCCATCTATAACTAAAATCTGCTGTGTGGTCATTTACTGAACTTGTTGATTGAAAGTGAAAGAACGAGATGTCAATCCATCGGTTCTTAGTGTAAGAAATGTAAAAATATGAACATGGAGCTAACTGGCCTTTTTCTTACCATACATACTGACTTATTAAAACTTGTGCAGTATTATTAACACTGACAACAGCTTTGGTGTAAACTGATGAAACTAATGCAGTTAAACATCATTCAGCCCAAATCTTTGGATTTAAAAAGGATATTTAATCAGTTTAAGATCATCAATAATAATAAAAAATATATAAAAAGCAAGAGTGTATTATTTGTACTGATAATGTTGATCCTGAGACAATAACTATATCTGACCTGTACACCAAATTTTGTGAACAATTTATTCAAATTCAAAATTTAGACCTTATTATTCTGCATATCTCTTTTATTTTATATTTACATATTGCACAATACAATAAAATAAAATTTGTACGCTATATTTATTTATTTATTGCTTTTCTTTTCATATACAACCTTTCATATGTAATTTGGATATTTAACAACAGAATTTTAAATTTTATTGCTAAACATTAATTGTTCGCAGCAGTGAAATGCAGAATCACTTTACAGATTATGCAAAAACATCTATAATCTGAATTAAATAAAAAATTCAGTATATAAGTTTTCTTTTCTTTTTCAGCCCCTTAATAAAACCTTTTTAGCAATGAAATAAAAATAAAACAGATTTATAATTTATCAAAAGGTGTGATTTTTAAGCCTCCTCACCCAACATTTAACACGTTATCTTGATAAAAGAAGTACTTTTCTCTCGGACTGCTCCTTAAATCAGTGTATTTGTTTCCTGTTTAGTCCATGGTCTTATCACTCCAGGCCATTGACTTTCTCTTGGCCAGCTCCATCCAGGTCGGCTGCTTGCTGTCAGACTGCAGCACTGATGGTCGTGTGAGCAGTGAAGATGGAGACGAAGGTGACTCCACGTTCTTCCTCGGCCATTTGTCCTCACGAGGCTTTTCTGGTACTCTGATGGGGCTCGATTCTAAAGAAATCCACAAGCACAAAAATAAATACCTACATTAAAGTTCTTGAGGTAGGCTATCAGAACGTTTATGTGCTATAATGGTAATTTGTGAGTCAACACACCTTCAGATTTGACCCCTTGTCTGAGCTCTGCCACCACGTCTTTGCTTGCAGCTGGAGGTTTTGCTGAGATGGGGGTGTCACCTGATGTCTGCACCGCTGTTTGCGGGTTCCTTTGATCCACCTGGGAGAAAAAAAACACTGTTAAAGGATAAAAAGCAATACACTTGAAAGGCTAAAATTATAGAAAATTTATTAATAATAATATTGTTTTGTTTGTATTTGAGAATAAGCAAAAATAATTATATTGCTGTTAAAAAAGGATTACCGTAATGCCTAATTATCATATCAGTGAGTGTAGAAGTTTATCTAATATCTATTATTAGCAATTTGATATACATCTGTCTGAAACAAAGGGCTATTCAACTAAATTGCTCAGGGGGCCACAGTTACAGAAAGCCAAGAGCTCAGGGGCTGAACATCCAGCAGTTATTGTCATTAAGTAAGTTTGTTTTATGATTTAAAATCTAGTTTTATTTTAAAATGAACCCATTGTGGGCTGAACTGAGTTCACCCGTGGGCCTGATTTGGCCCCCGAGCCACCAGTTGAATAGTCCTGGTTTAGTTCTTTTGAAGTGGGGTTCTGTGGAAATGCTATGAACAATAACAATCTTATCTGTTATAGATAGCTCTTTCAGTGCTCTCCATTTAGAGGAAAAGTTTAATTCTGACTGAAACGACGAGCTAATGTTTAGTCTGGGCAGGGCTAAATACTAAATTGCTTGTATCTTGTTAATGTCAATGTCCATTTTTTTCATGTAGCACATGAAAAAACACAATTTTACCAAAAGTGCTTTACAATTTAGTCAAATTAAAATGAAAACAAGAAAAAAAAGAACAATAAAATATGTCTTGTTTCACTAAGGAAACAAAAAAGTTAATAAAATACAACACACAGCAACAACAAAATCAGCTCTAACGGGTTCTCAGGCTCAGCATGGATCAAATGCCAAGGAAAAAAGACGAGTCTTGAGCAAAGATGTAAAAGTCTCAACATTTTCAGTGGTTTTTAAATTATCAGGAAAACTATTCCACAGTTTTGGAGCAGAAGCTGAAAAAAGCCCGATCACCTCTGGACTTCAGTTTGGATCTGGGGACTTACAAGAGAAATTGGTTGGTTGACCGTAGTGCTCCTACTGGAGTGTAGATGTTAAGCAGATCACATAAATATGACGGGGCCAGACCTTTTAAAACTTTAAAAACAAGCAATAACATCTTAAAATCAACCCTGAAGTGGACAGGGCTTATGCGTTCGTGTTTTTTTAGTTGCTGTTAATAGACGAGCTGCTGCGTTCTGGATGTAAGCGATGCAGACACGATTTATCTAAACCTACAAAACAAGTCCAAATGAGAGGTAATAAAAGCATGATTCACCTTTTCAAGGTCTCGAAGAGGGCGTTCACCTTAGCAATGAGTTTTGGTTGGAAGAAACTGGATTTCACAACTGCATTTATCTGTTTGTCTAATTTAAAAGCACGATTGAAAACAACCCCCAGATTCCTGACAAAGGAGTGGCTGTATGAAGCCAAGAGGCCAAGAGTGTCAAGGTCATTACATTTACCAAAGCTGCTGACTGCAGGTTTATCTTCACATAATTCAGGAAACTTAGTTTCAACCAGATTTTAACATCATTCAGACAGTTTAAAAGTGGTTTCAGGGGAATGACACTGTCTAACTCAATGGGCAGATACAACTGAACATCAACAAAGCAATGAAAAGGAATGTTATATTTACTAAAAATTAACACCAAAGGCAACAAGTAAAGATTAAAAAACAGCATCTTAAAACAACTTCAGTCTGAAAAATATCAGTGTGTTCATGCAAACCCACAGGTTGTGACATTGCTGTCAACTTCACATTACATGTTTATTCACTGTACATAGACATCAGCACAAATAGCAGCAGCTGTAGTACTTCCTTTGCAGTTTGGAGCACTTCCTGAAGGAATATCATCTAATAATAATATTCTTATCTAATTAAATAATCAAATTGCAATATCCTTTAAGTTATATAATATCACCATGTAATTACATGGTCATGTATTGCAAAATTCTCAAAAGTATAAGTGATTAGAAAAATAACATTCATGTGAAAAGTTATGAAATGTTTGAAACTGAAGTTGTTTTAAGATGGAAGCAATTTGTTTAATTATTAGTCTGGATGAGAGTAGACAATTAGCTCATCAATCTGGTCAGAATTAAACTATATTTCTCCAAACAGAGGTACCGGTAATTAAAAAGGTATCTATAACAGGTAAGATATTCAGAACGTCTCTAGAGAACTTTACATATCTGTTCAGTTTTTCTAGATTAAATAATTTAAAACAGCTGAGCATTTAAGTCATACTGATGCACAAAGCTGATGTCATTTGGAAGGTTTTAAATTTAACATTTAATGCATATTTAGAATGAGGATTATTGTGAAATAGGAAGCCAAACAGTACAGGAAACATTGTGTGAGATACAACTATTATCACAAACCCCTTTGAACGACGGCGGCGCTGTCCACTCGGTTCGTTTCTCCAAAAATGCAGCCCTGTCCGCCACCGAGCCAGTCCAGATTGTTCGTCTAGGAAACAGTGATGGACTCTCTTTGTTCAACGAAGAGTCTGAAGAAGGAACTGGTGTCTCTGGGGACTCTGACGTCTGAGCTGAAGATTTGATCTGGGTGGCAGGCTGGAAACCTCGATTACTCCAGGACGGTTGGTGTTGGCCTGAGGATGACGGAGCAAAAGACTGGGGCGTACTCCCTTGTGAGGGCTGAGATGTGGTCGCTGTTTGTGAATGAGAGCGTAAAAGGGACTGGGTTGTCCAGGAGACGCTCTGAGCAGTCTGAGACGCAGTCTGAGATGTGTTGGACTGGAACTGGCCTTCATTTGGTTGCTTGGAGGACTGTGATTCAATGAGTATCAGCTTCTGTTGCATTGCCACTGCTGATGGTTTAACAATCTGCTCTTGACTACTTGCTTGAACTAATTCTTCTTTCATCGTATCTGCTGATGGCTGGATTGAACCTTGCTGAACCTTAACTGTTTGCATTTGAGGCCCAGTCATTGTTTCTGTCATTGTTTTCGTTTCTGTTTGAGTTTTAGGCTGCGCCTGCGCTTGTGGTCGAGCAGCGGTTTGTAAACCTGTAAAATCTCTTGGAAATCTGCTGGTGAAAAGCTGTTGGAGGCTCTTGGTTTTTTCCATGGCCAGACTCATCCAGGACACCTCTGATGAGGATGTTGGGGACTGAGGCTGCTGGGGAGTGGTTTCTGCTTCTTTGTTGTTTGAAGGAGTTGTTTGAACTTTTGTGGTCGTGGTGGGAGGACCGTCGGTCAGCAAAGTGTTATGCTTGACTGGGAGGGCCACACCAGATGGGGCTGGATCTAAAGGAGTGCCACAAGTCTGTTAGAAATTATCAATGGAACCGGTCAAAATAACTGAGCAGTCTTTTAATGAGTGCAAAGTTCATCTGTGATTAGTAAAAGTCTTATTTTTCTAGACTGATTATTTACCAAGAGGGACTTGGCCTGATTCAAAGACATAGCAGCACAAATACCTGTATAATGTTTAACTCTACAAGGCACTGAAGTATGAAGGTACACCATGACAGTATACATACTAATTAAAAAGAAGGCAAATGTATCTCTGTATCTCTGTATTTCTTTGTAACAATACTTCTTGACAATAAATGGTATACCATTATAAAGCCTGATTAAGTCCCCTTAAATGGTGCAACTACATGGTACAAATGGTACAAACTACATTCATGGGTTGAGCAGCAGAGTTGAGTATGTAGCTTGTGCCAATGAAAAACTTCTAAAATCTCAATCAGTGCCAAACAGCTTATGCTGACTGTTGTCTGGCGTTGCTTATTGGATGATTGAAGTCTGAAGAAACAGGACATAGTGGCAGTTTAACAATTTATTAATTTAATAAACAGGGGCCTCCGTAGCATGTGGAAGAACCATACGCAACCACAAAAGTCTGACATCTCTTCATGCTGCTCACCAGCTTGGTCACACACTGCAGCAGGATAGCGTTCCATTTTTTAGCCAACATTTGCCGTAAGTCAGCCAATATTGTGCCAACAAACAACATGTGAGGTCTGAGGTGGGGCTGAGGTCAGGACTGCAGGCAGGCCATTCCATCTGATCCACTCCTAAATTCCAGAGGCAGTCTTTGAAAAAACTCACTCTATTGGGGAGAATGCTGTCATATTGGAGTTTAGAGTTCGGTCCCACACTGTGGTGATGTGGGACTACAACTGGTTACAGAATCTCATCTCCCGAGATGTCCACTTCATGGCCTGTCTCAGACATCCCCAGTTATTTGGAACATGGCTTTCAATTAGGAGATGGCACTAGCAGACTCAAATAACGCTCCAACTTAGTCTTGAAGTTATTCTATAGCATGAGCCCTATCCAGATCAGCAAAACGTGGCATGCTTGGAGCAGATGAGATAAGATAGAACTTTATTGATCCCGCAGGAAATTGTTGTCTAGATAGATGCTTCCAAGATGGCCACGCTCAGCCGAGCTGCAGCTTCGTAGGCTCCCGGTGAACTCAATTTTTTTTTATTTTTGCACCTACAATGCACATCCACAGTACAGGTATGACCGTGACACACTTGTGAAGTTTTCTGTGTCGCTGCCTCGCTATCGTGCCATCGTGGTTCAGTCCTTCCAGCCTTGGGCTCAGGCCTGTCATGGTGGCTGTCTCCATGATCCTCCATCTGCCTGCATGGACCGAACTCTACGGACCCGTTCAGTTCCATGGGGAAACCTAGATGTTCTCCATCAGCTGAACTCAGTTCTGGATGGCAGTCTGGGAGGGCAGCTGCTGCGGTCATGGTTACCATCAGGCTGCTGATAGGACCTGCTAACAAGACCTGCTAATGTTGCTAACAAGATCCTCCGTCTGCCTGATCAGACCGAACTCTGCGGACCCACTTGGTTCTGCGGGGGAACCTTGGATGGTCTGCTGGACCCAGTTCTGGAGGGCAGTCTGGGAGGCAGCTGCTGCGGTCCTCATTATCATCATGCTGCTGAAGGGACCTGCTAACAAGACCACACCGCTAACAGTACCATGGTGCCAACGGGACCATGTTGCTATAGGACCATGCTGCTGTAGATTTATTTATTTTTCACTTTTGGTGCCTTGTTTCTGTATTTCTGTAGTGAACCTAACCTGAGGTCAAAATTAAGCCTAAGGTCAAAACCCTTGACCTTAAGAACCTTGTGGGACAGAAACTGTCATTTCATTGATCTGCATCCAGAAATACAGTTTGACCCATCCTGAGACTTTCTTTCCTGAATTAATCAAGTGGAAAAGACAATTCTCTATGATCATTACTATTTTACAAATGTTTGATAATCAAATTGTGTTAGTTCAAACAATGTTTACAGGTTGAAGAGAACTACTCATTTTTATTTACATAAACAGTAAGTAATGATTTTTATTCCTCAGTCAAAGAAGAAATCAGGTTAATATGCATTTCTTGATTTTCTGTCTTCAATGAGCAAGTTTGTAAGTGTGTGTTAAAGTTCAGGTTTCGGTCAACTAAGAAGTTTACTGAAAAGAAATGTCATGTTTAAATTTTACAGCAAGATACTAGGTGAATTGACTCCACGAAGTCTGAATTTCTCCAACAATCTTTCTGTCTGTTTTAAACAATCTTAATCTCTATCCTTGACTTTCCATAACACCTTACATCACAAACCACACCTCTGTTCTGGTCCATCGACCAATCAAAAAGCTCTCAAATGACCTGGAAGTCGAACCCGTTTAAATGTGGCAACTTCCCGGTTCTCTCGGAGTGTTGTCGAAGAGAGACGAGATGAGTAGAGCTTTGAAAGAGTTGGAGACGTAAAGAGTTCAGAGTTCTTGGATGCAGAACGCAGGCATCCAAGGTGATCCAGAGACGATTTTGGGAATTATAACTTCTGTTTGGATAACCTCGCACGGCTCTCTAGGTATTTGGCTGTTCTCAACGGAGACGCTGAAAGTGGCTGGAAGTAGGACTTCACGCCGAACTGATCTATCTTCAGAAAGGTAAAGTCGACCTTCACCAAAAGTGTACCGTTGGCCAAGCTGATTCTCCAAAGAGCGTGCGTGTTCTGGTACCACAGATAAATTCCCTCACACATCTCTCTGTAAGATAAATCTCCATTTTCCATCTTTAAACTCTCCTTTCCCTAAGTTCATTACAGATATTTTTAGAAATGTCTGAAGCAAAGTTTCTCAATCACCGCCGTGTGAATTGAAGTCTGCTGTTCTGCTGAAAAGTGAAAACAGTCGCCGTATTGTTCTCACTTCCTGTAAAACTAGCCATGTTGTTGTTTTCATATTCTGCCAAATTAATGTAAATGTTTGATGTTAAACTTTGATTCTGTAAATAAATGACCGCATTCATTTTGATGGGTCAAAGATAAATAACGTCTCTCGTTACATTTCTGTTAAATTCAATGCACGACATTTACACAGTCAGAAAAATGAAGAACCCGTTAAATGTATGAATATATCTGCACCCTGTTCATACTACAGTCACATGCTATGAACAAATCCTAGTTTATGTTAGTTTAGTTTATGTTAGTGCTCACATTAAGCGTGTACATTATAACCGAACAGAAGCTATGAGAATCGTGGTGCTGCTGTTCAGTGTATTATTTTGCACTATTAGTGAATGGAGTATATCTTAGATCTTTTAGCGTATCATTGGGCGTTCATTTAGCGTACATCTTAGTTTATACTGTATCTAAGATCCTTATTTACGGGGTTTTTTTTACACTTTATATTTTTGCTATTGTTTGATGTAACTGGGACCCTGTGTACACAATTCCGTTCCACTACATGTACCACATGTGATGCGAATGACAAATAAAGATCTCTGACTCTGATGTAGCAGGGTCCATACAGGTGCAGACAATCAGGCATCAATCAGGCACCTTGCTGCCAGCAACTGTGGTACCAGAAACTCATAACAATTATCAATAGCAGAATGAACTGTTTTGTATGGGCAAGTTTTTCATGGTCAAACCCACATACTCAACTCTGCTGCACAACCTACAGATGCTTTTTCCTTAGAAATGTTGCACCATTGAGGAAAAATGATCAGGTTTTCAACAGTGTAAAATTTATTACAAAGAAGCAGTGTCAAAACAAAGACATACTCCACCAAACACATGTTTTCGTATGATTTTGCTGTTTTTTATCTTCATAGATGCATTAATTTCCGCAGTTACTGGTGTATACTTTTAAAAATAATTTCTAGAATAAACTTAAAAGTGATCAAAAACTCACCTTTTGGATGGAGAGCGCAAGCTGTGTTCATTGACACGTTTTCAGGCATTTGACTTGTGAGGTCGCCCGTTTCCTGCCTTGTCTTGTTGTCACATTGGTCATCAGACAGCTTTGAGCAGCGATTACAAGAGGTTTCAGATCGGAATTTAAGTGACAGAGATGTAGAGCGCAGCTTAACACCAAACGCCATTTTCCCCTCCTCCGCCTCCTTTGCTTCCTCTGCCACATCCACCAGCTCCTCTCTGCTCTCCACCTCCCCAGCTTCCAAGGCGGCTGTTACTGGGGGTACGTTTTTAGCTGGTGTAGCTTTTTTTAGGCTGGACTTTCTGTCCCACAGAATGCCTGAGCCTTTGGACGTGCTTTCCATTTCCTGAGACTCCCCAGCAGCTGTTTCTTGGGGGACGTTTCTTGCTGGTTCTGCCTTGTTGAGGCTGGACTTTCTGTCCCACAGAACAGCTGGACCTCTGGATGGAGATCCCTCTTGTTTCATTCTTTCTGCAGCAAAGGGGCTCCCTTTGAGCTGCATGATTTTAGGTTCCTCCTTTTCCTTCTCTGGTGCCCTTGTTGTTTTACTCATGGCTTCTATCTGTTCCAAGAGTTCTCCGAAACTGCCTGAACGTGGTCTTTCTTCCTCCTCGTTTCTGACAGTGCTGAAAGGCAAAGAGAATAAGCCTGATCCTGGGAGGGATTTCTTTATTCCTCTCGTAGTGTCCTCCTCACTATGAAGCTGTTGTTGAGCAAAAGAAGGCCTGGATGCCACCACTGAGCTGAGCGTGGGGAGCTGCTCAGGAGAAACTTCAGTCTTCTTGTCAGACGTTACTTGTATTTCCAAACCCCGCTCACTTTTGTCTTTTATTTCTGACTCGATGAAAGACGAGTGCGGCCGTTTAGTGGGAGCTGTACCCACCCGCCTGAGAGGTTTGACCATTTGGGAGGCTACTGTCTCGTGCTCCTGCTGGCTGGATACTTTAAGTGCTGCCTCGGAGGTGACTGATGGCAGCTTTGCAGGTTTCAAAGAAAGATGCTGAGAAAAGTTTATCTTCTCTCCCTCGGTCTCCTCTGCTCCCCCGTCTTCTCCCTTAACTTCTGACTCTATGAAAGATGAGTGCGGTCGTTTAGCGGGAGTTGTACCCACCCGCCTGAGAGGTTTGACCTGATGTATCTGGGAGGCTAATGCCTCGTGCTCCTGGTGGCTGCATACTTTTAGTGCTGCCTCGGATGTGACTGACGGCA
>NC_056510.1:27093948-27107367 GCF_014905685.2 Nematolebias whitei
TGGTCAGTGGTTTTTAGAACGTGTAAAGGAGACCCAGGTTGAGTCTGACAACAAAAGAAATATCAAAGATTGGTAACTATTTTGCCATTTTGCATTATCACAAGCATTAAAGAAACCGCCACAGTTTCTCACCACAGATGAGGGTTTCTTCTTTGTGCTGGCCCTCTGATGTCTGGGTTTGATGGACAGCCTGTGGCGTGCAGCAGAGGTGTCTAAAGAGGCAGCGAATTCAGCTGGCGAGCTAAAGTCTAACGGAAGCTCATCAGCAGATGTAGTGGAGCTGGTGGGTACAGAAAATGGACTGAATGGGGTTGGGAGTGGAGATTTGGCTGCTGCAGATTTGGAGAGCGGTGAGATTGGAGGAGAGCATGGCTGAGAAGATGTCTGAAAAGATAGAAACATTAAAACTGGTTTATAGCTAATAATAATGCATGTCAGGATCTAACACTTTTCATATGCAATCCTTACAGTCTAGACTCAAAAGGAATACAGGTCTTGGTCCCCTGCTTTTGAATTTATACAAAAAGGATTTGAACCAGGGTAGTGTTGTAGTACTCGACCAGTCTTGGTCTTAAGACCAGTCTCAAGACCACTTTTCGATGGTTTTGGCCTTGTCTCAAACTCGACCGCATTTGGTCTCGGTCTTGACTCGGGATTTTATTTTAAGACCAGTCAGGACCACAACTGTGGAAATATCACTAAATTGCCTGAATATTGTTCAATTTGTCAACATCTTTGTTTTTTTTAGAAGCAAAACGTACTGATTCAAATCCAAGTGATAACGTGACTCATTGCTAAATACATTTTTTGTTATCGCTGTCACGCTCACCCCCTGTCACTCGCACGTGTCACTCCCAGTGTTGCCAGATTGGGTGGTTTACTGCCAGTTGGGCGGTTTTCATTCTGATTTTGCTGGGAACTCTGGGAAGATTTTTGTTGGATTGTTGCATTTCGCCACATTTTGTTTAATTACCTTGGCTTGTACTGATGTGTGTTCATGTTCAAACAGTAAATATACTGTAACAATATATTGATTGGGCAGATTTTTGTGTGATGAGGTAGTTTTTAAAAGATTTTTGGGCTGGAAAACCTCGACTCTATCTGGCAACACTGGCACTCCAAGAAAGTGAGAAGTGATTGATTGTCTGGGCGCAGGAGAAGATGTCTGCCATATCATCAGTTATAAAATTCACCTATTTAAATCACAAAGAATATATTTGTAACTAATGCAACTATATGGTTATCCTTGGTGTTGAGTTCGGACTTATGAAGATTGTTTTGCCACTGCAGCTTTTTAAGTCTTGACATGTGATGAAACTGCTTCCAGTTTAACAGTTGTGTAATTTTATTGTTGAATCACATGAAGTCAGGCCACTGAATGTCTGATTTCTTTGTTATGAAGCTTTGAAAATGTATAAAAGCTGATATATGTATTCAAAAGCAAATTTAAAGTTGCAGTATGCAACTTCTATAAAAAATACTTTTTAATAAATTTTTTTATTTTATTTGAGGTCTTGGTCTCGGACCCTAAAAGTCTTGGTCTTGTCTTGGTCTTGGTACTTGACTTGGGCTTGACTTGGTCTCGGGTTAAGTGGTCTTGAACACAACACTAACCCAGGAGTTCCCAAACTTTTCCATGGACCCCAAACAGCATTAGCTTCTGGCCGAGGCCCCCCTCACAAACCCACAAATGCTACAAAATATGTCAAGAAACATCAACTTTTAGAAGTTTTTACCTTTTACTCACTATGTTAAATTAATTATTACAGCTGCTGAGCATAAAAATGTTATTAACTAACATGTTTTAAACACTGTATTATACTGCCACTGAAATAAACAACTTTTCAACAAACTGTTGACCAGAAGAACAAAACAAAAGAAATCTAACCTCTCAAGCGTGTTCATCTGGAAATAACAGATACAGATTGCCCTATTGGACAAATTTTATTATTATTTTTATTATTACTACTTTTTATTTTTGCTTTTTTTAATCTGATTCATTAATATTTTTTATTATATTTTATTAATTAATATGGTTAATTTAAAAGCATTATCTTTTTAAAATTTATTTTAGGCTTATTTTAATTGCAGGCTCCTCGGGTGCTCAGCGGTTCCACTTGGAGCCACTCGTTTAGCAACTCATGAAGCATTAACAGAAACTGCAAGGTGTCGTTTTTAAAGCTCTCTGGGAGAAACGAAACTACCTTTTCTGTTAAACATTAACTTAATATTCTCTAGCTGCAAAACTTAAATTGAATTATGACTGGCATCATTTTAGATTAGTTTCTCTAGAAGGACCAGGTGGTCATGCAGGTCTGCCACCTTTCCTTTTCTCTCTATAATGACAAATGTGGTTGATTGTATTTATTTATTTGGATTCTTAATTCAATCTTAACAGGTGTTATGTGCTATAATTTTCTTTGTCTGTATTTTAAATTATCCTTTATGTAAATAAAGGTCCATCTGGGTGGTGGTTATTGTAAACTAGCTTTTGCAATAAATGCTTTGGTTTGAGCTTTTTTGTGAACACAAAACACTTGTCTCTGAACAACCAAAGCCTTTATCATGATCACCTTCCATACGTCTGATTTTAAAGTATTAAAATGCTGATTTTGGAATATGATGACAATACAGTTTATTATCAATATACAGTTTAAAAGCAGCTATTTATCATATTTGTCTGGATGTAACAACACAAGAAACACAAATGATTTTAAAAACAAGTAGAGTAGAAGAGCAAAAGGCATTAAACTGGTCTGCTAGCATTAAACCTGCTGATCAAGTAGGCTTTCAAATTTTAATAAGCGAGATTAATTAAAGGTTAGCCCTGCTGCCTCACATCAAGAAGGTCTTGGGTTCAAGCCCCAGTTTGGACCCATGCATGTTAAGGCAGCCTTCAGGCCCAGGCCTCCCTTGGAAAAGAAATCTGTGATCTCAAATGGATTTGCTTGGTTCAGTAAAGATTAATAAATAATAAAATACAATCAGCTTCTATAAGATCAACACATGCGGAGCGTTGTTAAATATAAAGGTGATGCAATGCAGGAGTAAATCTCATGCCTTTTTTCTTCAAATATAGAGCAGTCTATAAGTTACAAGTTGAAATTAGCCCAATTTAAAAATGTTAAATGATAACATATTTAGCTTTTTGTTATGATTGACACAAATTGTTCAAATTATTAGGAAATCTTTGCATTTCTGGTCTTGTCAACATTCACACACCAGCAAGAGGACTGCAGAAAATTTCTCTTAGATCTTCAAAGATCTAAATAAAAGATGAAAGGAATCAAACTTTTGCAGGATGCCATAATTTATGGAATATTTCACATCTCCAATCTCTGCTTAGGACTTGTGATTCAAATAGAGGCTGGAAATTTAGTAGATCCTACGTAGTTTTCCATGTTTTTCTTTCTGATTGCTTTTTATTCTTATTTATTTTATTTTATAAGGTCTTTCATTTTATTTTATAAAGATTTTATTTTATTTTATATGTTGCTGTCTTGTTTTGTTTGATTAAAAAGCACGTTGGCCAGCTTCAGTTATTTTTAAATGTGCAATATAAATAAAATGAACTTATAGATGTTATTTATCTTGGTGGCATGGTGGTGCAGTTGGTAGAGCTGCTGCCTCTCAGCACGAAGGTTGTTGGTTCAAATCTCGTTCCGGGACCTTTCTGGGTGGAGTTTGTATGTTTTCTCCATGCATGCGTGCCGGGTACTCCAGTTTCCTCCCACAGACCAAAAACATTCATGTTAGACTGATTGGTAACTCTAAATTGTCCCTAGATGTGAGTGAGAGAGTGAATGGTTGTTTGTCTCGTTTGTCTCTATGTGTCCCTGTGATGGACTGAGACTTGTCCAGGGTTAGGGTTGATGGCTGGACATGTGCACCAGTGACCCCCTTGACCGGAAAAGGAAGAAGTGGGTAAAGATAATGGATGGATGTTATTTATCTAACTGAATTTCAAAGAAAATGTCATCTTACTTTCTTTCTTTCTTCAAATTAGACAGCAAAAATAACACAAAGGTCACACAATTTTACAAAGCAACATATCTACCCTGAAGCTGTTAGACTAATACATTCCTAACCAGGATAATCACTGCAGGGAAAAATTAAATCACTGTAATACCACTTTAATTGGTGATATGTGACTTATCTGTGCTGCTGATTATCCATGCTGCTGATCTCATGCTGCTGATCTCATGCTGCTGTATTCATTTATACCCATCTACTCACTACAGACTCATGTTCGGGCTGTTGTTTAATCCACCGTATTGTTTTACATTATTAGTGTTTAGTGCAGGGCTATTCATTATAACTGCTCAGGGGGCCACAGATTCTGAAAGCCAACAACTCGGGGGCCAGACATCCAACAGTTAAAATCATTACGTAAATAAACCAAGCATTACAATGATCTGGTACCTTTTAAATTTGTTTATTTTACTGCATTGAATCATAAATGCAATAATAAGAACCCAAACCCAGAACCCCCCCCCCCCCCCCCCCCCCCCCACACACACACACAATTTTATTATTTTTTTTAATGAAGTGGGCCAGATTGAAGCCACCCATGGGTTGCAAATGGCCCGCGGGCTGCCAGTTGAATATCCCTGGTTTAACATATATCTTAGATCCTTATATACCGTTTCTTTTTATACTTTTTTTTGTTGCTATTTTTGGGTGTAACTGGGACCTTGAGTACACAATTTGTTCCACCTCATGTACCACATGTGATGAGAATGATGATAAACTTGAGCTTGAGCTCATTAAACAAAACACTATCTCTGACTTTTACTTTAAGGAAATTCTACAAACAGTCCCAACCAAAAAATAAATAAAAATCTGGACCCTGATATTTTTAGCATGTGCATCTCTTCTTAATGTTTAATAAAAGTTCATAAGCAACAAAGTTTTATGTACTTAAACTACATGTCTGCAGCAGTTACCTGGGATGATAAAATACCTTTGTGAGGGTTTCCTCTCCTGGAGCATCGTTGGAACCGTGAAAAGAAAAGTCCTCTAAATGGCTGCTCGGCTCCTCTGGACTTCTGATAGGCAGAACCATAGGTGGTGGCCCAAAATGCAGTTTCTGCAGCTGGAGCTTCATCTAAACAGCAGAGCATGGAATGATGCTTTAAATGAAGCACAGCTGACCTAAATTCTGAGTAGCATGCAAAGAATATAAAGGCCATACCTGCAGAGCTTTGATTTTACCGTGAACATTGTCCTGAGATAAAACCCTGGCAGGTTCAGCGTCTGTCAGGTCCTGGTCATCCAGGAAGATGCTGTCGTGGGACAACGCTCGAGATCCCATTGTTCCCTTGAAGCTTCTGAGAACAGAAGTTATGAGGAAGAGCTCAAGATAAGAAAACGAACATGGCTGTTGGACGTGTCCTGCCACTTACACTAAATCTTCATCTGATCCCAGTCCCTTTCCTGCAGTCACGTCACTGGCTGATTGGCTGAGTTTAGCATTTGCTTCTTCGCTTGTCTTCTTACGTCTCCTGAAGAGAGTCTTCAGAGATTTGATTCTGGAATGTTTACGTCCTGCAAAGATCAGCACAGAAATGAATCCAGATCGCAGCAGCGTGAGGCAAATACGTCTCCAAATCATTTGGCAAATTCATCTGCTGCTCACATGGTCCACATTTTGACTTTTTTTTTTACCTGAAACATCCTCTGTGCTTTCTTCTCTATCTCCAGAGAAAGGTTCCATCAGTCTGACCCTTTGAAAAAACAAAGAAATGTGTTTTCAGGAAGAGAACGTTAACCAAAAGCACCTGTAGCAACAAAGTTACCATCTTTAAGCTTGGCGTCACATGGCGGAGGACATCCAAAGTGGTATGAACACTACAGTGACTTTGTTCTCATAAATAAGAAGAGACGTGCGGTCCAAAGGTTTATTATACTATTCATTATCGCTAACAGAATTAGCTCTTACTGTAACCAGGTGAGGTGTAACCTTGTTCGGATCAGCAAAACATAATCAATTTTAAAGAAAAGAGCTAATTTAAGTCTTATCAACCTAAAAATAATTATTGTGGAAAGAAGAATGGGGCTCAAGGTTTTGCACATAATGGCTGCATCAAACAAATAGAAGGTGTTCAGCTCCTCTACAGCAGGTTGCTTGTAATGGCACACAATGACTGCTATTATAATAAGCCAATGATAAATGATACAACAATCTTCATTTGGGGGATTAAACAACACTCAGTTCAGTTCATAGGCAACACAGACCAAGAAACCAGTTCACCTTTGAGGTTTGCACAGGTATCACATGATCAAAACCAGTTATATGTTTAGAAACATAGGAGACAAAATATATAGGTCATTCTTTCCCTTTGTTTTTATATAATTATATATTTTAAGTCGGTTCTGTTGTGGATACAGCCAGTCTGTGTTTGCACCACTCCATCTGTGTAGCCAAGGAGTCAACAGAGCGTAATCTTGCTTGGCTGGCTGATAAGACAAGATCAGGTTATGAACAAACATGCAAAGTCCATTCTGCACCTCTCATATCACCGAGAACACTTTCTTAAAACGAATGCAGGCACATGATGGCCGTGTGACACAAAAAATGCTACTGGGTCGTATCAAACGAAGAGAAAATAACCTTAAAATACAATTTAACATGTTTTTTAACTTCTGCAAATCCACACGAACTGGGGTTTTAATTTTTCAGAGCCAACCTATAACCTCTACAGAAACGGAGCATAATCCTGTGGATTATTGACATTGCAGAGAGATTCTTGTATTATTTCACAGCGTCAAAATAATCCACAGCAAAGGCTTAATCACAATGTTCCCACAGTGCATACAACAATAGAAAACTCCCAAAGGAACGTCACCTGAAAAGACACGCACTCTCACACAGTCCCGTGCAAAAACTTACCAGACGACCAAGCCAGGGGCTCGGCTTCTCTTCCTCCTGTTTGTCCTCCTCGCTGCAGAGTTCTCACCCAAAGCTAATGATTAAAATCAGACTTCTGTCGTCCACATCTGCAGATGGAAAGGAGCAAAGTGGAGGAATAAAGCAGGCGGTGAGAAAAGGAAATAAAGACAGAGGGAGAAGGTCACTGCATGGCAAGTAAAGCAAATGTGCAGAGAAAAGAGGACAGATGAGAATGTGTGTGAGGGAGAGGGAGAGAGGGAGGGATACTCCATTACATTAGTGGCACACTGTGGCCCTCTGCGCTAAGCTCCTTATAAAATGCTAACCTGATTTTAGGCCCAGAAATGAGAGTCGAGGGGAAAAAGTAAAGCTCCAGCAGAAAAGAGGACATGCTTAAGGGAATTTTGGCTGGAAGAAACTGTTTATTCACCACACTGGGTCACACACACACACACACACACACACACACACACACACACACACACACACACACACACACACACAGATGACAGAGGGAAGTCTGTGTCTGCGATAGTCCTAAATTTAAATGGTCAGCCATGAATTAGCCCTCTCACAACCTTAGTCAAATAAAATCTAACTTATTTTGCCACCGATAATTAAAAATAACAAGTTTTGCAGCTTTAAACATCATTGATCACAAAATACTGCTCATAAAATAAACTTTTTTGTTTTTCTTTCATCCCAGTGCCGTACTGGTTTAACTGTTTACTGAATAATTCTGATTAATTTTATTATTTTACTGAATTGTAAATAAACAGTATAAAGTATTTTCTGAAATGTGAATTGAATAATTTTGTAAAAGATGTTGAAATGATATTTAAAAAATCAAATATGTATCATTGTAGAACAATTTTAAATATCAAAGTAAATAAAACCCAAAAATCTGACATCCAGTTAATAAATATTAATAATTTTCTCAAATAAAACAGAAAAGCAGAACACCTAAAATTAATAATCCAAGCTGATATGACTATTTTTAAACTATATTTAATGTTCTTTTACTGGTTCAACCAATAAAAACACCTGCGTGTTTAAGCAGTGCATGGAAAAACAATAAATAAATAAATAAGTAGCAAACAAACTCATCTTAAAATCTCCAGCTGCAGCTTTTTTGAGTAATATTCTGACAATAAATAAATAAAGGTGCTTCTTTACTTACAGGAAACCATGGTGGTGATACTATCATAACGAGCGAAATTGCATTTCCTGTGAAAATGCAGTGTAAATGCTTATTGCTGAAGAACTTGCTGAAAAACGGCTGAAATTAGCTAAAAAAATCTGAAATGTAGCTGAAATGGAAGAACAAACCTAAATTATCAGAAGAAACAGAAAGAACACATTTGCTGAATTAGGTTTAAATAAAGAGAAATGAGCACAAAAATATAGGGAATTAGCTAAAAAAGCTTAAATTAGCAAATAATTGCTGAAAAGTAGCTGAAAAGGCACAAAGAAGCTTAAACTACCAGAAGGATGCAGAAAGAACTGGAATGATCTAAAACAAAAATGTGGAATTAGCTGAAAAAGTTAAAATTAGCATCAAAAGAGCTAAATAGTAGCTGAAAGAGCAGAAAAAAAGCTGAAAGGACCATAACAAGCTGAAATTAGCAGAAAGAAGTTAATTAGGCTGAAAGTAGCAGAAATTAAAATGAAAAACTTGAATTTATAAGAAAATACCTGAAATTAGCTAAAAATGCTAAAAGAAATGTAGCTGAAAAAAATAGAACAAGCTTAAATTAGCAGAAGAAAGCAGAGAGAAAATGTTTGCCCAGAAATGACAGAAATGAGCACAAAGATAAATTATAAATTTATTATAAATAAAATAATAATAATAATAATAATAATAGATTATTATTATTGTAAATTATATGAAAAAAGTACAAGTTAGCAAAAAAAAAAAAGCTGAAAGTAGTTTAAAAACCTGTAATAAGCTTAAATTAACAGAAGGAAGTGGAAGGAGCACATTTTTGCTGAATTAGGCTGAAAAAAGTTGAAATGAGTGCCAAAAATGTGGAATTAGCTGAAAAATATAAATTTAACATGAAAACAGCTAAATAGTAGCTGAAATAGCAGAAAATGTTGAAACTAACAGAAAAAAGCTGAAAGGAGCATAACAAGCTGAAATTAGCAGGGAAAAGTTAGAAGAAGCACAAAAATGTATTTAGCAGAAATAATCTGAAAGGATCACAAAACAGCTGAAAATAGTTTAAATTTGCTAAAAGAAGCTGAAGCAGAACAAAATGTGAAAGGAGCAGTAAAAGGTTGTAAACAAATCTAAAGGACGTAAAATGAGCTCAATTCATTTTCTATGAGAAAAAGTGACAGAAGACGCTAAATATTTCAAAAAAGCTAAAGTTGCACCAATACCAAAAGTGAAGATAGCACCCTTCTCCTGAAAGAGCTGAACATTTTGATATATGAACTGTTGAAATGGCACAAAAATTGTGGAACGAGAAAGATGCTGAAAAATGTACGGAAGAAAAATAGATCAAAATAGAGTGAGTGATTCATAAACATTCACACAGTGAGTTGCTACTTTAATTTCTGTGAATGACACTGAAAATATTAAATGTATCTAAGCAGATATAAAATGAGAACATTAAACATCATAGTCCAATAAAGATGATTGTTTCAGAAAATTATCACAGAAGGAAAGGTGTTCATGTGGACAAGTACACAACAAACAACGTAAAAATGTGTACTTTTGCAGATAATGTTCTTTGGGTCTTATCTTATTATTATTTATTAACATTTATTTAACCAGACAAATCCCACTGAGATCAGATCTCTTTTGCAAGGGAGGCCTGGACCTGAAGGCAGCCTAACATGCATGGTTTTGGTCTGTGGGAGGAAACTGGAGTACCTGGAGAAAACACAAGCAAGCATGAGAAGAACGTGCAAACTCAACACAGAAAGACCTCAGGAACAACCGGGAATTGAACCCAGGACCTGAGGCAACAGTGCTAACCACTGAGCTGTCGTGCTGCCATCTGGATCTTATCTTAAATCTGAATAGTAAAACAAAACAATCATCACTATGAAACTTCTACAAACTTATCAGAAGCTAAAACTATAACACAATATATAACAATATATATATTAGGGAGTGGTGGCGCAGAGGTTAGAGAGGTGGGCTTGTGATCCGAAGATCGCCGGTTCACGCCCCGGCCCCGACAACATCAAAATTGTGGGTGGGGTAGGTGAAACACCCACACTTGCCCCCACCCTCATTCGCCCCACTCTGGGCCCATGAGCAAGGCCCTTAACCCCCACCATGTGCTCCCTAAACAGGTCTCTCTTGAAAATGAGTTCTCGTGGCTCAATGAGACTAACCTGTATAAATAAAGGCTAAATGAAAAAAAAATAACAACCGAGTGACAGCAGTAACGTTCAGGAAACTCCTCGTCTCCAGAAACATTTAGAGACGGACACCGCTCCAAAGATTTCCTCCACAATAACAATAATAAATGCCAATCTATTGTTTCTTGTATGTTTCTTCAATATCTGGATGGTAAACAAAATTAATAAATACGAAATAAAACTAAACCTTAAAGTATCACAGAACTATTCAGATCAATGGGCTTCACCGACTGACACAAAAGGCTGCAGGATTCAAAAAGCAAATCTTTGCATGAGCGTTCATGGATGAGCAGCTTCTCTGACGAGAACGGTCAACACAACCCAACCCCCATTACACAAATCCTCGTCTCCTTCATCAGAAAATAAATCCAGCGGGTGACATCTGCATGACATCCAATCAACACCACGCAGCATGTCAGCAGACAACGGCGACTCCAGAGTCTGGGATTTGCCCCGTTCACTGATTCATCTCAAATCAACACATTAAATAATAAATCTGAGCTTCTTGTTGTGTGTAATGAGATTACAGATCAGATAAAGGAAGCGGTCTGAAAAAGTCATCTTTTTATGACACTTCTTTCCCTTTTGACTGTAGTTTACAGCAGAACAACAAAGAGCTGACTGGATTTCATTGTCTCTGGTTCCTTAGGTTTCCTGATGGATTATATTTTCTTCATCCCTAAAGCCAGATGAGGACCGTGCATATTGAGATTAAGGCTGACAGATAATCTGACCGCAGTGCAGCCTGAACTCATGGAAGTTTCTATTTATTTAGATGTGAACGTTTTGTAGAATACCCATTATTTCTACAAAGAACAGTGTTTTTAAATGTAAATTTGAGTCGATATCAAATTATTGACAGAATAGTTGACACATCGATGGATTTTAAATAAATAATCTAATCGACGCACTGATGCTTCCACTTTTCTTGCTCTTCATGCAGAGGTACAAGGTCTCACGAAGTTTGAGTTTGTTGTTTTTTGTTGTTTAGGAGTTTATGTATTTGTATTAATCTTTAACTAAATGTCAGTGCAGGGTTTTCATGAATGTTAGGAATGTCGAGTTAATGAGTAAACACACATTTCTCATCAATATACTGAGAATTTTAATCATTTTGGTCCATCAGAGTAAAACTCTGCAGCAGTTTTTAAATACAGTGCCTTGTGAAAGTATTCACCCCCCTTGAACTTTTCAACCTTTTGCCACATTTCAGGCTTCTAACATAAAGATATATAAAAAATATATAATTTTTTGTGAAGAATCAACAACAAGTGGGACACAATCGTGAAGTGGAATGAAATTTATTGGATGTGTCAAACTTTTTTAACAAATAAAAAACTGAAAAGTGGGGTGTGCAATATTATTCGGCCCCTTTACTTTCAGTGCAGCAAACTCACTCCAGAAGTTCAGTGAGGATCTATGAATGATCCAATGTTGTCCCATATGACTGATGATGATAAATAGAATCCACCTGTGTGTAATCAAGTCTCCGTATAAATGCACCTGCTCTGTGATAGTCTCAGGGTTCTGTTCAACGCGCAGAGAGCATCATGAAGACCAAGGAACACACCAGGCAGGTCTGAGATACTGTTGTGGAGAAGTTTAAAGCCAGATTTGGATATAAAAAGATTTCCCAAGCTTTAAACATCCCAAGGAGCACTGTGCAAGCAATCATATTGAAATGGAAGGAGTATCAGACCACTGCAGATCTACCAAGACCCGGCCGTCCCTCTAAACTTTCATCTGGAACAAGGAGAAGACTGATCAGAGATGCAGCCAAGAGGCCCATGATCACTCTGGATGAACTGCAGAGATCTACAGCTGAGGTGGGAGAGTCTGTCCATAGGACAACAATCAGTCGTACACTGCACAGATCTGGCCTTTATGGAAGAGTGGCAAGAAGAAAGCCATTTCTCAAAGATATCCATAAAAAGTGTTGTTTAAAGTTTGACACCTGGGGACACCAAACATGTGGAAGAAGGTGCTCTGGTCACATGAAACCAAAATCCAACTGTTTGGCCACAATGCAAAACGATATGTTTGGCGTAAAAGCAACACAGCTCATCACCCTGAACACACCATCCCCACTGTCAAACATGGTGGTGGCAGCATCATGGTTTGGGCCTGCTTTTCGTCAGCAGGGACAGGGAAGATGGTCAGAATTGATGGGAAGATGGATGGGGCCAAATACAGGACCATTCTGGAAGAAAACCTGTTTGAATCTGCAAGAGACCTGAGACTGGGACGGAGATTTATCTTCCATCAAGACAATGATCCAAAACATAAAGCCAAATCTACAATCGAATGGTTCACAAATAAACGTATCCAGGTGTTGGAATGGCCAAGTCAAAGTCCAGACCTGAATCCAATCGAGAATCTGTGGAAAGAGCTGAAGACTGCTGTTCACAAACGCTCTCCATCCAACCTCACTGAGCTCGAGCTGTTTTACAAGAAAGAATGGGCAAAAATTTCAGTCTCTATGTGCAAAACTGATGGAGACAAACCCCAAGAGACTTGCAGCTGGAACTGCAGCAAAAGGCGGCGCTACAAAGTATTAATGCAAGGGGGCCCAATAATATTGCACGCCCCACTTTTCAGTTTTTTATTTGTTAAAAAAGTTTGACACATCCAATAAATTTCATTCCACTTCACGATTGTGTCCCACTTGTTGTTGATTCTTCACAAAAAATTAAAATTTTATATCTTTATGTTTGAAGCCTGAAATGTGGCAAAAGGTTGAAAAGTTCAAGGGGGGCGAATACTTTCGCATGGGACTGTACTTTGAGAAATGCTGGAAGTCTAAAATGTTTGGTATTATAATTAAATTAATCCAGAAAATAGTGATTATCAGTTAGGATTTAAAGTATTTTAGTGTCGGGGGGGAGTCTGTCTCTTTTTAAGCACCAGCGTCTTGTTCACGAGTGATGGTAAGATGGAGTGGGAGATCAACGAATTAGGGTCTCATCCTCAGTAATGAAGGTGTTGCTTCAGTTAGTTTTAGTGAAGAAAGAGTTCTCATCCTCAGTTATGAGGGTGTTGCTTCAGTCAGTTGTAGTGAAGAAAGTGTTCTCATCCTCAGTAACGAAGTTGTTGCTTCAGTATGTTGTAGTGAAGAAAGAGTTCTCATCCTCAGTAATGAGGGTGCTACT
>NC_056510.1:27107377-27174332 GCF_014905685.2 Nematolebias whitei
TGAAGAAAGAGTTCTTGTCCTCAGTAATGAGGGTGTTGCTTCAGTCAGTTGTAGTGTAGAAAGAGTTCTCATCCTCAGTAATGAAGGTGTTACTTTAGTCAGTCAGTTGTGGTTAATAAAGAGTTCTTGTTCTCAGTAATGAGGGTGTCGCTTCAGTCAGTCAGTTGTAGTGAAGAAAGAGTTCTCATCCTCAGCAGTGATGGGATGTAACTAAGTACAAATACTTTGTTACTGTACTGAAGTTCATTTTTCATGTATCTGTACTTTACTTAAGTAGAGTTAAATGTGGGTACTTTATACTTTTACTCCACTACATTTTACTTCAAGTATCTGTACTTTCTACTACACTACATTTCTATAACGCGTTGCATTACAAGTTACATTCATGTTGCGGCTTTTTGATTTGTTTGTTACTTTGAAAGTAACTAATGGTGAGAGGAGCTGGTCCAGTGAATCACTGCAAAGTGGGCAGGTAACGTTAGACCCACCTTTAAGAAAAGCTGGGCCAATGACATATATTCTAGTATAGATGTCACTGAGCTGGGTGCACCCACAGCCCCACTAACACACCCAAAATGTATTCAACCACAGGAGAGTCAGCCAGAAGATATGCTCCACCCATGGACTTATTGAAAGACTGCTCAGTACAACAGGACAGATTTTATTTATCAAAAGAGCCAGATTGAACTCAAAAATCTTTGAAAACCAACTTCTTCTGAACTTGAACAAGAAATTCTTGCTGCAAAATTAAAATGTGTCAGTTCATGATGTTAGGAGACAAGAGATGTCTCCAAATGTCTCGACACTCGGGTCCAAGTTTTAAAAATGGTGTCAGGAAGTTAAAATATTGTTCACTATTGATCCATTACAAGGTTGAATAGACAGTATTTGAACTAGAGTTGATGACAAACTGGAGTTGAAATGATCAGATGTTCCTTTGTTAGATGTGTCTAATGCTCCTTTTGTTCAGGCAGACAACTTTTACTTAAATGTGTTTACTGCAGTTAAAATGACACATTGGTTTTGATTTGTGTTAAATAAAAACTTTCAAAGTTATAATCATTCCTCTTTCTTATTTTGCTTAATGTCATTTAACTCTGCATGTCATCCCTGAAATTCTGCTGCACAGAATCACAAGTCCAAGTGTGAACTGTGTCACAGAGTAAACACAATAAAAACATGTATTATCTGCAGCATCGTTCATTAAAATGACACAACACTATTAATGTATTACAGAAAATATACATACGGTAGGCAGACTTAAAGACATGTAGACAATTGCATTATGTAATACATTCAGGAAGTACTTCTACTTGTAATACTTTAAGTATTTTAAAAGCAAGTACTTATTTACTTTTACTTAAGTAAAATGTTAATGTGGTACTTCTACTTTTACTAGAGTACATTTTTGTCTGTTTATTTGAACTTTTACTTAAGTACAGTGTTTGAGTACTTTCTCCACCACTGATCCTCAGTAATGAGGGTGTTGCTTCAGTCAGTTGTAGTGAAGAAAGAGTTGCGTCGAAAGGCAAATCTCTCAATATACTGGTCTGTCTAGGTTCCAGCCCTCACCTATGGTCATGATGTTTGGATCACAACAGAAAAAATGAGATCCTGGATACAAGAGGCCAAAATGAGCTTCCCTCGTAAGGTCGCCAGGTTCAGCCTTACAGATAGGGCGAGGAGCTCCATCATCTGGGGGGTGCTCGGAGTGGAGTCGTTGCTCCTTTGCACTGAAAGGAATAAATTAACTGTACCATATTTTTCAGACTATAAGGTGCATTAAGACAAAACAGCAAATAAGTCAAACTTTGTTCATCTCATTCACAATAACTCTCAACATTGTTCAGTTGTACCACATAACATCGGTTTGAGATCAGTAAGCACAACCAGAATTAATACATAAGTTGCACTGTCAGAGAAAATTAAAGGATTTTAAGTGTGCCACATAGTCCGAAAAATACGGTACTTACATAGCACCTTTCTATCTAATAAAGACACTCAAAGCACTTTACACTACAATCTGTCCTCATTTACCCATTCATACATTGAACAAATCATTCTAAAGAGATTAATCAAAGCTTTAGATCACATTCATACACCAATGGGACACACAATTGAGGCAATGACGGGTTCAGTGTCTTAGGGACACTTCAACATGTGACTGCTGGTGGAAATAAACCTCCAATTCTCCCACTGGAAGGCGACTGCTCAAACCACTCAACCCCAGCTGCCCCAGTCAGTTGAGGTGGTTCAAGCATTGGATTAGTCTCCTGGACGCTTCCCTTTGGAGCTTTTTTGAGCATGTCCCACTGGGAGGAGTCCTCGGGGTAGACCCAGAACTCGCTGGAGGGATTGAGTATCTTCTCTGGCCAGGGATTTTTTTTTAACATAAAGTACATTATTTCCCTGCTCTCTCATAATTTAAATACTTTATAATCCAGTAATATTTGTAGAAAATTGAAATAATAATATGCCAACAGTCAAATTGTATGTATTGTGAAATTCTTTATCAAAAGGGCTCGTGAAACGGTCGGCACAGATATTCAGACGATGGAAAAAATGACACACAGACTGTAACTTGCTAGAATAATATTTGTCATTTATTAATCTGCCACAAGAAAAAAAACAGCCAAGCAAAAGAGTCATGTACACTCTTAACACACAAATTGATATGAGTATCTCTCACCGTGACAAAATGATCGGGAAGCCTTTCGATCCGATGACAGAACTCAATCACACTGCCTGGCACCTGCGCGCTGGTCCAGAGCAAGACTTCTAACTCTCTGTGTCTGATACATTTCTTATAAAGGCTTCCCTGATCGCGTGAGAGCAGATCAAAGCAAGTTTTGATGATTGCCAGGAGAACAGATTTAATTAAATCTGTTTTTCCTTCATCAAAGTAGTCTGTGCAACAGAGCGATGGTTTCATAAACATGTCCTTCAAAACCTGGGTCACTGTAACCTTAAGATTGGGCCCCAATCTTCTGGCTAGAGCATCCCCAGAGAACTTTAATTACTTCAAAACACATCTGCAGCACAGGAATGACTGAATAAGCAGATAAGCTGCATCAAAAGTGAGTATAAGTGTGTTTAAATAAGTGTAATATAGGTCTAGATTGACATAAAAGCATTAAAATAATAATTTCTATATCATTGTATTTTTTGATATATTCAGGGGGATCTTATTTTTTGGCAAATAAATGAAACCTAGTATGAAACCTCATTGATTTATGATTTTCATATTATTATAGCTTTATCAGGTTAGGTTTGTTTGTCTTTTACAAGCTCCTCTAATTAAATCTTCTTCATGTTTTATAATTTTTTAATAAAAGCAAAATGTGTTATGGTGTTGGTCCATGTGTGTTTTTGTCTCCAGTCGTGGAGCAAAAAGACAGAGTTGGAAATACCCTCTCTCTGTCCGTCCGTCCATGCTTGTGAGCAGGATAACGTGAAAAGTGAAGTATAGACATCCATTTTAATGTGTGGCTACATCTAGGCATAGGAAAGTTTTCTTTAAAAATGTGGTTGCCATGGCAACATTCAAGATCAAGATTTCCATTTTGGTGTGTTTTATATAGTATGTACAGTATATTCTTGTTTTTTGGAAAATATATATATTTTTATAATAATAAAAAGCTACCGGTACAGTAACTCAGTGCAACTCCTACCCACTTAAATAACTTAGATCAAAAACATTAAGGTTTACTTGTCCCTGTTCATTTCTAGTCCACAAATACACTCGTCTGGAAAACTACAAACATTCACTATTCAAATGTTCAACAACGAGGGGCATCGGCGTACTGCTTGTTTATTTTGATCCTTTCTTTTGTGCTTTATGTAAAATATGAACCTGTAAGAAGACAACACTGAAGAATAGTGGGTATAATAAAAGCAGTTTTTAATAAATGTTTAAAAAATGTCAACATTTTTTTCACCACAACACTCATAAAACCCCCAAAATACAGCCATTATTTTTACAGCCATAATTACAAACAAAATTTACAAATACACAAAAAGAATCTATAAAGTTAGGGGGAAATTATTGTTCTAGTTAGCTCAGACAAGACATTAATGCAAAGAAATGTAAAAACTCTTATTATACATGTTTTTTAAGATAAAAATAGCAACAATCCTGATGGCTCCATGTCTTTTGAGTTAGATTTTTTTTTACATCTTAAGTCTTATAGGTTTTTTGTGTGTTTTGTGTGGAAAATGTCTACGCTGGTCTCATGGCACTGCCTGAGGTCATAGTCACAGTATCCAATAGAGAACCTGCCCTGTGGGACACGATGACAACCAGAACTTAACCCGAGTAAAGTAGAAATGAAGGGATGAATATTCTCTTTATGAAGCTGCAGTCTTACCGTGGGCTTCTTGAAGTAATCTAACCCTCTTCCGATTTTTATAATCCAGCCGTTGTCAAACCTACAAAAGAAGTCTTTGTAAGTACAAACATGTACACATGATAAATTGTTATATTAACACTGCAAATGATAAAATACCTGATCTCTCTGTCATGGATGGTGGAGGAGTACTGCAGGTCCAGAGTCACTCCCCGAGCACTGAGACTGTCTCTCAGCTCAGACAGAGCGCTGCTCTGCTGGCTGCTGTCAGCCTGCAGGACACGAGCGTCAGTGAAACAACAGCAGAAACTCAGCAGAGGAGACAGCTGTGGCTTCGTGACCCAACATGACCTCATTGTTTGTGCAACCTACTTCATCCTGCGACGTGAGGAGATGGATCTGTTTCACCTTGCAGCAGGACTTTAGCAGCATCTCACAGAAACGTAGGAAGTTGTACAGCTGTTGGAAAGAAGACATAAGGGCTCTGTGAGACATCATGTAAAAGTTAACTTGTTAAATACATTTTTTTGTTAAAGCTTAAAAACTAGAATGACCTAATATTAACTTTAACTCAAGTCAAACGTGAAATGAGTCTTAAAAACACTTTTTTTTTTTTTTTACGGCTCATGTTAGAGGGCACGGCGGCTTAGTTGTTAGAGCTGTCGCCTCACAATAAGAAGGTTGCTAGATTGATTCCAGGCTGGGGATCTTTCTGGGTGGACTTTGCATGTTCTCTTCGTGTATCTCTACATGGGATTTCTCCGGGCACTACGGTTAAAAACTACAAACCAAAAACACCCATGGTGGTAACTCTAAATTGTCCTTAGGTGTGCGTGAGAAAGTGAATGGTTGTTTGTCTCTATGTGTCCCTATGATGGACTGGAGACCTGTCCAGGGTGTCCCCTGCTTCTCATACAGTGACTGCTAAACATGGGCACCACTGACCCCCATGTCCTTGAAAGGAAAAAGTGGGTAAAGATGATGGATGGATGGATGGATGGATGGATGGATGGATGGATGGATGGATGGATGGATGGATTGGATTGGATCATGTTAGAGATCCATCTCAGAACAAACCCCTCAATTTTTACTTTATGTCCAACTTTTTTTACAGTGTAAAATTCAGTGAAAACCATTGAATTAAATCAACTATTTTACATTTTTCTAATGAACTAATGACAGTTATATCAATTTTAAAGAAAGCTAATAAATTCATGGGCAATTTGGAAAATAATGACAAACATAAAAAGTACCTGAAAAGTAAAAGAGATGCACAACTTTTAGGTTTTACAACATCTAAGTGTAAACGAACAACGATTTGCAGCCCATCATCCCTTGAAGAAATGCGGACGACTCCAAAAGTTCATCAATAATCAACATTTATCAAAGTGATCTAAACTAATCAAGTATCTGTCAGAAGTTATCTGTTGAAGTGTTGGCGAGATAATAAAACATAATATGGCAAGCATAACTTTTTAGAAGAAAAAAATTAAGCAATATTTTGACTGAATAGAAAAGATGTTATACCACATTCCTGACACAAAGATTTGAGCAGTTTCATAAAAAAATCTAACTTAAAGCTTTTAAGTTTGATTTATGATTTAGCAGTGCATTTTCTTATAGATACTGTACCTGAGCAGAACAAAAACAGATCATTGTAGATGTTTCAGGTTTTTGATTTATAATACTCAAATAAAAAAAGTTCAATAACATACTTTCTGAAATAAAGATTATATATCTCTTGTCAATGTGAACAAAGCTTAAGAGAAGGAAATCTGATATACATGTATTTTGAAAAATTAGGAAGAAAAATAAAGCAAACAGAGCTCTTACTTGGTGTGTGTGCCGTATGTACGGGTCCTCCACCCAGACCTCTGAGAGAGTGTTGCTGATGTAAGGCTTGAACAGAGCTTCATAACTGTAACCTGTGGCATCATCGGATATTTTTATCTGCTCGTGGTATTTCCCATCTGTCCGAACAGGAAAACAGAATGAAACTACAAATAACCAGAGAACTCAGTCTCTGATTGAAAACTCTAGAGCCAGGGGTCAGAGGTTAAGGGTAGGTTTGAATGTCAGCACCAGATGTTAATATTAGGAGTTATGGGACAGGGCTAGTGATTTAGCAGACGTTAGCCAACACTCAAACTACAGAAGGTATTATAATTAATAATACTCCTGCCATTAAATCATCAGTGCTGGAGTGGCTACCAAGTTGGGTACAAACAAAAAGTATGAGAGCATAGTGACTGAACGAATTAATCTCAAGTTATCTATAGCTTGTTTTGCCTCAAAAAAATAAAAATCCAGTCCGATATATTTTGTGATTGCTTTAGTAAATGTTAGTTTGTTTGGGCATGTGTACATACAACCCTTGAGATATTGGAACAATGCTTTGAATTGTGAAATGTGCAAAAAACAAACAGAACTGTAGAGGGTTCTGCCATTTTCAGTTTGTAATTTAATTTAATTTCATTTGTGTAACTCACTATTCATTTGTCTAATCAAGTCAGCAGTAATAAAGTGATGCATCACACCTTATTGTCAGCTTTGCATTCACTGAAACAAGACACAATATTTTTTGTAAAACACACCACTAGTCCTAATAAAATGTCTATGAAGAACCTTCATGCAAATTCTTTGGACACTTGCTCACCAAAACAAACGCATGAATAAAAAATATTGTGCGTGAAATAAAGTACTGTAAACAAAAGGACCATGGGCTACAGGTTGACTCTCAGCTTGTCACTTTGAATATGTTTGTATTGAAGCTGTCCCAGGTGAATTAAAGTACCTTCTTTCATTTGGTTCACATGAGCTTTGATTTGCTCGGCTCTGTCCATGTAGCCCTTGATCTTCTCCCTGTAGTGTCCTCTCTTTGAGTCGTCTTTGAAAGCTGTTTATAAGGCAGTGGCATGTTAAATATCGCACTAAGTGTCTTTCAAGCTGTATCATTAAAGATATTATACCTTTCAAGACATCTATGAGCAGCTGGATGCCCTCCTGATAGCAGACCAGAGACTCCTGGAACCGCCCGCTCTGGTCCAACTCCACAGCTCGCTTCAGCACAGACACAGCGGACGCCTCCATCCCCGAAACATGGTTTTCTGACATTTTCTACCTCTATTATTTGTATTTCTAATAAATTTAATGATACTAATGTGCTTTTATGTTTCACCGGTGACAAAGAAGGCACGAAAAAAAGTTGACTATAAAGTACTTCCGCCTTAATGACTGTTGTTTGAGCGTGCCACCAAAATAAAGCCCAGAGAAACATAAAAAGTGTCGATTTATGCTATGTGTACACTTTCAGTAAAAATAAAAAACTAATAATGTACATATTTATTTTTTATTTTATATTTAACTTTTATTTATCACTAAAGCATTTTAAAGCTTAAATGTAGTCAAAATAAATGTAGTCAGTACTTAGGAGCATTTCCACGTCGGAGCAATTTGGATGTTACTCCTTTTCACATTTCCGGTCAGACAGGAGAGAGCAGAGGACAAATGTGATTGCTCTGTTCGGCTGTTGTTTTTCTTTCTACGAAATGCTTTCGTAGAGTTTTTGTGGTGTGAAAATCCACTATTCGTAAAGTTTAGTTAAGCTCGGCCTACGTTTTTATTTATCCGTTTTAGTTGTCAGTTTGTAACCTTGACGTAGTTTTTCTGTTGCCAAGTTGTGGCCCAGAACATGTCTGGTGTTGGTCGCAGTTTCAGTCTTTTGTCTGTAAAGGTAAGTGCATTACCTTTATGCCAGCGTCCCCTGCATATAGTGAGTGTAAAAAAAAGGAAAGCTTTTTAAAAACTCTGAAGGACTATACCTTAAACGATTTTTTTTTAATGGCTACTTGAAAGCAAAATATAAAGAAATGAGGAATGCAAAACATTTACATAGTACAAATTTGACAAACACAAAATGGCAACGTTAATAGCTAGGTGTTCTTGTGCTGTAATGATCAGAGTAAATGTATGGGGTTTTGTTAAGTGAAAATGTGCCATATATTACTTTGACTAGTCTTATTTATTGGTAGGCAATCATCATCGTCTATATATATATATATATATATATATATATATATATATATATATATATATATACAAATAAACTTTGACGTAGCTATATATTTCTCTATCTTTCAGGACAGAACTTTGCCATTTTTGAGAATATTTTTGTTCAAGTCCATGGTTAAGCCACATCACTCTGACTTGTGGATCATTCAGGCACAAAAAAAGCTCCTAAACCCAAAGATTGAACGGGTGTTTAAGTAGACGCACAACAGACCATTTGACGAAGAACCATTTTTAAACTTGATCTGTACGCACTTTGTTTTCAGCGTCACAAAGACACAATTTGTTCTATTTTTTTTAACACCAACATTAAAGTTTTCAGTGGAGTTGTGGTGCAAAGGTTACAGAAAACCTGTGATTGGGATGTTGCAGGTTCAAATCCCTGGACCAACAACACAATATTGGATGGGAAAGGTGAAGCACCTTCCCCACCTTAAACAAGGCTCTTACTCCTCCAGCTACATCCTGTGCTGCCTCATGGCAGCTCTGCTCCACACAGAGGGCTGTGGCACATCACTGGTTGTTTCTGCGAGGGCAGCGAGTTCACTCGCTGTGGCAACCCCTGGAGGAGGGAGCAGCCAAAAGAAGAAGTTGTTTTCAAAGAAGAATTGGCTAAAAACTGCGCACAAAGTAGATGAGCAACTGAAAATTGAACTTTTGCACAATCCTGTGTGCACTTGAGCATTCTAAGTAGAAGCAAAGCAGTTTTGAAATATTCAGAAACATTATTTCTAAGAACAAATAGAAAATGCTCATCATGCCTGTTAGCTGTAACAGGTAGCAGATGTGACTTACTAAGGTACATCTGCTGTAAAAAAAAAAAAAAAGGGCAAAACAAAATTTAACTGGAGCCACTTTTATTCAGTTGTTGCACAAAGGCTAATGTAAACAGTTAAAAAATGTGCAAACGTTCTTTACATTTCCTGCTAAGTGTGGTAAAAGTGACGACTTGACTAAATAATTTCTGCTTGTTGGTCTGTTTACATATTTTAGAAATAGTGACATTTTAAAGGGGAAAACCAACCTCTCATGTGTCGTCAGGTTTAAAAGCTGTCAATCTGCAATACCCAAATTAGGAAATGCAGATTAAATCAAATTGCAAAGAAACTAGTAATCATGATGTAATACCATCCTTCGCATTTGTTCCAGGCCCTTAAAGGAGCCACAGTCTTGTCGCCTTGTGGGTGGTTGGTGTCGGCACGCAGCAAATTTTTCAAAGCAAGAATCCCAAAAGAGGTAAGAATTCATGTTCCCACTACGTCAATGTGTTTCATGTTATTAAAAGAAATTGAAATTATGAGGGGCAACATGTTGGTTCAGTTGGTAGATCTGTTGCCTCTCGGCGAGAAGGTTGCCGGATCAAATCCCAGCCGGGGCTTTGTGTGTGAGAGAGTGTTTGTTTGTCTCTGTGTCCCTGTGATGGACTGGAGAGCTGTCATGGGTGTCCCCCTCCTCTTGCAGTGACTGCTGGATATGGGCACCAGTGACCCCCGTGACCCGAAAAATTAGAATCGGATAAAGATGGATGGATGTGAAATTATAAACTTAATTTGAAACACAAGTTCATTATTAAATGGCTTTTTTTTTTTTTTAACAAATACAGAGCTCGCCCCAGGACCCCTTATGCTAATGATCATGGCAATGATAAAGTGTTATTTTTTTTATTGACAGATTTTTGCTGAGAGATCAAAAGAGCATGATAAATATGGTGGCGATCCAGAGCAACCTCACAAACTACACTTAGTGACCAGAGTCAGAAGTGTGATGAGAAGGCCATACTGGGAGAAGGAGATGATAAAACACCTTGGCCTGGAAAAGGTAAAGACACTTGCGTCTAAAGCCAACATTGAATAGCTCTAACTTTATTTCTTGCAGTGCAATTTATCAGAAGCTATATGAAATATTGTGTTAATTTGGACATTGGTGTTTTAGGGCCGATATAGGCGTGTCCAGACAAATTGTCAGTATAAGGTTATAAATTCTAATCATTTGTCAAAATGTCAGAAATACTATTTAAGATTCTGATAAGCCTGCAATGTACATAAACATGTCCCTGAGGCTTTCATAAGAAAAATCTGTTGATGGTTATATGAACTTAAGGGTAAGATTGTAAGATTTCCACTGACTTAATTCTATATTTATTGCTTTAAGGCCAAAAAAGCTGTGATTCACAAAAATATACCTGCGGTCAATAGCCAGCTGAAGTTTGTCAAGCACCTTGTGAGGTAAGACTGGTGTACTATAACTGAAGCACATTTGAATATCTGTAAACCATCAATGCTTGCATGGCAATGATAGATTTTATTATCCAAGGAACTGACATTAAATGGCTTATATTGCTGAATGGAATTTAAAGCCATCTGTCTGACCGCGCTCCAGACTACCTGTAAACTTTGTTTGCAACCATTTTATTTCCCTTACTAAAACAGGATACAGCCTCTGAAAACTCCATATGGTCTCCCTGAAGAACAGGACATGGCTGACACTTACATTAACAGCAGAGGAGAGCTGATTGTGCATCGCCTGCTTCAGCCTGCCGACGACAAAGCTATCAAGTCTTAGTTCATCTGTCAAGTTAGTTAGTTAGTTAAAAATCCAGTTGTTAATAAAATATAATTGAAAACCAAGAATCCTGTCTTGATTCTGCTACATTAAATAAAGTATGTTAAAGTTTCTGTCGTTCGCACCATATGGTACATGCGGTGAAACGAAAGTGTACACAGGGTCCCGTTTACATCCAACAAAATATAAATTGTAAAAGAAAAACAGTAATAAGATATGAACTAAGAAATACACTAACACTAAGCACTAGTACACAATCTGCCGAACAGCAGCAGCACAAGCATGACTCTGAACAGATGAGTACGAATAAACAGCAACATGAAATAAATCAGCGGCATGAGATCAGCAGCATGGATAATCAGCAGCACATATCAAGTGGAATTGATTTTTTTCAGTGAGAATTCCGATTAGGGATTCATGAGTCACAGCTTCAGGGTAGAAGCTGTTCCTCAGTCTAGTGGTTCTACACTCAATGCTCTTCAAACTCCTTCCTGAGGAGAGCAGTGTAAAGTGTGTGTGCTGGGTGAGTGGGGTCCTTCATGATGCAGGTGGCCCTCGATCTTCCTGCATCTAGAGGTGTAGAATAGATGTCTGTGGTGGTGGGGAGGCTGACTCCAACAGACTTCTGTGCAGCCTCCATGCCACACGTCGATGCTGGAGCACAGGATGCGCTCCACTGCACTCCTGTAGGTGAGGACTGAGCTTCCCAGACCAGCTCGTTTCTCCATGTTCTGAGCTTGTTATAGAAAGTCATCAAAATGGTTTAAAGATTTACAAACTGAATAACCCCCAAAGCAGAAATGCCAGCATGACCATATAGGTTTTCTTAAATGGGCTTCATGTTTAACAATGTCTGCGTTATGTAGCCTGATCCAAGCTGATGTAGAGTTTTGCTCAGAATCAAAACTCGATACTAATAATGTATTCTGTTCTTGTACAGATTAGAAATACAAAAATGACACAAGCAGAATTAAAACTTTCAATGTATTTTAATATTTGTTAATGAAAACTTGCTACATGGTCATGACAAGTTAAATGTTCATATATTAGAATCAAAGTACATTTGATCTTGGCACATATGCGTCGCTGACTGTTCTAACATAAGAGCAACACAGTTTAAAAGGTAACGTACTCAAGTGAACCTGCCTCGGATTTCAAATCAATCTGGAAGTTCATGAAAAACAACACATAGTCTCAGCTGGTGCACGTTTAAGTCACTTCAAATGAATTCTCAAGATACATGCTAAAAAGATGCATCCATAAATAAGCAAGTCCGCTAAATGCTTTGACAATATTAATTTGATTAAAAAAAACAAATGTGTTGACTAAGTCATTCAAAAAAAAAAAAAAAAGAAGTTGCTTTTGTAGAATTATTTGGGAGGTAGCCCAGAGAGAGAAAACCAACCACTTGTCTTCAGTCATCTTCAGAATCTGAGTCGGTGTCGTCGGCTCTCCCTCTGATGGTTTTCTTTTCCACTTTTGTGAATTTTGAAGATTTTTTTGTCGTTGTAGGAGGCTCCATCAGGTTACCACTAGAACGAAAAAGTGTTAAAATTTGCTGTTTAATACACCACATTACATTATTATTGTTTTGCGTATATCTTTGATCCTTATATACCGTTTCTTTTTGTACTTTATATTTTTGCTATTGTTGGATGTAACTGGGACTTTACACAATTCCGTTCCGCCTCATGTACCATGTGATGCGAATGACATATATATATATATATATATATATATATATATATAAAAAATATTGTTTGACAATAAAGTCACGTTGAACCTAAATGGATTGTTTGGCAGCACAACTCTCTTACAGGTGAACAAGTGTTTCTCACCTGTAGTTAATAACTTCTGCACATCCGAGTCTCCATTCAAGCACCTCTGTCGCAAACTCATCCGTGTTGCCCAGATCGGTGAATCCTACTATGTAGTCCTTTGTCTTTCCATCTATAAGCAAAGCCAGTGTTGGGATAACTTTGATGCGAAGCCTTTCTGACAGAAATGGGGCCTTTTCTGCATCCAGTTTAATGAATTTGGTCTCAATGTGCTTTTTAGCCAGGATGGCCAGGTGTTTGTCCAGTATTTTACACCTACATGAGGAAAACAGAAAGACCAAGTCAACCACTTCGTGTTAAACTATTAGCAGCACTGTGAGCGAACCCATGTTTTCACACGAGGAAAAACAAACCCAGTACTGCTTTTAGTTAGTGTTCTGTGAACAGTAATATTTTTTCATCCCTTAGAGGATAAATTTACCTGAAGGTTGAATTTCTGTAGAAGTGGCAGACAACATTCTTGGTCTCTTTCACTTCACCAAAAAAGTCTTTCTCACTGGGGATTTCTCTATACTCCCCATGGCCCTTGGATAGCCACTCCTTTAAATAAAAAAAAAACACACAAAAAAAACATCTGTATAACACAAATAATAGAAATACAGTTAACAGGTATGTAAAAACGTACCTGTTTCTGTTTCTGAGCTTTTTTAAGCGCCTCTAACCGCCTCTCCTTGAGTCTCTCCAACTCATCTTCATCAATTTCATTCAGTCTGCTCAACTGAGCATCCACCTGCTCTTCTGCCACCCTAACGGTTTGCTCCAACACCTTGGTGATCATTTCAACTGCCTGATTAGCCATGGCAGCCTGTGTGAGACGCTCTGAATCTGAAGAGGTAAAACAAATCAGATCATGTAAGGTGAGACGGGATGTAATGGGGTGGATCTAATGATCAGCTTTTGATTTAGCTTGTAGAGGCACTAATTCAGCTTCAGGGTCATTTTGAAGGCTAGCGCGTAACCGAGTCAGATTCATCAAAACTGTAAAAATCATAAGCAAAACGTTCTTGTTCTGCGTTTTAATTTGACAATGATCTCTACGAAAACTTTAACAGTGGTGATTTTAATTCACAGTTTATCAGTTATTAGTTATTTCATGTAAAATTATAAAAAAAAAAAAAGACATTCTCACCTAACACTTTGTTCTAGTCTACAAAGCATCTAAAGAGTAAAATAAAAGGTTTTGCCAAAATTAATATGTCTTGTTTGAGCAGTTTTATCAAAACCTTTGAATCTCGAAACAGCAGCAGACAAAAGACAAGGCACGCCTGGTTTTATACAGTGCAATAAGTGTAAATCTACCTTACAGCATTTTAATAACTTCACGAGTACTTCTTGGCAACAGTTATAATCATAAGAAGGCAAATTAAAATAGAATTACGAACTGCTGCTGGTATTTTACCAATCTAGAGTACAATACGTTACGTTCATGCTATGCTAGCTGGCTAACGCTAGCCGTAGGTATCCCATTGATAAAAAGGTTTAAACGAGAGGCAATATTATTGGATTTAACATGTTAAATTAAAGTGCAAATAGTTGTAACATCAACAAAACACATATTGTTACCTTGAAAAAACGACAGCAGTTACACAATTATACTTCGTGCGCGAAAACACCCACTCTGCTATGTGGCGGATATGACGTCACACGGTCGTTTGATGTCGCACAAACTACATCCGGATACGAAACAGTTGTTCTGGTTGTTCACCTGCTGGTGAGGATTCTGTCATCCAGGACATGACAAATTCAAAAAAGGTTCAATACAAAAACAACTGGACTTTATTTGTTGGTTGTTCACCTGGTTTTGTAAAGCCAATTTGCTAATTTATTTTGGCAGAAACTGTCTGACAATAATCACAATAACATCGAATTTTTTTTTGTCTTATTGTGTTGTTCGGCCTCTTTGGAGACCGAACGCAAACAACTCTGACTACCTGATAAATCTTCTATTATTCATGTCAAAATATCACATTCATTGTAGAAAATACTCTGGAAAGAAACTATGCTTCACTGCTCTTCATAAAAAGGGCAAACAATATATTCAGACGATTAATTAATTTAAAGCCATTGAAAAAAAGGACTGCGCTGAATCTGTTCTAAGAACCTTGACTCACCCTCCAGCATTTCCTTCTCTTCCTTTATTTAGTGCAGCTGTTTCTTTTCCTGTTTATTAAGTGCTACCTACAGAACTATTATATACTGTTATGCATTAATATGTTGTATTATATACTGCTGATTTTGTAACACGGGATATGGAAGAAGCTGGTAAAGATAATGGATGGATGGAGGATAAACATCATGATAAACTGTTCACTAACTGTTATAATTAAATACTGTATAAAAAAATCAACATCTGGACATTTTACAAAATAAAAGACCACTTTTGTACACGGGGCATGGCATCTGAGTCTACGCATGCACATTAGTATCTGTAAATCCTAATTATTATATCCATATACTACAGTATATGTAAATGGCTCTAATCTGCAGAATCTCAAATTAAATTTCAGGCTTTTAAACTGGAAGAGGGGCTTATAAATGTTTTTTTAGAAGTTTTTTTTAAACAAATGAAAATTCAAAAATTGGCTGAGATTATACAAGAAATGGATGGATAAACCTAATATCACCTCCAGACCTTTTACAAACATAACTATTGAAGATATTCATAAACAGCTTTAATTTATCACTATCTTAGTTTAGATATACTACTTGACATACTATTTGAATTTTGTAATAAACAACATTTTATTTGTAGGTGCAAATCTTTCACCTAGGTCAAGATTTTAATCACTGGTGTAATTATTGGTATTTTTAAGTCTTCACTTTAGAAAGATTTTAGTGAATATTTTTAACTTATTCAGAAGAAGGGGACAACATCCCAGTTAACTTAAAACTAGTAAATCTGCCACAATACGTCTGATTTATTTATTTTTGAGATTACTTTTTAGTGCAGCACCTCTCTAGAGCTAAACTTCAGTCTTTAAAACATTGAAGACAAAATTAAAAATTCAGATATTTTGTTAAAAGTTTATTACCAAGATTAAGAAAACTTACAAACAATTTCACAGCTTCAGGTCTTCAGGCACGGGCCAATTTGAAGAATTAAACTTTGGCCCTTTACTTTTGGCCATTTCTTTGAGGAAAAACACGAGTGAAGAGAAGAAATATCTTACAAAGCGAGTGAAATGTTGCACATTCCAAATTACATTCAGACTGATCAGGTTTGCATATTTGATTACTGCTTTGAACAAAATTTTCAACCACTGACATCTTCCATAAAAGATCAGAAGTCAACAAGCTGTGTCTTCTTATGACCAGTTACATAAAAGTTAAACTCAGAATAGATACATAATGTAGTTATAAACCATGCAAATCTCTGCAGAGTGTGAGTCATACAAGATGGGTCAACATGTCACAAAACAGATCACTTGTTCCTATGCAAGTCCAGCATTATTTCAGAATAAAGAACCCAGTGAAAACTTAATGCCACACTGAAGTTACTCCCAATATAAATGCTCAATGTATGTTACATTATCATGAGTAGACATCTTTCTTCTTAGTGAGAGAAAAAATGCATAGGCTCATTGATTGCCACGACATATGTCGATGTCCAAATTAGAGTGCTACATAGAATCAACAGCTAATCCCGTTGTGATGTACTTTGGCTAGCTTCTGATTTCCATGTTGGAACACTAAAAAAAAAACATTTAGAGTTAGAAGAATTACAATTCAAAGACCATTAATAAGAATGCACCATTAGTAAACAATACAAGAGGCAATTCCTCCACATACAGTTCTTTTAAAACGTTTTCGACAAAGATCTTTCAAAACATTATATACACTTTACAAGAACAAACTTTGGCACTTTTTTTTTTTTTTTTTGAAAGAGAGAAAGATACAACTGTGCGCAGCAGCTGCAGGTAAATTCACAGATCAAGTGCTGGAGATGAGAGCTCCAAGGAATATGAATGAAAAATAAAAAACACCTCTTTGTCAGACAATGTCTAAACTCGATAATGCATGAGGAGTGCTACCAAGTTACCTGACGTTTAAATCTGTTTTATATTACAACTAATGTATGAAAGATGTGCATCAAGTGAAATTTGACAGCACAGCAAAAGTTGTAAATATTACACGGCCTGGCTACAATAGATTTATAACAATAGGTAAGAAAACACCGACTGCAATAATCAAATAAAAGTAACCAAATGTATGAAAACAGAATAGCTATGATGTTTGTTTATTATGGTTGTGAGTCAACATTGAAAACCTTTATTGCTCTTCAGTTTGAATTGCTTGTACATAAAAAAAGTACAAAAATTGATACGTGTTTTTATCAAATCTTGTTATGGCACTTATTCAGACGAACTGTGTTTATATGATCATTTGTAGCCACAGTGAACTCCAAGATGTTGGGGTGAAAATGCAATGGAGAAAAAAAAAAAAAGAAATTACAAAGTAAATGTCATGATTTGTTGCGTAGATGACCCTGTAAAACCAGGACCTTCTCCCCTTTGTTTTATGTTATCTTCAGGATGCTACCGTAAACCTGCTGCACAACCACTTGCACGTTGTCCAAGATGAAGTCAAACGCCATGCTCCAAACAGACTCCACTGACTGCTGCATGATCCTGCAAAGAAAGTTTCAGCACAAAAATATAGTTTAATTATTTGGGTAAAACAAAAGGCAAATACAGAAGGCTATTTTTAATAAACTAGGGCTGGGCAATGTATCATATATACCGTATTTTTAGCCGCACAAGTCACACCTTTTTGCATAAATTTGCAAGTCCTGTGACTTATACATCGAAGCGACTAATTTACGTTTTTTTCCCCATATTTATAACCAATTTTTTGGTTGAGATATGACTGTTTTCGTTAATTCTGAAAACAATGAACAGTAACCCAACATTTTTCAGTCAGGTCATCTGGACAGTTTCTTTTTTTTGTGCTGAAACGTTTCGCCTTTGGTCCGGAAGGCTTCATCAGTCAAGGAAACACAACAAAACTGATTCTTCCCCCAACAGCTTACTCCAAAGTGGAACAAACCAGTTCTGCTTGTGATGAGATGGATTGTACACCTGGATTATTGAGCATGGACTTTGTTGTTTTCAACCAGTTTGACAAGACTGTCAACAAGGAAGAGGGCTGGCAAGGGAGGAGGGGGTGTACCAAAGAGACCATCTTATCACAAGCAGAACTGGTTTGTTCCACTTTGGATTAAGCTGTTGGGGGAAGATTCAGTTTTGTTGTGTGTTTCCTTGACTGATGAAGCCTTCTGGATCGAAGGCGAAACATTTCAGCATAAAAAATAAAAACTGTCCAGATGACCTGACTGAAAAATGTTGGATTTTATACCTGGATTTTTGAGCATGGACTTTGTTATTGAACAGTAACATTTTCAGCCACTTGATGGCAGCAGAGTAGTAGTAGCTTTATGGCATACCGTTGTATCATGCAATAGGTAAACGTGGCTATAATGACAAATTCAAAAAAAGTTCAAGACAAAAACAACTGGACTTTATTTATTATACTTTGTTTTTGTCCTGAACTTTTTTGAATTTACCATGTCTTGTATGACTGAGAATCTTCACCAGCTATTAATGACACAATCGGCTTGCCGTTGTACTCCCACCTTCGTTCTGCTCGCTGCTTGGATCAACCGTCAAACCAGCTGCACCGCCCCGGCGAAATGCAGCTAATTTGACCATTAAAGTGCATTTATTAAGTAAAAGTTCAACTGAGACACACCTTTGCTATGCAAACAAACAATTGTTTTAGGTGGTTATCTTGTTAAATTTCGAAAAAATGAGCAGCATTCCTCCTTCCTTTTTTTCCCTCCCTCTGTGCATTCTGGAAGGACAGAGGCAGTGAATACTTTTGAAAATGCAGCTGATTTGACCGTTAAAGTCCTTTTATTAAGCAAACATTAGACTAAGAAAGACACACCTTTGCTATAATTTCGAGCAAAAAAATAATTGTTTTTAGATGTTTATCTTGTTAAATTTCAAAGAAATGAAAAGCGGCTCATCCCTCTGCGCATGCTTGCTTACGCGAATCGGGTTTTGAAATACAGCTGAGTTGATCGTTAAAGTCCTTTTATTAAGCAAAAGCTAGACTGAGACACACCTTTACTATAATTTTGAGCAAACAAATAATTGTTTTTAAGTGTTAATTTTGTTCCATTTTTGTTAAAGCCCTCCCATGCATGCTTGGCGACAGCGGGAGTTTCAGGTGAGCGGGTGAATGAGACGGTAACTGAAGAGGAGTCCGATGAACTAGTTCAGAAGAGAAACCGCACTTGAAGTTCACAGCTGGTTTATCTGATGTTTTTATTCACTTGTTTGACCAAACATGAATGGTCTGTTTGAATAGAGTGCACCAGTGCCATTTTACATACTATATAGTTTAAAATAACACTGGTTATTTATAAATATCGCGATATGACAGTGTATTGTGATATAGCAAAATAACATTGGGGTATTAGATTTTCCTCTTATCACCCATCTTTAGGTTAAACTAAATGGCAGAACCTACCTTTTCATGTATTTTATTATCAAATCCAACTTCTCCAGATCTTTGTCTTCAATCAGATCAGTGCAGTATTTCAACACCTGCAGGATGTCTTCCTCCATAGGGTCTAATCAAAAGTGACACATTGTTTGAATACCACAGCTTGTGCGGACATAAAACATTTGTTCCAAAATGCGTACCGGTTATTGTGGCAACCCATTCCCTTAGAAGTGTCTTGATGTCTGTCAGGTCACAGGCTCCAGCCAGAGCTGGAACAGGACGAGGAACCATTTTACTTACAGATGCTGGGACCTCTTGTTTTGAGGTGGAGGGATTGTTTTCAGTCTGAGAACAGAAAACACGAGAGTTCTAAAAATATGTCCAGTTTTAAATTGTTATAAAAGTTTTAATTTTAAATATGACTAGAAAATAATGCATGGACTCACCTTTGGTACATTCGCTGGTTCTTGTGATCTTACAGGAGGTGGTACGGTTTTGGCTGGACTTTTTGTCACCTGATGCCTCTTTAATGGTGAAGTTCCTTTTTTAAGAGGGCTGACTCCATTTTTTCTCTTGTAGCGCCGCTTCACCTGACCATTCTCTACACCAGGCTGTTTTAGCTGCAGCAGTGGATTCTTCTGCTCGACTTTAGGTAAACAAGAACATAATAATAATAAAATAAGGTCAAGCCAACGAGCATGATGTGACAATGATCAAAAAGCCTTCAGTTGTTGACTCACCTGTTTTCACCTGGAGTTGGACATTTGTTGCACGATTGTAGGCAGACATCAGTTCTTCCTGCAGTTCTTTGGGAAGTGCAGCAAATACATCTGGGTCAACCTGCAGTCGGGAATACAGAAGCAAAGGGTCAATATTAATAACGTTTGCTCAAGATGATTTTTAAAAGTCATGTTTTGTCTTTACTAGTCGTGAGTACCAAGTCTAACCTGAATAAACATCCACAGATTGGTTAAATACCTTCATTTTACTTCAGTTTTAGTAAATGCAGACTGTGATGTATTAAGTAACCATATTTATGCCAAACTTGTTTTCAGTCTTTAGCAGGTTAATCTGTTTACAGCCTATTTATGTTTTCTGTGGAAAACAATATTTCTCTGGGGGTTATGGGTAAAAAAAAAAAAAGCATGTGTCATAATTCAAATCTAAATAAACTGGAGAAGGAAGACAAGTATGGGTGTCTGCAAAACATGGTCAAATGTGGTTTGTTGCTTAACACACACACCAACACTAGGTGTCACCTTCCACCAACAACTGAAATCTGATTAGCAGGTTAAGTCTGTAGTTCAGTCCAGATAATTTCTCCTGAGAAATATGTCAAAATTACACGTCTGTTATCTTATCAGTCAATAGAAACTGCAATTCTCACTTTTCTGTAACGATGAAGACTGTTGAAACATCATTTCTGTTTAGGCCAAGAATCTCTCTCTCATTTAAAGTTCAAAACTCTGCTGCAACACTTCTCACCTAGATCCCGTTTTATTCTCCATCACTCCTGTTCTTATATTTCTACACCGACTTCCTGTAAAATTCAGGATAAGATTGAAGCTCGTGGTTCTTATTTACATAGTGATAAACATTCAGTCCCAGTCATCTCTGTGAACTTAATCCCTTATACATATTCTTGACATCTAAAGTCTTCTAGTTGTTCTTTTGTCTTTTCCCTTTTCAGGTGTCACCACAGCGAGTCATCCTCCCCCATTTCACTCTGTCCTCACTCAATCTACCTCCATGCATTTTCTAAATTCATCCAGATGTTTCCTGTTTGTCTTTTTCCTGGCAGCTGCATTTCTAACATCCTTCTACCAGTATACCCACTGTCCCTCCTCTGGACATGTCCAAACCATCTCAATCTGGTCTCTAACTTTATCTCCCAATTGTTCAACCTGTGCTGTACCTCTGATGATCTCATACCCGATCTTATCCAGCCTCGTCACTCCTAAGGAGAACCTAAACATCTTAATTTCTGCCACTTCCAGTTCTTTCTCCTGTCTTTTTGTCCATGTCTCTGTCTCCAGACCATACAACATAGCTGGTCTCACCACTGTCTTGTAAACTTTTCCTTTGAACTTTGCTGACGCTCTTTTGTCGCACATCACTCCTGAAACTTTTCTCCATCCACTCCATCCTGCCTGGACTCTCTTTTTCACTTCTTTTCCACATCACCATTTTCCTGGACAGTGGACCCCAAGTACTTGAAGTCCTGCACCTTTGTGACCTCCGCTTCTTGTAGCTTCACTGTTCCACCAGCCTCCCTCTCATTCACACATGTACTCTGTCTTACTACGGCTGACTTTCATTCCTCTTTTTTCAAGTGCATACCTCCACCTCTCCAAGTTCTCTTCCACCTGTTCCCTGTTCTCACCAAAGATCACATCATCTGCAAACATCATCGTCCACAGGGATTCCTGCCTGACCTAATTTATTGGTCATTCCATCACCTGAGCAAATAAGAAGGGGCTCAGAGCCGATCCTTGATGCACTCCCACCTCCACCTTGAAGTCACTCCTACAGCACATCTCACCACTGTCCTGCTGTCCTTGTACATGTCCTGTACCAGTCTAACATACTTCTGTGCCACTCCATATTTCCTCATGCAACACCAAAGCTCCTTTGTCAGCACCCTGTCATATGCATAAAGGGAAAAAAAATCAAACCTCAAACAGCTGCTGTTGTACCTGTGAAAAGTTAGGCAATTCCAGTACAATTCCTGGACTATCTGGCTGGTCTGGAATCTGCAGAACCAATGTTCCTGCAGGTGGGGTGTACGGTACGGGAGGAGGAGGACATGTATTGGGATCAGGAGAGGAAAGGTGCAAATCAGGAAGACGGAAGTTATTTGGCTTCTCGACTCTTTTCATCCACGTCTGCTCCACTTGCTCTCTCAGCTCTCGAGGAAGAGCTTCCAGGACAGAATGATCCACCTTACAAACCATTCAGAAACACAGTATGTTAAAAGATAGGAAGAGTTATTTTATTGATCTTACAAGAAAATTGGTCATCCAGTAGAAGTAAAAATTTTAAGCATAATTTAAAACGTATAAAAAGAAAAATCTTAAGAGGCATTTATTCCTGTCAGCTACAATATAAACATAAAACAAAAATGTAAATCATAAACTTGTGTTTCTGACCAGGCAGTTCCATCCATGATGTACCTGTGAAGGAGAAGGAACCTCAATACTGAAGTCGAAACACGTCCGAGAATGTTTTGGTGTTCTTCTACAATCTGGATGGTCTTTGCTTGTTCCTGGAACTGGCTCAGCAGGTGTGAAAGGAGGTGTTGAGGAGCCACCTGGAGGATCTGTTGGATCTTGGCGAGTGTCTGCAACATTTGTAACAGTTGTTAAAAAACTAATGTGACCAAGATGGCAAAAACTGAACGCTGAAGACCAAACAGACCTTTGTTGTTGGATTTAGCACTCGGTCCTTGGCCCAACAACAAGTTTTTGATGGAGTGTGTTCGAGGACCATGGCAGTCCTTTGTAACAGACTGACTTCCCTTAAGAAGCTGAACCTGAATGCCAACACCTCTCAAGTCCTTGACCTGCAGCTTCATGGCGTGAAACAGCTTTATGGCAGCGGAGGCAATCAGCTGACCGCTGTCTGTGGACTGAGTGAGCAACACAGTCCTGTCGAAAAGTGAAAGAAATCAAAAATAAACTTTTCTCTCTTTTTTCCATTTAATAATCTAAAAAACAAAACAGGATTTAAGTTGCTTTTTTTAACCTGGTTAGATTATCACATACGCCATGGCCTCCATATTTAGCTGGCTCCAGAGGTGCTCCAACCTTGCGGACCATGACCTTAAGTGTGACTCTCCGACCACGCAGTCCAGCGTCTTGTAAACGTCGTTGCACCTCCATCGATAAATTGGTGAGAAAACTCTCAGCCTCATCAACCTGGTGAGTTTTCAAACAGGAAGTTTAAAAAAAGATGGATGCTACAAAACAGACGCATAAAAAAAATACATAGCACATCTAACCGTGGTAAAGCGGATGTTGTAGTTCATCTCAGCAGAGACAGATTTTCTTTCCTTTCTAAAGCGGACGGGTCGGTCATCCAAACCCCTACAGAAGCGGAACAGAGTTTGTCCGGTACGGGGTCCAAACTTTTTTTGCAGCTGAGATAAAGACAATTGCTGGAGATCCCCACATGACTTCACACCCACACCAGCAAGTTTTTTAGCCATAACATGTCCAACACCTAGGAACATGTATAAAATATTATTAAAATCAAATATTTACTCCTCTTAATGATAACAGACACTAACTAGTAGCCATGATGAGAATGCAGCATGGTGTATATACCTGGTAAACTGGTCACTGGTAGGTCCCTGATAAAATCATCCACTTCTTCGGACTTGAGGAAATACTGCCCATTGGGTTTGGCCTTACGAGTTGCCAGTCGAGCCAACAGTATGTTAGTCCCTGAACAGATCAGAGCTTGATTAGATACGACTGATACTGCCTTGGTGTATTTTACAGTATGAGGCAAACACCAACTCACCCATTCCCACTGAAGCGCAACATCTTGTTTTCTCCTCAATGTTTGCTCTGATGGCTCGGGCTAAATCATCCGGGCTGACACCAATCTCAGCGCACAGACCAGAGGCATCTACCAGCGCTTCATCACAGCTGAGAGCCTCAATGTCATGGGTGTAACTACAAAAAAAGAAGTTACCAAGTAAAGCGAAAGCAACAAGCAGTATGCCAATGTCCCCTAAATGAATAGTGAATGTTTGTAGGTTCAGGTGTGTTTTTGTGAACTGGAATTAAACAGGGAATGTCTAATTCTAATGTTTTTGGTGAGTTACACTGGATATAAGAGGTAGTTGTTTATTTTTTGCTTGTCCAAGGCAGCACAGAGTGACAGATACTGGTGAGTGGAAGGAGCAATTTTATCCATGATCAGGGACAAGAGCTATCCCAGTCATTTCAGGAAACATAAAATATAAAAACAAGAAAGCAGACTACTTAAATGATAGAGGTGGCTGGTTTACCCACGCATGCACGCACACCTATGTTGGTTTGTTTCTTCTTCCTGTCCTCTCAAGCAGATGGTCGCTTGTCCTGAGCCTGGCTCTGATGGAGGTTTCTTCCAGTTAAAAGGGAGTTTTTCCTTTCCACTGTTGCCACTGTGCTTGCTCAGGATGGGAGACTGTGAAAAAGTGAAGATTCAACGAGTCTGCTGCTTCCTTAGATAGATAATTTTTACTAATTGTCTTTTTATGTATGTGAATGAGGCAGCACGGTGGCGCAACTGGTAGAGCTGCTGCCTCTCAGCGAGCAGGTCCTTGGTTCAAACCCCGGTCCAGGGGCCTTTCTGGGTGGACTTTGCATGTTCTCTCCGTGCATGTGTGGGTTTTCTCCAGTACTTCAGTTTCCTCCCACAGACCAAAAACATGCATGTTAGACTGATTGGTAACTCTAAATTGTCCCTAGGTGTGAGTGAGAGAGTGAATGGTTGTTTGTCTCGTTTGTCTCTATGTGTCCCTGTGATGGACTTGCGACCCGTCCAGGGTGTACCCCGCCCCTCGCACAGTGATTGCTGGACATGGGCACCGGCAACCCCCGTGACCCAAAATGGAAGAAGCAGTAAAGATAATGGATGGATGGATGTGAATGTTTCTGTTCGGTGCCCTGAGACAACTTCTGTTGTGACTTGGCGCTGTATAAATAAATTGAATTGAAATAAACAGGGGCAGTACGGTGGTGCAGTTGGTAGGGCTGCTGCCTCTCAGTGAGCAGGTTGCGGGTTCAAATCCCAGCCGGGGGCTTTCTGGGTGGAGTTTGCGTTTTCTCTCCGTGCATGCGTGGGTTTTCTCCGGGTATTCTGATTTCCTCCCACAGACAAAAACATGCATGTTAGACTTATTGGTAACTCTAATTGTCCTTAGATGTGAGTGAGAGAGCGAATGGTTGTTTATCTCGTTTGTCTCCATGTGTCCCTGTGATGGACTGGAGACCTGTCCAGGGTGTACCCCGCCTCTCACACTGTGATAGTTGGATATGGGCACCAGTGACACCAGTGATTCCCCTACCATTATACAAGCGGGGCGCCCCCCCCGTCAACAGAACCGAACGCCCCGTCGAAAACTGTCGGTACAAACAGCGTACAGCTCAGATGTGTGTCTTTCTCTCCCCCATCCCAACACCCTCCTCCCCACAAAAAAATTGTCGGTTCAGACAGCGCGCGGTTGTCTCTGTGTCCCCCACCCCCTCTAAAACTGTTGGTTTAAACAGCGCGCTGCACAGCTTAGGACGTGTCTCCGTCCGTCTCCTCCTCCTCCACCCCTCGAAAAAAATCATGGACAAGATGAGTGCCCACTTTAAACGACACTTTTTATGGATATCTTTGAGAAATGTCTTTCTTCTTGCCACTCTTCCATAAAGGCCAGATTTGTGCAGTGTACAACTGATTGTTGTCCTATGGACAGACTCTCCCACCTCAGCTGTAGATCTCTGCAGTTCATCCAGAGTGATCATGGGCCTCTTGGCTGCATCTCTGATCAGTCTTCTCCTTGTTCCAGATGAAAGTTTAGAGGGACGGCCGGGTCTTGGTAGATTTGCAGTGGTCTGATACTCCTTCCATTTCAATTTGATTGCTTGCACAGTGCTCCTTGGGATGTTTAAAGCTTGGGAAATCTTGTTGTATCCAAATCCGGCTTTAAACTTCTCCACAACAGTATCTCGGACCTGCCTGGTGTGTTCCTTGGTCTTCATGATGCTCTCTGCGCGTTGAACAGAACCCTGAGACTATCACAGAGCAGGTGCATTTATACGGAGACTTGATTACACACAGGTGGATTCTATTTATCATCATCAGTCATTTGGGACAACATTGGATCATTCATAGATCCTCACTGAACTTCTGGAGTGAGTTTGCTGCACTGAAAGTAAAGGGGCCCAATAATATTGCACGCCCCAATTTTCAGTTTTTTATTTGTTAAAAAAGTTTGACACATCCAATAAATTTCATTCCACTTCACGATTGTGTCCCGCTTGTTGTCGATTCTTCACAAAAAATTAAAATTTCATATCTTTATGTTTGAAGCCTGAAATGTGGCAAAAGGTTGAAAAGTTCAAGGGGGCCGAATACTTTCGCAAGGCACTGTATATGTGTGTGTGTGTGTGGTGGCAGTCATCTTGGATTTTGACGTGACAACCTAATTTTCAAAAGTTTCCTTTCTTACGCCTAGATGAAGCCACACACCAAAATGGAAGCTGGTTTGTTGCTTATTTTTCAAGTTATGTAACTCACAACACAAATCGACATTTATGGCGGCAGCCATCTTGCACTTTGAACAGCAAACCAATTTTCAAAAGGAACCTTTCTTTCGCCTAGACGTAGCCCCAAACCAAAACAAAAGTTGGTGCCTCACTTATTGTTCAAGTTATCATGCTCACAACATGCACACAGACAGACAGAGGGTATTTCCATTTCCATCGCTTCGCTCCGCAACAGGGAACAAAAAACAAAGCGAAGTGACAGAAAGATCTCAGCCTTCTCACCTTGCCAGAATCTCATACATGTTCAGAGCCACCTCTTTATAGGCCTCAAAATCATAAGGGACTGATTGCAATGAGGGACACAGTTGTTTTGCTTTGCCAAAACACATCCCGTTCCTCACCCCTGTCTGCCTGCAAAGTAAAAAAAAATAAATAAATCACTCATCTTGCTCCTTGTTTAGAACAGTCATGATGCGTGTTTTTATCTTACCTAGCCTCATAACTGCAGGATGCAATCTCTGCCATTGAGAGAGCCATGGCCTCCTGGTCTGTACTGGTGTCATGAAAGTCAGGAGTGTCTTGTGAGGGAGTACCAGGCAGATCATCACCTGATCTTTCTGATACACATACAGTATAAAGTGAATTGAACTTACTTGAGACATGTAGGTTGCTCTGTCAGTGTTGAGACACTCCATGACAATCTGATCAGACAAAATCTAACCTGACTGGGGTTGAGTGTATCTTCTCTGGTAGTACTCCAGCTCCACCTGTGGGTTAGCTCCAGGTCTTATAGGGACTCTGCCCTGTCCACGGTTACTGGTCACAGCTACAGGCTTCCCTGCAGGAAAACCAGTAATTCAACCAGGAGCAGCAAATCGTTTTAATGTCTGCCAATGATGTTTCATATAAAGATATGTTTTACAGACTGCATACCTGAACATCTAAACATATAAAAAGTGTCTTGCCTTTAAGCTCCGGTCTGTGTCGAATCCCAACAGACACAAAAAAACAGTCCATATCCACGTGGAGGATACAAGATTTAATGCTGCCTAGGGCTGATGTACCTGACACAGACAAACATATTAAATGGACGCTTGGACACATTTCATTCCCTCAGTTTCACCAGCCATTTCACATAATTACTTTGTTGTCTGTGTTATAATTTAATCAAGCAAAATTTAGTAGTTTTCCATCATCGGACATTTCACTGCAAAAAAAAAGGGATGTGTTGATTAAAAAAGAAAGCACTGAGAGAACATGAAAGAAATTCAAACAACAAAGTGAAACATTCTGTCCTACCCTGACCGTCTGCAGATCGCCGAGCTATAAACTTCCTCAGACGATCTTTGCCAGGGAAAGAGGTGCCCCCTGTGGATTTCCGTTTGCTGTGCAGCTCGTTGACATACTCAGAAAATCCAACCCTCCACGTGGAGATCTGGTGCAAACGTGAGTGAGAGTAGTACTCGGAGATCAGACCCCCCGTCTGTTCCAGCAGCAGCTCTGAGGTCTTGGATGAGGTCTCATTGGTGGGAGGATCAGGTTTGGCTGTTATAGAGGTTGTGCTGAGGAATGTCAGGTCGGATGAGAAGGCATCATGGTGACTTCCGTTCAGTCTAACTGAGGACTGCAAAGTAGAAGAAGAAGGAGGAGGCAGATGAGTCTGCTCAGAGGTGGTTGTGACCTGACTGTGAGGGTGGAGACATTTAGGCAGGAGCTGGATTTTGTTGGCAGCCTCATGGGAGGTGGGTAGTGGAGGTTTATGGCCATTGTCTCCTTGTGTGCAGGATTGCTCCAGAAAACCAGGTGGGAGGTCAGATTGTTTTGGAGGGCTGGGGGGGAACTCATAAGGGTCAGCATTCGTCTGATATGGAGGACTCTGAGGTTTATCTGTTGATCTCTTTATTTGACATTTAGACACGTCCCTGTTAGAAGAGAACAGATCTGTAACAAGGGACAAGTCCTCCGACTTTAAGGCACCATTAAAAAGATGAACGTGTCCATTGGTCAGGGGGGCTCCCTTAACCCCCTTCGAAACCCCAGCAGGACAAAAATCCAGTTCTCTACCGCCTTGTATTCCATTCATTTTGGAATGGCTTGTGATATCCAATGAGGTCTGTAGTAGTCCATTTCTATGAGAAAATAGAAAAAAAAATGTGTCAATTCACAAACTTTAATTTCCAAAATCTCTGAATAGAGAGAGAAAAATGTTCAAACCTTTCATTACATACTCACATTTTTAATTCTTCTCCATGCACGTGAGCAGACTGCAGAGATTTGTGTGAGTGCTTTGTGTTGCAGTGGTTAGAAAGTGGGTTTGTGTGAGGAGATCTGTTGTGCTGAGAGTTTGTAAACTGACTGGACTCTGAATGACTTGGTTTGGGGTTAACCAAGCGAGCTTTAAAACAATGCTGGGTGGACGGTGGGTCGGCTTCACTGCGGATGGGGACAGGGATGGAGTTGTTCTTACAGCTGGATGAGGATCCTCCACTGTGCGGAACAGAAAGCTCAGTGTTTCGCTGAGGCAAATGGAGCTTTTGATGAACGTTCGGCTGAAGGGGACAGCGGCTCGATCCTGCAGTCTCTGCATTGTGGCCCAGGATCAAGCTAGAGAAGAGCGTGCTCTTCTGTTTAGCATACAGCTGGTATTTTAAATATGGCAGGAGGCGCCCAGCCTTAATACTGTATGAAAAAAATTACAAAAATAAATTTTTATTTAATATTTTACAGACAAATACTGTATGTAGAAATTCTCTTCTTAGAATTAACACACCTGTCAGTGATCCACTCTGGCCTGATGACCTTTTCCCCTTTGAGCTCTTGGATTTTGCAGTTGGGTAAGTGGTTGGCGATGATGTGGGTGGTCTTAGAGCGCATGTAATAAATATGGAACTGACCTCCATGCAGCATCATCAGCCTGCGAAGTTCATCTGCACTCGGCTCTGACATGACAAAAAACACAGGCATTAATTTGCTTTCTACACTCACTTCATCCAAGTAAGTATTTAGGGGACAGATCACCAGCCACATGCACTCCTAAAGTCAATTTGGAATCAACAATTTGACAGACAAGCACAATTTTAGACTAGGAAGTTGGCAAAATTGCTTTGAAGGGGGAAGGGGATAACTCTGCACATAAAGAACAGAAAAGTCTGCATAGCCGAGATCTAATCCATGCCTTCAGCAGCATCCTGACGTGCATAATAACAGGTTGAAGACGTGAAATCATCAGGATGCAGCACTGCCTTGTTTCTCAGTGTTAACTCTCTTACAAAGCAGCATTTTCAAAATCACACATCTGCTTGATCTGCACATTTCAGATACTGTAACTTTACGTCTTTAATCTCCTGTGCAAAATGACTGACAGGTGTTTGGTCTGCTTTTTAGAGAACCCTCTCCTTTCGACTTGATTAATGCTCTTTATCATTTTTCTATTCCATCAAAACTGTCGTGGCGTCATTTTAAACATACACCTCATGCTAAAAATGTGTTCAATTGTTGGAGAAAATAAAGACTGCTGTCAAAAAAGAAGAGAAAATACAAAAGGTTCACAGATTTTTTTTTCCCAGGTGCTCCTCTGAGACTGTTCCTGAAAAGTTTTTTTTCTTTTTGCTCTAAAAGATTAGGCAAAGAAATGATGATGGGAGAAGGCAAATGAGCCATTCAGTGGAACTTCATAAAAAGTGTGTGTGCAGATTGTTACCTGTGTATCCATTGACGTAAATAGCCACACCACTGAAGATGGTGGAGCACGTCCCTTCCTTCTGCTTTTCTCTGGGCGCATCAAGTTTAAACTGCTCATCCAGCTTTGAAACCTTGGCAGCCATGTAGCCGCCCTGCATGAGATGCAATGCAACAATAAAAGTAAAGAAAAGCTTAAAACAAAACCAAACAGGTAAAAATCAGATTAGACAATTTGCTCGATCTAAAATCTCTTCGACTGAATGCAACACCATCTTAGAGACATGTCTAACAGAAATTACTACAAAAATAAATGGCATTCCAGTTAAATTCTAAACATACATTTAAACACACATTCTAAAGTTCTAGAATTGCGCCGCTCGAGGTGGCTGCATGTTGGAGCAGCTCTGTTACTTTCATTCTGAGATTTTGCCTTTGGAAACTTTAATTCCTGGTTTTCTGGATGTAAATCACATTTTTTGGATGATTGTTTCCTCTGGTTTCAGATGCTGTGCAGCCGGAAGGATTTTTACTGAAACTTTTTTTGGTTTTGGACATTTGTTATGATGCGTAACCATGGCAACAAGGCAGTTTTCTACAACAGCAGCAGCTGAATAACATCTCAAAAGCTCAAATAATATCTCAACTATGGCCCCAACTCTCAAATGAGTTGAAAAGGATGTTCTGTGGACGCATTCTCATCTACCGGCCAGCTGTGCTAGGGTGCCTGATCGCTGGGGTCCTGGAGCTGGCAGGAGACGCAGCTCACGACAGCGGATAGACGGGATCGTCCCTCGGCACCTGCAGTTGGCTGTCCGCGGCTGTGAGGAGCTCGGCAGACTGCTGGGAGGAGTGGCCATCGCTCTGGGAGGAGTTCTGCCCAGCATTCAAGCGGTCCTACAGTCCAGGGGAACCGAGAGGCCAGCCGAGTCTGGGTGGATGGATCGGACGGCATCTGCAGCCAGTTTCTTAGGCTCCACTGTGGGATGGACCTTTACAAGAGATCCTTCCTGTCTACAGCCATCAGTATCTATAACATCTCTTAATGAAATGAGGATAACGAGTTACAACAACAAAATAATTTCCCTTTGGGATTAATAAAGTATTATTGAATTGAATTGAAATGCACTTTACAGCCACAATACTGTCTAGGCATTACAGATACTGATGAATAAAACTAGACTTTCAAATTAACTTTTGTAACATATCCCGCTACAAGTTACTTAGTTCTGATGTGCCAGTTAAAAATCAGGTGTTATAACATCATGTCCTTTTTAGTAGGGATGCACGATATTATCGGCATGGTATTGGTATCGGCCAACATTAGCATTAAAGTTAAATATTGGACATCGGCTATTCCATCAAAAATAACTCATCAATATAAAAGGTGCTGTTTTTGTATGACAACCCAGCGACCAACCCAGTTCTAGAATTGCGCCGCTCAAGGTGGCTGCATGTTGGAGCAGCTCTGTTACTTTCATTCTGAGATATTACTTTTGAAAACTTTAATTCCTCTATTTTCTGGTTATAAATCGCTTTTTTTGGATGATTATTTCCTCTGGTGTCAGATACTGTGCAGCTGGAAGGATTTTTACAGAAAGATCTTTACTTTTGGACATTTGTTATGATGCGTAACCATAGCAACAAGGTTTTTTTTACAACCGGGAGCAGCTGATTAACATCTCCAAAGCTCAAAAATGATCTCAACTACCGCCTCAAATCCCAAATGAGTTGAAAAGGAAGCGTCGTGGATGCAGAGCAGGAGCAAAGAAGAGGGAGAAAGAGAGAAGAATGCAGTTTAAACCATTTCTTCCATCGATCATGATGTGAGATCGCTGGGAAACAAGTTGGATGAACTTCAAGCCCTAACAAGGTCCCATCCAGAGTATCGGGAATGCATTGTTATGTGTTTCACTGAGACATGGTTGCAGGATCATATCCCCGACTCCAGCATTTCCTTGCCAGGCTTTCTGACCATACGAGCAGATAGAGATTTAAAGTGGCAAAAGGAAAGGAGGTGGGTTGGCAGTGCTTGTGAACAACAGATGGTGTAATCCTGGACATGTTACTGTGAAGTGTCGTCTCTGCAGTCCAGATACTGAACTGTTAGCCCTAAGTTGTCATCCATATTATTTGCCAAGAGAGTTCACCAGTGATATTTTGGCAACTGATGCTGGGTTAACATTTTGGTTTTGGACATTGATTAAACAATGACATTGTTGCATTGACAGACATTAAAACATTGGGTTAACAGCATCAACCCAATGCTGTTGCCGAGACTGCGTGTAATGTCATCAGCTCAGAGGTTGCTAAGCTACAGACACAACACCCTAGTGCGTTTGTTGCAATATCTGGGGATTTTAATCATGTCACACTCTCTGCTATACTTCCAACATTCCAACAGTTTGTCAGCTGCTCTACCAGAGAAAACAAAACGCTGGACTTGTTTTATGCAAATGTCAAGGATTCATACATCGCTAAAGCAAGACCCCCTCTTGGCAAATCAGATCACAATCTTGTGTTTCTCTGCTCAAAATATAAACCCCTTGTTCAGAGGCAACCTGAAATAAAGAGAACAGTGAGAAAATGGTCAACGGAAGCTGAAGAAGCCCTGTGGGGTTGTTTTGAGGCTACAGACTGGGATGCACTGTGCCAGCCACATGGAGAGGACATCAATGCCATGACTGAGTGTGGACCGACTATATAAACTTCTGTGTAAACAACACCATCCCCACCAGAACAGTGAGATGCTTCCCCAATAACAAACCCTGGATTACCACTGACCTGAAGGAACTGCTAAACCAGAAAAAAAAGAGCCTTCAGGGAGAGAGATAGGAAATTATTGAGGAGCACACAGAAGCAACTAAAAGTCAAGATAAGAAACAGCAAGGAGGTGTACAAGAAGAAGCTGGAGAGCAAGCTCCAACAGAACAATATCAGAGGTGTGGTCAGGGATGAAACAGATCACAGGCTTCAAGCAAAAGGAGGATCAGAAGGATGGAAGCCTGGACAGAGCCAATGAACTGAACACATTCTTCAATAGGTTCAGTTCAGGAAAAAGCTCAGCAGCCTCCTCTCTTGCCCACAGCCAAACATACATACCACCCTTCATTGACCCAAGGCTGTCCTGTCACACCTCAAATATTGTATCTACCACCTCAGTCATGGACCCTTCTTCTACTTATTGGTCTTCAACCAAATCAGAAGATGCTGATACCTCCTTTGCCTCCCCCCTCTGAGTCTCCAGAAGTCAGGTGAGGAAGCAGCTGGAGAGACTGAACCGGAATAAGGCTGCAGGTCCAGATGGTGTCAGTCCCAGAGTCCTGAAGGTCTGTGCAGAGCAGCTCTGTGGGGTTCTGCAGCACCTCTTCAACCGTAGCCTGACCCAGGAGAATGTTCCAGTGTTGTGGAAAACATCCTGTCTTGTTCCAGTGCCAAAGAAAACTCACCCATCAGTCCTCAATGACTATAGACCTGTTGCCCTGACATCCCACATCATGAAGGTCCTAGAGAGACTTCTGCTGACCCACCTGACTAGATAAGCAAGCGCATATCAGGACTCATTGCAGTTTGCTTATCAGCGTGGACTTGGAGTTGAAGATGCCATCATACACCTGCTTCAGCAAACTCACTGTCATCTAGAAAAGGCAGACAGCACTGTGAGAGTCATGTTCTTTGATTTCTCCAGTGCATTTAACACAATCCAGCCTGATTTGCTTTGTCAGAAACTCCAGAAGACTCAGGTGGAGGCCTCACCAATCACCTGGATCAAAGACTACCTGACAAACAGACCACATTTTGTGAGACTGAAGGGTTGTGTGTCTGACCAGGTGGTCAGTAGCTCAGGAGCACCACAGAGGACTGTACTCTCACCATTCCTTGGAAATCTCACCTCAGATTTCCAGTACAAAACAGACTCCTGTCATCTGCAGAAATATTCTGATGACTCTGCAGTGGTCGGGTGTATCAGAGATGGACAAGAAGCTGAGTACAGGGAACTGGTGGAACGCTTTGTGGCATGGTGTGGAAACAATCATCTCATCTTGAATGTGAACAAAACAAAGGAGATGATTGTAGATTTCAGGAGAATCAGGAACAGGTCCAACACTATTTCCATCATGGGAGAAGAAGTGGAGGTGGTGGTGAAGTATAAATTAAGTCTAGCTGCACAAATTATAGCAGAACCGGTGACATACATTTTTCATCTGTCTTTACAACATAGTACTGTCCCAGATGCTTGAAAAACGTGAATTGGAGTTCACCTGGACAATCGACTGGACTGGAAATGCAACAGTGAAGCTGTCTACAAGAAGGGACAGAGCAGACTGTACTTCTTGAGGAAGCTGAAGTCCTTCAACGTTTGCAGCAAGATGCTGCATATCTTCTATAAGTCTGTTGTAGAGAGTGCTATCTCTTCTGCCATCATCTGCTGGGGGAGCAGCACCAGAGCAAGTGACTTAAAACAGATCAACAAGCTCATAAAGAAGGCTGGCTCAGTTCTGGGGACTCCTCTAGAAACTTTGGAGATGATTGTACAAAGAAGGATTCTTCATAAAATGAAGAAAATTATAGACAACCCTCAGCATCCTCTTCATCAGACTGTCATACAACAACAAAGTGTCTTCAGTCAGAGGCTTCTTCAGATCCGTTGTAGGACAGACCGCTACAAGAGATCCTTCCTGCCCACAGCCATCAGCATCTATAACAACTCATTAATGAAACCAGGATGATGAGTTACCCAACATATAATTTCCCTCTGGGATTAATAAAGTATTTTTGAATTTAAATTGAATTTGACAAGGATGCCTGCAGCGGCAGCACAACATGATGACGTCACATGCGCCTACCTGATCTCACAACAGAAAGAAAAATTCAAAATGTCGGTGGTGTGGAAGTTTCTTTTTTCGTTGGTGAGGATATCGGATTCTGAAGATTTATGGACTATGTTGAGCCTCGCTACATCGTCCCCAGTCTGAGATATTTTTCCGACGTAACCTTACCCGAGTTACAAGCCGTCATTTCCGACGTCATTTAGAACCTAATAGCTGATAGAATGACTTGTTGGGTGAGTTTTACCACAGACATTTGGACGTCATGCTAGCCCGGTTAGCATGATTAGTCTTACTGCACAATGGATAGACAAAACTTTGAACTTAAAAAGGCTGTCCTTCATGCACAAGAGTGCAGAGGATCCCACACTGCAGCTAGGAACCTGGAACAAGCCTCCACAAGTGAGACAGCATTGCAGCATTTAATGCTAATAAACAACATTTAACACTTTTCATTTAAAACAGGTAAGTTAAACTACTATGCATATGGCTGTTACTGAATATTTGTCACCAGCTCTTACACAACTTTTGTAGCAAAAAAGCCTAAATAAGAGGGCTATGTTCTGACAAAGGAAAATATACAAAATATTGGTATCAGTCAAATAAGTTTTAACATACCAACATATCGGATACAGGCAAAAAATCCAATATTGTGCATCCCTACTTTTTAGTAACATGGTCAAATTACTATTGAAGTAGAAATTTGCTTATCAGGCAGTGTGATAACATGACATGCTTTCAGTGAACCAACATAGATAGAAACAAAGATGGATGAAGACTGGGTTGGAGCCTTGACCCAGTACATCCTCTCTGAGTGTACGAGTGACAAGTGAGAGCTGTTATGGCACAAGGGATAAGAACAGTATAAAAGCTACTGGTATGTGAAAACCTGTGAAGGAGGGGTTGTTGTTTAAATGTTGATGCTGGTCGGCTCATTTACATTTCTGCACCTCTTCAGTAATCCCCATTTTTTTGCTATTAAGAGATTCCGTGCCATCTGTCGCTTTAATGAAAGATCAAGTCTTTGGCTACACTGTCTGTCTTATTGATGTCTGACCTGCAACTGAGTTAAACTAGAACTTTACAGTCTGAGTTACAGTAATCAGTGCAATCAATCTATACTTCATTACACAAGCAAGTACTGTTACATCCTTACAGGTCGTAAAATGAATGTGCATGAAGGCGAGAGGAGAGCTCAATGGGCAACTTTTAATTTTCCAACTAATGCACACACTCCATAACTGCATTATGCTGCTGATAGTGATGTATAGGAGTTTATACTCACCCTTTCAGCCCAACCATTGTCCTCACTGCTATTAGCTTTCTTCTTCATCCATCCATCTCGACTCATACTGAGCTTCCTGTATACGAAAAGAGCTCTCACCAGTCAAAAATCAACTCAAGTGCCAAGCTAAAGTAATTAAAAGGTTCATAAGTAAACCCTGAACATCCTTGGTGGTTAACCAAAACAGTATCTGAAATTACATTAAAACATTCCAGAGAAGCCTAAAATTCTTAAAGTTCATTATAAAACTTTTGTGCCAACAAGGTGTCACAAACAGTGTCATAAACTGCATTTATGGATTTATATTAATTCAGGACAAATGTTGTTTTGGCTGGCCTTATGTAACAGGTTTGAGCCCAGTGAAACATGCCCCCACTGCTGACAAGTAGATAACAACACAGCCCATGTGGTCAGCTGCTAACATTAGCCTAGCTCTTCTAATCATCTCATAATCCTGCATGTCGCTGCACTGTGTGAGGACCATGTCAGAGAGAACCAGTGGAAGTGTTTTCACTGCACTTGCTAACATGCTGGTAAAAAAAATTAAGCTAGGAAACAATGAAAAGGGCGCATGACTAACTTGAGGTGTAACGCCGCGCTAATGGTAAACAAACAACAACAGTGCTGAGCGAGCACTGACCGTTCGCCAAGAGAAGTCTCTGTTTATTTATTTGTTTATTACCTAAAGCTGTCAGACGAGACTGTTTGTCACATACTCTGCAGATCCCGCTCCGTTGAGACGTCGCGTGCGCCTTCTGCTTGGGCTAAACGAGGGAAGACCAAAGCAAAGCGAACTGAAAACCCTCCAGTCAGGCAGCTCGATGCCGAGGCCTTGACTTCGCTGTTCAGAGGAGTCCTGTTAGTGACGTGAGGTTCCTTCACCGTGTCATGGAGCCACGCCATGTCTCTTGGACATTCTTGCTCATAGTCCTTTCGCTCTCCATTTCAACCGCCTGATCCCTTCGTTTCTCTCTCCGTTAGCGTCAAAACTAGCGAGGCAACAACCGAAACATCCGGTAATGTCTTTTCAACATAAAATAAATAAAAAAAAACCTTCGTGGAAACGATGAATTACGGAGCAAAAAAAATACAGAGAAGTCAATAAAGCTACGCACATATTGCATTAATGTCAAGTATTCAGAAGGGTCATGATGAATTTACACACATTTGACGTCTTTGCTCTGGTCTACGCATTTGCAGAGTAACGTGCGTCGTCTTATTGTGAAAAGCAAAGTACGTTCTGTTCCGTTTTGGTGATTTGTGTTATTTCTAGCTTGTTTCCCGCCAGCCCGCCGGCTGCTTGTGTACGAATACTGCCTCTATGCGGACAGCTGAGTAAATGTATTTACCACAACAGACCATGCAAGCTCTACCGTGTCACTACATTATTTACAAACAAGTCTGTTTATTCTCTGAGGGCAACAACACAAGCTAACTCTAATATCGTTAAGGGAACTGCTGGTTGTCAGTTTACAGATTAAAGATTTGTGTTCATAATGCTTTCCTCCAATCGACCAGTTTAGTCCAGAGTTTATTTATTTGTTTGTTTCCCTTGTGTGCTGACTTGAAGCACCGCTGTCCCCAGATGGCACCGCTGTGTCTCTAGGGCAGAAGTGACGCAGAGGCACGTGCAGCCACAACGAGCCAGCAACAGCTTCACCGCGACAACAAATATTCATTATTTCAAAAAAGAAAAGACAATTCGTATCACAACTATGGGTTTCCCAAAACCGATACTGTGAGATATTAAAGCTAAAGAAAATCATAAAACTACATGTTCAGTCGATTTGTTTTGGGCACGTGATCACGTGGCTCTCTGACATTAACTGGCAACAGGAGGTAGAATGTGAACAAATGTGTTTTTATTTTATTTTAACCGCATTTTGGCTCGTGAAAGATTTGGTATTCCAAGTCTTTAATGTCAGGTGGTCTGTTTGCAATTTTTCAGAGAAATAAAATAGTCAAGTGTGGAAATGCAGAGCTGTATTTGACATCTGTAAAGATGCTGCTGTTGATTCTGCCCCACAGACTCCTCTCATTGGTTGTTCTCTGTTGCTATGGCACCAGACATCTGATGCTGCAGCGTCTATGTTGATGCAGTAGGTGGTGGTTACAGTGATCTCTGAGCCATTGGACTGACTCATGAGTCTGGCTCTGACACAAACACGCCACGTGTGTGCGTGCGTGTGTGTGGGGGGGTTGGTTAATGTTTGAAGGAAACCTGTTGACAGCTTCTACTTCTTCATTTTGACAGTACAATAGGGTTACTTTTCATAGCTTAAATCCATTTTGTTTTCTTTACAGAAACTTGATATGACAAATAATAAGACAATTCCTTACAGATATGCAGGAAGCAAAATAAGTTACCACAGTGTACTCCAATTTAATGGTAATTCAAGTGTGTGTTTCAGTATTAGAAGTAAAGCCAAAGATGAAAAACAACCAAAATCATTTTCTTTAATATTATTTTTTCTTTTGGTTACTTCTATCTTCAGGGGATGCCACATGAACTAGCTCGAGGGTGGAGACAGGTGCCTTTCCCACCCACATTTTGATATTCTCAGTCTGGGGAGTTGGATTTTCTTTTATATGAATAACAGTTTGATACCCAAAAGAGTCTATATTAGCAAAGCCCTCTCATCTAACTGAATGAAAAGGCAACAAAATTTTTCAGTTTTGTATTTGCGGCCATATTTCTGATCTTTATGAGCTCATAGCACCAGCTCCAGTAGAATTGTCCTTCTAAAAGATCCAAGATATTTTATGTCAGTAATCTTTTGCAAACGTCCAATGAAAAAAAAAAAAAAGAAACCCCTGAAAACATTGTATATTTGTTTTTGCGTATTTTCTTTCCTATCAACCATCTTACAACATTTCAGATGGATTTGGTGTCTGTTTCACAGAAAGCACAGCTCTAAAATGCTGCATGCTTCCTTGTGCAATACTCATAAAACAATGTTGTAGATAATAACATTATAAGATGCAAATCAGCATATTTTGTTGCGAACACTAAGATAATTTGAGAGCTTTCAACTCTAATAGAATATTAATACAAGATGACTGAAATATTTAATTCATGACAAAACTATAAAGCATTTTCCCGCACACTGACTTTGTTATGAAGCTTCTAAAGTGGCACATATTTCATAAATTTGTTTTTTTTTAAATACTAAGAAAATTGAAGACATTTTCAAAATTTTCTCATTATCATTGAGAAACATCTTTACCAGTATCTTATCTTAATCACGCATCAGAACAAAAAATAAATCAAATTATGACTAATATTTCACAATATTTGAAAACAAAACAAATATATGTTTTTCAAACGTTCTTTTTATTTTTCCACTTAAAAATGTATCAAATATTGCACAATAAAAAAATAAAAAAAAACAAATATAGAAAATTTTTGATTCTTTAAAAGTAAGAATCATGAAGAGAATGTTCCTTGTTTGGAGTGGTAAATGATCACACTTTTTTAAAGCCTTTTCTCAACGTTTTAGGGCCAAAAGACCCCCAACCCCCAAAATCGGAAAGTGTCTTTTTTATGTTCTTTGAGATCCAGAGTACATTTGGCAAATGGTTAGAGACCATTGTTACGCAACTCCATCACCAGTTTGCACCCAACATACTAAAAGTATGATCAGTGGGATTTTATTCAAGTCCATTTCACACGCCACATTTTTTTTAAATCAGTGTTTTCCGGTTGTTTATAGAGAAATCCAGAGTTTTGATTTTTCTACAGCAGATAAACCCTGAAGAGTCACTGGACGGGTTCAAGTGAATCCTTTCTGCTGGTGTTAGTTAAGTTTGGCACTAATGCGAATCCACTGAAGAGCCTGTCGGGTGTACTGGACAGCATGAGCAATGCTGCTGTGAAGAGTCAAAGGCCCAGACAAAGTATTCAAGTAGTTGAAGAACTCTGCGACAAAAGAGATAGATAAAATGTAAAAATAATGTGAAAATGGAAACTGAGTTAAAATATTTTATAGAGAAGTAAAAAAAAAATCATATAAATCTTCTACCTTTATTTTCCTTTGCAAGGTTGTCAGCCACCTCCCAGTACTCATAGCTGTACAGGACACTGTTGGTAATGTTCAGGTGATTTGCTGCCATCTGGTGAATACGTTGGGGGATGTTTATAAGAGATGCAGAGTTACTGCCACAGTATGAATCCCTTCTGTTGTGTTTTGCATTAGGTGAGAGTGACGGTGGGAAATCTGTACCCCTATGAATAATAATAATTAAAAAAATACATGTTCAACAAAGTGATGGTGATATTTAGTAAAGTTTCAGTGGCTGGAATGAAGGAGCAAAATAGATATTACTTGGTGTACTGATTAGTCACTTACTTCCCAGAGTCATTCCAACCAGGTGGGGTAATAGGCACTTTGGAAGAACTCTGTAATAACAACAAAACAAGGATTAATCCAAACCAAAATATAAACATTATACCAATAACTGACTTGTGTTTTTTTTTAGTTGACCTTAAAGTAGTCAAGCAGCACTTTGGAGTATTTTAGTGCATGATCCTTCTTTAAGCGAAACATCTGCCAGTAAAGGAGCGCAAGACATCTGAAGCTGTGAGCAAGAAAACAAACGTCACAGACTCTCAGCCAGATCACAAATGAAAAATAGATGTGGCCTAAACAGAGGCGCTAATATACGCACCACAGTACTGCCAGCTGTTTGTCTTCTTGTTTCGTCCCGGGGCCAGAGTGGCTCTTTAGCCTCATTGCGTACCTTAAAACACATGACTGTCAGTAAACCTGGCATTTGTCTTTAACTGCAAATACACTTTTTGACAAAAATACTTAAGCACTTAAATTATTTGATTTGGATATAATTTGGTAGACTTCCAAATCAGTAATGGGTATGTAAATGATTTGACTTGTATGGAGTTAGCATGTCTAATATGGGCACCAGAGGGCATGAGTGATTGAAAAAGGAGTGGTTTAAGTGTTATCAGGTAGTTGTCAGAGCATCTGAAAGTCAGCCAAAACAATAAGTGAAATCTAACAAACACAGAAGATGTCTTGTAGTAGCTTCAGACATCATTACCAGCACTTGATGGACTTTGACAGGGGTCGTGTTGTGGGTTTGCATGAGATAAATAGTTGTTTCATCTATTTGTTCAACATGTGGGACATGCAGTTGACAGAGTGGCTTGATGCTGAAACTCAATGGTTGAGTTTCTTGTTGCCCAAGACAGACTACACAAAGAGAAGATTATCTTATTTTGTACCCAGCTTTACAAAAAACCCATGACATCTGCACAATTGGACAACAGTATTGGACTGTTGAAACCTTGTGGTGTCCTGTACAGTGTCTTAGTGACAGGCATCAGTTTGAGTTATGGATTCACTGTTTTACGTATGAGTTGTCATCAATAGCTAGCAGAGATGACTGCAGTTATCTGGAATAGTGCCATTTTGTAAGACATGGGCTGATGATGAGTGATGTATCACGTACAGTGATTAATCTTGTTTCTACATTACTACGAATGTCTATTGTGTGTGTATGTTACCACAGAGGAAAGAGGACCCGTCCTATCAGTACTGTGGACAGACATATCGGTTGTACTCTTGGCATTATGTTGTCATAAAGTATGACTTCAGGTAGGGATTCGGGGGACGCTGACGGTACATAGCTACATGAGTGACATCATCTTGAGTCAGCATGTTTTACACCTTCTGAAACAGCACTTTGGCACAGTCTTTCAACTTGACACCCACCATCTGCCATCCACCTGTGTCATGTGTGTCCAGCCAAGTTCCCCAACCTTTCTCTAGTAAAAGCTGTGTGTGGTCAGGTCAGACATTAGTTTGAACCCAGAAGTGATCTGCTGGATCTCGTGGGCCAGTTACAAATGCTGTGGGTTGACTTGTCATAGAGGAGGTTTCAGTGGCTGTATACTCCATTTGAAATCACTTCTTGTCTCCAGGGCTAAGGAGGTGCCACACCCTACTAACATGGGACCAGCAACCATTTGATTTGATATTGTAATCATCTCAGTGCAGTCACATTAGTTTCCACTAATCTATCTAGGAGCTTAACCTTTTTGTCAGTGAGAGTAGTATGCCTCGTTCTGTTCTTGTTTTATTATTCACCTGATCAGCTCCACTGTCTCAGAATACATGGTATATGGAGACTTGGCCTCAAGTGGCCCTTCCTCCATTGCCTTCCCACATTCCATAAAGGACAGAGCGGCGTCAACATAGTTTACAGCTTTTCCCAACTTGTCCACCTGAAAAAAAATAAGATATTTGACATTACCCATTGTTAGAGAATCTTTTTATGAGTTAATCAAAGTCTCCTTGTGACACTGAAGATGCAATGAAGTCCTAAAACATTCTGCAAGGATGCATGTAAGAACTTAGATATCAGCTGCTCCAGGCTTCTCACAGAACATTTCTATCCAACCAGTTAGTAAAGTGTACCAGACATGAGCAAGGTGAGAGGTAGTATGTGATTGTTGGAGAAAATCTTCTGGAGCATGTACTGTAGGTGAATGAACATGTTTCCTGGGGAGATCAGTGGCTTTGAGTTATTTTGTTGCTGGCTTTAACTGACTTTTTCATGCTGGCTATACTTTTAGATACATGTAGTGTTATTACCAACACAAGAAGAAGCCTCATTGGTTATTCTTAATGAGCTGTACAACAAAATATTAAAATACAGCTATTTGTGCAGTGTACTTTGTGCCTGCTGTGCACTGACGAGAGATGCTTCCTTACACCTTCTCACTTGTACTTCTAGATGTGACAGCTCATCTCCATCACAAAATCTCCTGCTGTAAAATCAGTGTGTGAAAAGCTTCCTCAACATTTCCAATTTTCACGTGAGACAAACAGATTATTAGACAATATGTTAATGAATAATTGTTGGGTAGACCAGTCTTGAGAAAGATAGCCATATAATTCCCATCTGACTGTGGATTGTCGCTTTAAATACTTCTGAGTGGTTCTCCAATCCTATTGAGATTAAGAAACATCATGTTTTTTTTTTAGAAATCTGTTCTGCCTACAGTTTGATACAACACCACAAACATGTCACAAAGACCAGGCTTTAATGGCATCCTGATGCTTAAATAAAATATAGCTACCACTTCTTCTTTTTCCCAACAAAAAAAGTCTCAATTTTGATGCTAATTTCATCTTCAAGTTAACTGTAAAAATAAAAGGTTTATATAGTTTTCATTTGCTTTTTATGTCACAACATATGCTCCTTATTTGGCAAAATTATGTTACAAGATACCTCTATGTTACTCATATACAGTACATAAAGTAAACGTCATGTTTCTGGATGGGGAAAATGTTTTATAAATGTAAGGTTTTGCTGTATGCATGCCTTATTGAATGCAAATAATACAGTTTGTCAATGGATTCCACTTATTAGAAGGAAGAAGTAGTATTTTTCTAAAGTGTATGCCTTCAGTAGTTGCAGAAAATTAAAGTAATATATTATTTGTTCAAATATCAAAAACTCACCATTGCATCAGCCCGGTGCTTCATCCTTTTAGCTTCATGTAAGTAGTACTCAGCATGATGAGATCTAGAATGATGAATGCAAAAATGCACAAACAATTAAAAAAGTAGCATTCCTTGAAGGATTACACATTGCCAGCTGCCTTGCTAGCTTACATTTTAAAGATGTACAATTTGTTAGTGCTTGGAGGAAGTGATAGGTATAAGAAGCAGCTAGTACCACACTTAACTTTTACTCAATATCTGTAAAAAAATGTCTGAGTTATACAGGTAGCCATTTTTGTGTTAGCTAGTGTTATTTGTGATGACCATCTTGAATTCCATCTTAATAGTTTAACAGCTGTTCATGTCCATTCAGTATTTTTTTTTTCTGAGAGTATCTGAGTATCTGAGAGGAATAAAACCAAAGGATTCATGAGAACTTTTGTTAACACACACACACTCACACACACACACACACTTGCGTACGTTCTTGTAAACGTATCGTTTTTGGGAATTTTGCTTTGACTTCCATTCATTTTCTACAGCCTAACACTGACCCTTGCCCTAAACCTAACCATTACTAGTACATACCTAACCCTAACCCATCTACAATTCACACCGTAGTCCTAAACCTAACCCCTAACCCCCCAACGAGACTTCTCCTTATGGGGACCTGGCTTTGGTCCTCATAAAGAACAGTTGATTCCCACAATGCATGATTTTTTTTGTAAAATTGGTCCCTACAAGGTAACCTGAAACAAAATTGCCTGTTTTCTATGGCAGTGAGCCATAATTAAATGTGTGCATTTTTTTCCATCAGTAACCTTGGGTGTGCATTGACACTCTATGGACTCACATTTCATGGTTCGGCACAGCTCCTCCATGACCTGCAGGTCTCCAGGAAGACTCAGCTGGCGGCTGGGGCTGTCTGGATACTTTTACACTCTCCACCTCCATCTTTGGCTGAACAGAAACAGCTTGAATAAGCCAAAAATGATGCAAGCAGCAGAGCAAATCAAACATGGAGGGGTTTAAAGCACCTTTACGGCTTGACCTTTGTTTTTGTCTTTGCTCTTCTGGGTGCGGACATGCTGCTGCTCAGCTGTCTTTGCTTTGGAGGTAGGTTTGGTGGTCTCAGGACTTTGAGGCAGTGGAGACAAGGGAGACAGGGGTGACAGTGGCCTCTTGTTGTCCAAGTACTCCTCCAGATACCTGCAACATTATGAGAGAAAAAAATTAAACTGTGTATTAAACTGTGTATCCGTCTCATCAGACAAGAAGTAATGTGATTGTTACCCGTTATGTGTTGTCTCAGTTACGAGGTTCTCGGCTCTAAGAGATGAGGATTCTGTCTTTCCTGAGATGTCATTTGGATAAACAAGGCTCTTCTTGCTTTCTCTGTCTGAAACGTCATTCTCCAACTGGTCACACACAAACACATTTTTGTAAACTATGCAACAGCTTTCTCCTCATAAATATGCCTAAAATCTTTCATATCTGTATGTCACAGGGTGGAAGTGAATACATTTGCTGTTTACCTTGCGTTTCCTTTTGCTCTCTTTTGTCAAAGTCTCAGGGACTTGCACGTGTTTCATAACTTCTCTTTGCTTGTCTTTGGTCAATGAAGGAGAAGCAGAAGAGGAGGATTTTTGAATGGAAGGATTTGGAGTGCAGTCTGGGACTCTCTTGAGAAGACAGAGGTCTATATGCACCACCAGGTTTCTTAATCCCCGCTGTGAAGTGGGAGCTGTCTTGTCACTTCGTCCAAATGGGACAAGTGTGTAGAGTTTTTGCTTTCCCACAGTTTGCTGTCCTTCACAAGGATGACTTAAGTTTACTCCTTTGGGATGAATCACTTTGGGCCTGAGGGCATCGGGTCTGCCTGGTGCTTGGTGTCCTTTCTTGGTAAGTCTCTTGTGAGAGGTAGAGTCTGCTGAAACTTTGTCAGTCGGAGGCAGGCATTCAGTTTCAGAGTCTGAATTAGAGGACGAGGTAGAAGATGAAGACGAGGATGAGAAGGGTGGTTTCTGAGGAGTTAGAGAACGTGAAGATGGATGGGGTGAGAGGTCTTTGACCTCCTCACATCTCTGTCCTTTTTTTGTCCTCCCCTGATAGTCTGAATCCTCTGGAAGACGGCACTGTTCAATGTTGATAGTCCCTCTCTCTTTGGCCTGAGCTGTTTGCCATTTATTTGGCTGCTCCCTCCTGTTTTCCCCTCTTTCTGCCTCTTTTCTCCCACTCTGGTGTTCTCTTGCCTTCTCCTCCTCTTCCTCTTCTTCTTCCTCAACTGAACTTTGGATCCAGGGACGTCTCAGTAGCTGCTCCTCCGCCAGCCTCCTGTCTTCTTTTTTCTCTGGTTTCCCAGGTTGTTTTTCACGATGATGTCTGTCCTTTCTCTCAGCTTTTCCCTCCTCTGCTTGGGTCAAATGAAATTTTCTCTGGTCTACTTCCTGTGTCTTAGTTTGAAGCTTCTTTTGAACATTTTGGGACTTATTTGTATGTACAGGGTTTGAAGTTCTAGGGTCCCATAACTTTGACCAATGTATTAGGCTAGGGCTGGGCTTAGAAGTTGACCCATTACCAGAATTGCTAGTAGATTTACAGGTAGATTGGAACTGAGAACTGTGAGCAGTTCTGATTTCACGACTAAATGGCACTGAGTGTTTTAATTTGGTGGGGCTATGTGGTTGAAATGCAGGCCGTGACTTGTGGTTAGATTGGCTACCTTGGATTTGATCAAAATGGGATGCGTTTCTAGCTCTAGGAGCATCAGAAAGCTGTTTAACACTTAAATGTGAAGAAGGGTTTGGTGTAGATTTGTGACTGAGATTTTGATTAGAAGTTAAAGCTTCAGGAGCTTTCGGCTTGCTTTGGCTTTGAACTTGGATTTGTATGGGGCCAGTCCTAGGCCTGTGCTGATGAGAAGGGTGATGCTGAAGGTTACTTGTGGTTTTATTCTTTAAATTGGTGGTAGGTGTTGGAGCAATCCATGGTCTAATTCTTGGCCTGTGGGAGGTTGTTGTTAATCTGGAATGTGCTTGGTTCTGACTTTGATCCTCTATGTAGTGATGAGCCCTGGAAGAGCCACGTAAAGTAGGACTTGGGCTTCTTGGAGGACCTTTAGGTATGGGGCTTGGGCTTCGGCTGGCTCGTGAACTCCCAGATGGACTGAGGCAAATACTTAGAACTGGACTTGGAACAAGGCTTTGCCTTGGACTAGGGGAAGGACTTGGACAGGTGCTGGTGAAAGGACTGGGGCTAGGACAGTAACTGTAACCAGGGCTGGGTATGGGGCTGCTGTGGCTGTATTTGAACTGTGGGCTAGGTATAGGACTTTGGCTAGGGCTGTACTCCTGATTGCTGTCCCATGACCTGGCTGGAGATGGGGCTCGCTGGGTGTGAGGAGAAAGCTGGTGTTCTGGAAGGCTTTGTGAGGGATTTTGAACAGCGTTGGTGGATTTTTTCTTGGAATTCTTCAGCCATTTATCTAACTGCCACTGGGTAGCAGAGGGATGAACAGTCTTTAAGCAGAGCAAAAGAGACAAAATGGCAAATGTTTATATATGAATTTGATCTTTGTTGGCTGTAAGGCTTACAGTATGCTAAAGGAGAATATGTACACAGGTATTTTATACTTAACTACAGTTCTGAGCAAAATAATTGGCCCATCTTTAGACTTTCTTGTCATTTTAAAGTGGTCTTGATCAATATTTCTTCTGGAAATATTTTTTTGCTTTAATTCTTTTAAATACTGACCTGATAATGACTACAAAGTACATTAAGGCATTATTATGACTCCTAAACTCGACATAGGTTTGTGTTGTTAGTTCACATTATAGATTTCTTAATAAATAACCATTTTTAAAACAATCCTCAAGTTCAGGAACATCAGGCATTATGTAACTAATAATTTTGTAAAAAAAAAAAAAAAACTTCTTAGGACACTGTCTTTAAAATATTTCGATTTTTTTTTTCTAATTACAAGAGCTGACACCATACTACAATGCTTTTTAGAAATTTTAGCCTCAAAGCCGAATTTAGTTATTTGTTATCTCTAACCTTAACCTGTTGCTCATTTGTTTTAATTTCTTCTTCTTCTTCTTCTTTCGGCTGCTCCCTGCATTAGGGGTCACCACAGTGAACTAAGTCGCATGAAGACTTGGCAGTTATTTTTACGCCGGATGCCCTTCCTGACGCAACCACAGACACCGAGCTACCACAGCCCTCTGTGTGGAGCAGAGAGCTGTGCTCATTTGTTTTAACTGATTAGGTAAAATAAAATATCATGAAATTCAAAAACGTAATGATCACTTTTTGATATTAGTTTTCATTCAAATAAATTATGATTTATTATTAATAAACTCCATGTAGTATATTGTTTTTTAAACTTTTTAAAATATTATAGAGAATTATATAACTACAAACTATTTGATCGGTACAAATTTGAGTCATGTTTATCTGCTAACATAAAACTAAATTACACTTTCTCCAAAGAAATAACTCAATGTTGAACATTCAAAGAAAACCATTCAAAGTCAAAGTCACAGTTCATAACAAACATATCATCTAAAGTCAAATTATAAAACCCAGATTAAGAAAAATGTCTAAAAAACCATGCAACAGAAATGGAAAGTAGGCTATTCCATTTCATATCTTGCTATCAATAGCCTAACTACGTGGACTCACAGTAGCAGCAGGCTCCCTTTTTGCTTACAGTACACCCTAACCCTGACCTAATTATGTCACTACTTCCTTTAATATTTCCTTGACAACTGACTCTTAAACTACAATAATTTCAGATAAACAATAACTAAAAAGTTTGATCTCAAATTCAATACAAAGAAAGCACTTACTACTGGAGAACAAGCTTCTTTCCCTTTTACGTCTTCTCCTTTTCAGACTGACCAGAAGCTAAATTAAACTCCACAAGTCAAACATCGGCACCCACCCTCCACCTCTTCTCCTCATCCCACACACTCGTTTCAGTGAAGACACTGCATCTCTTGTATCGTCTCGACTCCCCTCCCTTCTTCTCTTCCATTCCTCCCTCTTTTTTTTCCTCACACTACCTGGAACTCTGGATTTGCTCTGCTTCCACAACTCCAACCCCCATCTTTTCCCTAGGAGACACTCAAACACCAAATGAAAAACACATGCTACAAGTCCCCCCCCCCCCCAACCCCAACCCCAGCAAACACACACCCTCACTCTCTTTAGGGACCCAAAGTAGCATGTTCTGTAATACAGTTGGCTAAACAGGGCCTTTCATTCATAGAAAAAGAGCAGGTTTGTCCCCTGTATACAGGACAAATCTCAACTCCCATAATGTCATGCGCCTCCAGAGGCTGCCACGTTCTGCACGTCATCTCTGTCTTTATTTGAGATGATGAAACACAATTTGTCTTCTGTGGTTTTTCTAGTATGACACAGTTCTTGATGACTTTCCACACCTAAAGGGCTTTCCTCAAGACTCAGCCAAGGCACCACTGAGACACTAATTCCCAAAGCTACCTCTGCCCCTTGACCTCCAATTGCGTTCCTCCAACTCACAAGCATTCCTCAATCCTCTGACCCTCCCCACACCTGCTGTCAACTGCCTCAAGGCCATCACTCCATGTAGAGACTTCATCCAAAGGCAAATAGCGTATTTTCTGCCGTACACGTTGCACCGCCCTATAAGACACATCAGTCCAAATAGTCTAATAAAGTGGAAAAATCCATAAATACTGTATGTCGCTTTGCCGTATACATTGCATCTATTATGCATCACCGCTGACGCAACACGTTTGTTACGCGTCACTGTTGACAACACAGAAATGCCAAAAATCGATGGGCTGCTAAATGTTGGCCGCGGGAGCGTTCACGGGAGGACTTCAACAAGAATTCAACAAGATTAACACTTAAAAACGATTGTTTGTTTGCTTGAAATTATAGTAAAGGTGTGTCTCAGTCTACCTTTTGCTTAATAAACGCACTTTGGTTTGTCTCAGTTGAACTTTTACTTTATAAATGCACTTTGACGGTCAAATCAGCTGCATTTTCAAAAGCCGATACGCTGAAACATGAACGCGCAGAGGGCGACTCGCTGTCCATTTCTTCAAAATTTAACAAGATAAGCGCCTAAAACATTTATTTGTTAGCTCGACTTTAAAGTAAAGGTGTGTCTCAGTTGAACTTTTACTTAATTAATGCACTTTGATGGTCAAATTTTTGTTAAGCACTTTGGTCACAATCACCGTGGTTGTGTAAAGCGCTATAGAAATAAATAAATGAAATGAAAAAGGAAATCAGCTGCATTTTGCCGGGGCAGCGCAGCAAAATGAAGCTGATTCGGTTGCTCCAGGCAGACGAAGGTGGCAGTCTATGGCAAGCCAGTTGTGTCATTAATAGCCACATTTACCTATTAAATTATACGACATGCTTTACTACTGGAGTGCCATCTAGCGGCTGAAAATGGTAGTGTTCAATTTTTTTTTTCAGTCAGAATGAATGAAAACGGTCATATCTCAGCCAAAAATTGGTTTTTAAATATGGGAAAAAAATCTATAAATATGTCACTTCTGTGTATTAGTCACAGGACATGTAAATTAAGCAAAAAAAATTGTGACTTATACAGAGAAAAATACGGAAAACAGACGAGGGAAAGAAATGAAGATACCGGTAAGTTTGCGGTGTTTATTACCTCCTTGTTGTTGCATGGTGGCTGTGTGTTGGCAGGTGATGGAGGATCTGGGTGAGCTTCTTCTGGACTTTGGCTAAGACTTCGAGAATGAAGACTGCTGCTGCTCGACTTGGAAGTGGAGTCAGAGTCTGAAGACTCAGAGCTGGAATGTCTCACCCTCCTGCCATATGTGTGTGCTCGCTGTGCTGACAGGCTGTCATTCAACACAAACACCAGAGACGGGTCAGTGGAAGCTCAGTACCGTGGAGCAACATTAGTCACACAGATGAACTCATTTCTAAACACAAACACTCATATAAAACTTTCAAAGATTTGATCCATGTGAGTACCTGTGTCTGTCCCAGGAAGCCGACTCATGAATGGCCTTAAAGGAAAAAAAAAAACAACACAAATTTGATTTCTACTGCCACTGTACAACAAATGACTTGTTACACCCAATTTAATAACACTGGATACTCTCAATTAACATGCCATAAAACACTACCAGTAAAACAAGAATTTAAAACTACTTCAGTTAGAATTTCTGTTTTCTACCTCTTGCATTTTCTCTTTCTCTGTACTCATAGTATATGGCTTCCTCACACTTTAGTGTGGCCTCCTTTTGGAAGCAATAAAACCAGTTCCAATCAAGTCAATATAATATGTGAGAAATTTTCAGAGGTTGTGTTACCTACCTTTTGAGAGTCATCATCATCACTGCTCAGTTTTAGGTCATCGGCGAGCATCCTGTGAACATAAAGACACAAAACGAAACACTATTCAGACACCAGCATTCTCCTAATACCAGACAGTTGTACTCTTCAGGGTGGTAATTTCACTTGAACAAAATTTATTGATAACATATAGCCTGTGTCTACATGGTAATGTTATTTTTCTAAAATAATATTTTTGTATGCATCAGTGCAGCTAACAGAATATTGCTGACTCTCTGCCGGTCCATTGTAGTGAGGAGGGAGCTGAGCTGCAAGGTGAAGCTCTCTGTTTATCGGTCAGTCTATGTTCAAATTCAAATTCAAAAATACTTTATTAATCCCAAAGGGAAATTATTTGTTGTTGTAACTTGTTATCCTCATTTCATTAAGAGATGTTATAGATGCTGATGGCTGTAGACAGGAAGGATCTCTTGTAAAGGTCCATCCCACAGTGGATCCTAAGAAACTGGCTGCAGATGCAGTCCGATCCGTCCACCCAGACTCGGATGGCCTCTCGGTTCCCCTCGGGCTGTAGGACCGCCTGAATGCTGGGCAGAACTCCTCCCAGAGCGATGGCCACTCCTCCCAGCAGTCTGCCGAGCTCCTCATCGCTGCGGACAGCCAACTGTAGGTGAGGGACGATCCTGTCCTTTCACTGTCATGAGCCATGTTTCCTGCTAGTTCCAGGATCTCAGTGGTCAGGCACTCGAGCACAGCCGGCAGGTAGATGAGAATGCGTCCACAGAACATCCTTTCAACTCATTTGAGATTTGGGGCTGTAGTTGAGATCTTATTTGAGCTTTTGAGATGTTAATCAGCTGCTGTTGGTTGTAGAAAACTGCCTTGTTGCCATGCTTACGCATCATAACAATCAATCAACCTTTATTTATACAGGTAAATCCCATTGAGCCTCGAGGACTCATTTACAAGAGACACCTGATTTCAACAAAGAAAGATGACAACAATGGACAACAGCAATAACAATAAACAGCTATAAAAAAAGCATACTACAGTTTTTTGTTTTTTTTTAACAAATAGGATGGCTAAAAGGAAAAGGTAACAAAACAAAAAACAGCTAGATTCCAAGACAAATGTAGAAAACTAACAACAGGAACATGTCAGCATTGGACCCTGCCAGGTGTCCAACAGATTCTTAAAGACACTTAGAGAGGTCAAGGTCGAGAGCTTCAAATCTTTTTGTAAGATATTCCAGGAAACTGGAGCGGAATAGGAGAAGGCTCTTTTGCCTAGTTCAGTCCTCATTGAGGGAACACTGCAGGTAATAATGTCCTGAGAGCGCACGCTGTAGCTGCACTCACGCAGAGACATGTAGGAGGAGATGTATGAAGGCAACAGACCAAGAAGTGATTTAAAGATGAAAATGTACCAGTGAGAGAGTCTGCGTGAAGTTAATGATGTCCAGTAAACCAGTTAATACAGTGTGCAGTGGTGGAAATGTCCAAATGTGGACAATTGTTTCATTTCTATCTGTGCTTTTTGGACAAATGTCCAAAACTAAAAAAGTCTCAGTAAAAGTCCTTCCAGCTGCACAGCATCTGATCCCAGAGGAAACAATCGTCCAAAAGATGTGATTTACATCCAGAAAAAGAGGAATTAAAGTTTCCAAAAGCAAAATCTCAGAATGAAAGTAACAGAGCTGCTCCAACATGCAGCCACCTTGAGTGGCGCAATTCTAGAACATTCTTACCCTTACCTACGGTCATGAACTTCAGGTAATGACCAAAAGGACAAAATTATGGATACAATCAGTTCAAATTAATTTTCTCTCCAGGGTAACTGGACTCTCCCTTAGAGATAGAGTGAGAAGTTCAGTTATCCAAGAAAGACTTGGAGTAAAACTGTTGCTCCTCCACATCAAGTGGAGCCAGTAGAGGTGATTCTGGCATCTGGCAAGGATGCCCTCTGGACACCTCCCTAGGGAGGTTTTCTTGGTACAGTATATCCAACTGGGAGGAGATCCCGGGGGAAATCCAGGACATGTGTGTCTTTCGGTAGGCCTGGGAACGCCTTAGAGTTCTCCAAGTAAAGCTGGAAGATGTGGCTGTGGAAAGAGATTTTCGTTCTGCTCAAGCTGCTGCCCTGACTTCGGAACAAGCAGAAGATAATAGATGGATGAAAGGATGGAGAATTTGTTCTTTCTAAAAATATTTTCATAAACCCAACGCTTCTAGAAATGTTTTGATCCTCACAGAAATAGACCAAAATTGCTATAGTAAACATGCCAGGCCTGCGTTGGAACACTGCCATGAAAATGCACAAGAAAATGGAAGTAAGATGTAGAGCATGCTCATAAAACTTACACATCAGGTAAGCTGTATACAGTAGTCACTCATTTATCGCCAGGGGTCCGTGCCCTGAAGACCCGCGATAAGTGATAAACCGTGAAGTAGGAATGGTAATACAAGTAGTAAGTAGTAGCAAACCCTTCCCACACTCTTGCAAATTCTAAACAATGTTTCTAAACTCTAAAAGAGCACAGAATGTCATGATTTCTGCTCCCTGCTTCCTCTGCTCTTTGCCACTTGCAGGTGCTCTTGGCCACGCCCACTTCTCCACTCTGTACAGTGAACAGCTAATCAGCTGTTCAGCTGCAGCAGGAAGTTTATCCTGCCATATGGGCTGCACAAATGTGCAGCAGGTGCTAAATAATTAAAAATATATATTTTAAATAAAAATTCCATGCCGATCATGCAGCTTATCCATCAATCAGCTAGTTGTGTGTCATGTCCAGTCTTGTTTTGAAAAACCGCAATAGAACGAGTCTGCAATAAACGAACCGCGAAGTAGCGAGGGACTACTTACTGTACAGTACATGAACCAGAGTCTGTATAGTACAGTCTATAGTTTTATCTGTAAACACAAGAACAAAAAGTACAAGGACGGCAAAAACATGAGCAAGAATTTAATCTATTTTGTGAACTGGCAACAAACTGAATATTTTAAAAGTAACGCTTAATCTAATGAATATATTGCTTTACCTATTACATCACCATTATTTATGCACTTCACGGTCATATACTGTACATTACATGGTTTTCTGTGCTTATTTAAAAGCAAATGTGCTGCCAGAAGCAGCTAGCTTTTGTACTTCTGGTACTGCCCAAGTACTGCCAGTAAGAACATCATAACATTTCATTCATAATCAGTTAATGCAAACAGACGTAGGTGTTTTTTCCTCTTTTGGCTGCTCCCTGCTGCAGCAGTGGCCACAGTGAGCTTGCCTGATGTGGCAGTTGTTTTACACTGAATGCCCTCCTGACACAACCTGCATCCTCAGAGTTATAATATTTTTCTCTCACCATCTGTTGCTGCAGCAGCTCTTGTCCCTTTTTGTCTGAAACAGCTCTTTTTCAGATCTTCCTTAAAAGAGTTTTAATTATTGTATGTAGCTTCATTTCAGTTTTACATTTAATTTGATATCTAACTGTACAACCACAAGTTTCATTTCTATATGTGCTTTAATTAAAAATGTAATTATCTATTTCAACAAATTTCTCTTAACAGGAAGCTCTAAGGGTTTTATTATTTAACCAGCTGTGATGTTGCCCTCTCTTTGTCAACATGTCTCCTCTGTCAGTTGTTGTATTCTTTGCTCTTTGCTCTTCTAACTGACAGGATGTGCTGGAAAACGAGCACCGACTCCTAATGATCTCTCAAGTATAAATACAGCTTGAACAAATGAATGAACGAATTAAACTTTTTTGACAAGTTAAGTTAAAAAACCTGCTGTTTCATAACAGAGCCTGCGAAATAATGTAAGGCACGTAGATGACTCACTGCACGGAGCATGTGTTTCACATTAAAAGAAGGATGTAAAATGTTAACAAACAGGAGCACATCAGTCTCCACTGACAGCTCTCGGGAATATAAGGTAACCTTTGACCCAAGCTACTACCTGAGACACTGTTAACTGACCCACAGCATCCAGTTCCCTTTGTGCTCTCTGGATTCCTCAAGCTTTCCTTGTGTCTGTTCAGATGATGAGGTTCGTAAATATTTTTTAGGTCACAGAGGAACAAATTGATTATGTGTGTGATGTCTCTGCATGCACCACAGCAGAGGTTTATGTTAGAGGACCCTGGTTGTATCAGGTTTCTTCATTTCCCCACTTACGATTTGTGAGGCGCCACACAAGGGTGACGGTGAACCACTCGTAGCGGAGCATCCCCCTGACCTGGAGAACAAGATGAACGGGGTGATGATTGAGAATTACTGCACAAATCAAATATGCAAACTGATCAGGTATAGGGAAGACATACTCTGCCTTTGATGTGCAGATGACGGCTTTGCATCCTGGAAAAATAAAAAAGCAACAAGTTTAGTTTGATTCTTGAAGGCTGCCAGGAAAACACAGGTTCAGAACAAGAAAAGACAGTTTAACATAAACAACCCTTTCACGTTGATATACAGCTCAGTAGAAACTAGTTACATTGGTGGAGGTTCACTGTTAAACATGTTTTCTGTGAGATGCACAAGGATAAAAAAAAAATTGTATATCTCAACAAGCAAAAACCAGAACAATTAAAAAAGTATCAAGTGGTAAAAACATTGAAAAAGATGACTAATGTGGGACTAATGTAAGAAATAGAGCTATTAAATTTAATTGCTAGAAATACGTAAATGGGTTCTGACCTCAATGCTGCTAAAAATAGTGTCGCTAACACTGTTAATTTGATTAAATTCATTTTGTTAGCTGATGGTGGATTGTAAATTACAACAGGCCAAAAAAACAAACTAACAATTTAATCAAAGAGTATAAATTAAAAGAGCCAACTGAACAGTGAGAAGAAGGCCCCATCATGAACATGCACTGTATTCACCAGTCATCATCTTTCCTGTCTAAACCAGTTATAGCCTAATTTACCCACAATGCAGCTAAGATGACTAATGTGTCTTCAAGATTGACATTTTGGACAGAAATTTGGAGTGTACTTCAGACGACAGGGAATATTACTCCCAAACTGACACTAATCCTAATAACAGTATTTCAACATGTACCCATGAATAGTTACTTTTTAATTTAAAAAAGAAAGAAAGAGAAAACACACCTTGTAGTTGTAGAGGATTCGCTGCTCACCCCCTAAGGCCTGCTGGGATGGCCAGGACTGAGTCATGTCCTGCGTACCAGAAACAGAAAAGGGGGATTAAAGGTAAATAACGAAGTAAATAAAGGTAAAGAAAAACTGTGATTAAAAAAAAAAATCCTATGAAAAATTCCCATGGATCACACTCTGTTAGCAGAATTTCATTTTAGTTTAGCTTTACCTAATTTCTTGTTTACACACATCTGTTCAACATCTGACTCTCGTCACCAGCTCTGCCCCCCACCCCCCAGTGAGAATGTTCCTCGTAAACGAACGCCGACTTCAGAGTCTAGTTTAGGCTCAGAGCCGTGAATTACATGCTTGAAGTGGTTGTGATCAGTCGCTGTGTGGTAAAATGAACACGTTTCATTAAATCTGCTGCAGCACGGCTACAGGAACAGGTGAAAAGAGCTCGAAGAAACGACAGCTCGTTTAAATACAAACTAAACGTGCACACACGAAAGAGACGCGTGAGAAAAAAAGTGATGTTGCATTTGTAGCAGAATCAGTTGTTGCAGTACAAGAAACTAAATGAGCTTTAAGAGGATTGCCTTTTCAAACACGACTCAGAACCTCAAACGTTTGTTTATTAGGGCAATAAAGTTATCAGGCAGTTTACTATCTCCTGGGTAAGTGTTGTGTGTGCATGAGTGTTAGCAAAATATCTCATGAACCACTGGAGTAATTTTATTAAAACGTTCAGAAAATAATCATTGGACGTAGTCACTGATTGAGTCATCCAAATTCAAGATGGCCACCACAGCTCATCAAACTGTCACTTTTTGTGATATAATTTGGTGTGTTAGTAGCTGAGGGTCATCCCTAACACACAGGTGGAAGTAACCAATTACAAATATTCACATTACTGTAATTAAGTAGATTTTTTTTTTTTGGGGGGGTACTTGAACTTTTATGAGTATTTCTTTCAAGTGTGTAATTTTACTCAAACTTAAGTACAATTTAGACCATGCAATCTACTTCACTACTTTTAAAATCAGAAGTCATTACTGAGTACGGCCACAATTTAAATTAATGTTCAAACCGTTCGTCTGCATCTTTGTACCAACAAGGCTCTCAGATCGCGAACACGCCAGTTACCTATGACGTAAGCAAAGTACAACTCCGTAGAGCAGAGAGTCATTTATGGACGGAAGATTTGGAGGAAAAGCCAAAATGGAGACAGAGGACAACACTGTCAACAGAGAAAATGACGAGGTATCAGCATCTAATCTCAAGAAACATATTGTGGTATACGATGTTTTACAGCTACCTGTGTGATTCTGTTTTATTGTTTGTATGTGTGGGTTATTAGTTTGGCTAAGTATGCAAAGATCTTAGATATTGTCACTGCCATTGGTTTAACTGGTACTAAAATAAGATGGAGCATCTGAGAAATGTGCTTTGAATGTAGCTGTTATATACAGTAAATCAAACTGAATGACTTCTGTTGATAACACAATCAAACATCAATTGGTTAAAAAGTAATTAATACTCTGAGTAGTTTTTGACAAAAGTACTTTGCACTTGTACTTAAGTATTTTTTATAACACCGATACTTTTACTTGTAACGGAGTACAATTTAAGCAGTGTAACAGTACTTGTACTCTTTCCACCTCTAACACATCACACAAGATCTTTGTTGCAAAGCACATTTTATTTACCAGTCACCAGCTCCTGAGAAGCATTACGGTCATGACGTGTGTGTGCTTTTTAATAGTTGCCTTTTAAAAGTGACAAGTTTAAAAACAACATGGAGGCAGAGAAACTGGAAAACTGCACTTGACTTTTTTCAGCTTTACTTCTTCCTCTTCTTCCAACATCAGCTGTTGACTTCCATTATATTTATATGTATTTAGAAAATCCTCCTGACGTGTTTAGCTGTGAATTACCCAAAAGGCCAAATCATTTCTTAACTCCATGGGGAGAAGAAAGTGTGACACCTTCATGCTCTGATATATGCTCATGTATTTTTTATGAAGCTGGCAAATTTCTCTGAATCTTCTCTCCTCCTCCCCCCACGTCTCTCCTCCTCCCACCTACAAACAATGCACCATGGAGGGCGAGTGTTTCCTCTCTGTACTCATCCTTTCACTTCATTATCTGTCCTTCCTCAGTCGCCAAGGACACAGCTCCAGCCCTCGCCTCTTTCCTCCTCCAACAACAACAAGGTCTCCCAGGTGGAGCGTCATGTGTTGCCATCTTCCTCTGGCCCTTTCCCAATTCAATTCCCTGCATATTTTCCCTTTTCTTCTATTCCTTTTGCGTTTGCTCTGCACCCCACACCAAAGAAAGGAAGTAGAGGGGAGATAGAAATGTCTCGTTTAAACTCCTGTCTATGGGGAGAAATGAAGCAAAAGTGTTATTTTAAGTTAAGTTAAGAGCAAAGATGAACAAATTAAACAAATCAAAAGAAAATGTGTCTTCCACTGCTATAATTTTCAGTAATATTCATAGTTTTTGTGGGCTCAAATTAAAAATACTTCAGGTTTTCCACTCTAAACATTACATACTACTTAATTATACACCAATTTAAAGAAAGTTTGACGAACATTCAACCCTAAATTATTGGCGGATGAGCTGATGCTGAAAAGTGTGTAAACTGCTGCTGGTTGTGCTAACAGACCACCAAGTCAATTGTCAAATCCTTAAATGTCTGCAAACGCATAACCAAACTACTTTAAAATATAAAAAAAAAAATCTCAAATACATGGTGATTCATTTACTAACAAGTAAAACTTTTGTTACAGCTACTTGAAGAAGTCCCAGTAAAACTCTTAATAAACATTTCTCCCAGTGCTTACCTCAAAAATGTCTTTGGCACAGCAGTTGTGTGGGCTTCTTGTTACCTGTACACAACCAAAGATAGACATGTTGCAGGAAAGAAAAGCTAAGCACCACAGGAAGTAAAGTCTGACAGCTGATAGGGTGTTGAGTGACACTTCAGAGCAACTTTCAAATTCAAATTCAAGATGCGACACTTGGTTTGATCACGTTTTGCACAGATACACACATTGAAACAGTAAAAAGACCAACCCATTTGTTTCTGTTACTGGTATTAGTTCACAGTGAAAACATCAACTCAATAAATTCCTCCGTCGTTCACCTTCCCGCCTTTTTTAATTTGTGTATTCACAACCAACCCTTTTACTGTAACACCCAGCTTCACGCACGTACAGTAATAGTGAGAGTGGAGAAGACTTTGAAGCTCACGCATGACTCATAGAAATCACAGCTGCAGATGATCGGCCGGATGCCATTACTAATGCAAGTCACTTCTGTTTTCTAATTCACACGGCAAGAATCCTGGGGCTGAGTTGATAAATTCAGGTGCTGAAAATGAAGCTGTTCCATTCATTTCAGTTTATTCATATAGTGCCAAGTCACAGCAGAAGTCATCTGAGGGCACTGAACAGAACAATCCATATATAAAAATAATTTAATATTATATGCTTTGAATTTAACTCCATCACAGACTCTCATCTTGAGCGAGCATGAAGGCGACTGTGGAAAGGAAAAACTCCCTCGTGAGGAAGAAACCTTTAACAGAACCAGACTCAGGACAAGCGTTCCCAGAAACATTTCCGTCTTCACAGCTGCTTTGTGATGATTCTGCTGCAGAAATCAACAGCTAACGTACGAGACAGTTCCTATTCCTTGTAATGTTTCAAATCCCTTATGTAACTATTAACTTATGAGCAAAACTTTGAATCTGTCTTAAATTTTGTGTTGGTGTTTGTGTCTTTTCATCATTGCTTATTCAATTCAATTCAGTTTATTTATATAGCGCCAAGTCCCAACAGAAGTCATCTCAGAGTTAGTGTCATCTATGCAGCGTGGTGTAGTGCATATCTATGTGCCACACTGACTCTTCTATAGTATACTAATATATATGAAGAAAAAATGAAAAAATGTTCCAGAATCCTGTGATTGTTACAATCAAAAAGCCTGGTCTGCATACCCACTGTTCACAGGCCCTCTGTTGAGCACCATTATTACCAATTGCAATGTTTCACACATCCGTACCCACAAGCTCCGCAGGCTACAACTCTGGTGCAATACCCAAATGAGTGCAACCCCCCAGGGGTCGAACAAACAAACCACAACCCATCAAAACACCTGCAACAAACAGCATGGAGCCTTCAATATCCAGCTGTTGCATTCTTAAAGTATTTGTAATTACTGTAGTTATGTTTTAATTAAGTCTGTTGCAAACGCTTTATGAAGCTGAATGCACAACTGTTTTAATGATTACACCTAATGGTTGTGAATTAGTTTGCATTAAATCAATATCTTCAAAAAAAAAAAAAAGCTTTATTTGCTCACAATAAAATTCTTATGTGAAGTATTAAAACTGGTTGCTTTAAATTAGCACAAATCTGCTGCAAGACTTGCTCAACACTCCAAATACTTCACTGTTCGTGCAGTGCATTCACATAAATATATCCCAACTGTCTTTTTAATTCATGGAGCTAAAATCCACACTCATCATGCAGTCTCTCACCTGAGAATATGTGCATCGGAGCAAAAAGCAGACAATGGAAAGTTTCCTTTTGCCACCGAGGGTGGTAGGCATGTTTCCTGGATGTTCAGTGTTCTCCTCCGGTGTCCATAGTCCACCTCCTCTCTGTCTGTGTGTGTGTTAGAGAGAGAGAGTGTTTACACTGAGCAGCGGCTCCAGAGCCTCTCTTCTGTCACTGAAAGACTCAGACACAGATGTAGGCGGGCCTGTAACGTCAGAGATGACACGCAGCTCACGCACGGAGATCACGACTCACAGGGCTGTGATTAGATTCAACTGATAGTAGGAATGTCACACTAGGCAGGCTTATGATGATGATGATGATGTCAAAAGATTTTTGGACATCCGGTGTTCCATTCGTAGAGGCACAATATGAAGCTACGTCCAAATTAACCCTAAAAATAGAGTTTTGCTGTCGTGGAGTAAATGTAAGCTGCACAAAACACATTAAGTGGTCGTTTTCAAGTTCTTATGGCGTGAGCTCGACTCAAGCCTTGTGCAAACTGTTACACAACTAACTACATAGTTGGAATACCCAAACAAATCCTATAAGTTGACATAGCCTGCAGCAGGCTTCACTCTGTTCTGAAAAATGTGTTTTGAGTTGTTAATTCCAGGCCCAACAAAGAAATTTTGTATAATAATAATAAAAAAAATTATAATAAAAAATTGAAAACTGGCTGTAATGGTTAGCTAATCTAATAAAGTCAACTTTTATTCACAACAGAACATAGTAAACATACCACAAGTTTACACTAAAAGTTGTAAAATTTTCTATAAAATATAAATAAGGTCATTTTGAATTGGGTGGCAGCACCACATCTCAAAAACATAGGATCAGTTCAAAGTATCGTATTTTCTGGAGTATAAGTCGCATCAGTCAAAAAAGCATCATGAAGAGGAAAAAGCATATATAAGTCGCTTCAGCGTATAAGTCGCATTTATTATGCGTTACGCTGACCTGTCGTGTTTATTATGCGTTTATTTAATGTTCAAAACAGCTTCATTTCGCCTGGGCGGCACAGTGCCATCTATCCATCTTGGCCGGAGCCGCAAGCTCTCCAGCGTTCTTCCGCCTGCACCAGCTGAGTGAAACGAGCGCACATGGGAGGACTCGCTGTTGCAGTTCTTTGAAATTTAAAGAGTTAGTCAAAAACTGCGTTGTGAATATGGAAAAAATGTATATAAGTCGCTTCGGCGTATAAGTTGCAGGACTGACAAATCTATGCAAAAAACTGTGACATACGCTGTAAAATATGGTAAGTGTTACTAATGCCATCTAGGGCATCCAGGGGAGCAGATGGTGGGGGTTAAGGGCCTTGCTCAAGGGCCCAGAGTGGGGCAAATGAGGGTAGAGGCAGGTGTGGGTGCTTCACCTTTCCCACCCACATTTTTGTTGTTGTTGTCGGAGTTGAACCGGTGATCTTCTGATCACAGGCCCACCTTCTCTATCCTCTGTGCAACCACTTCCAACATTTGTCTACTAATAAGCTTAATTACAGATCAGCTAAAAGACTGGATATGAAAAGAACATTTTAGAGAGGCTGGGTCTCTAAGAAGTAAAAATGGGCAGAGGTTCACCAGTCTAAAAAACTGCATCTAAACATAGTGGAAGAATTTGAGAACAACGTTGTTCAATTGAAAATGTGTAAGACTTTAAATATCTTACTGGTCAAAATATTAGATAGATTAGATTAGACAAGATATCAAGAATCTGAAGGCTGAAAGTCAATATTGGATGTCCATGATCTTCACTGAATTGAAAATTGGTCAGATTTTGCTGTGGACATCCTTAAATATGCCCAGGAACACTTCTGCAAATGATTGTCTGTAAACATGATGTCATCCAGAAACGCTGCTGTCTTCTCTGAACAAAAGCTCGTTTAAAATGGACCGAGGCAAAGTGGAAAACTGTTCTGTAGTCCGCTGAATCTAAACTTTAAATTATTTTTGAATTACATTTTCTGTACTAAAGAGAAGAAGAACCATCCAGCCTTTTATCAGTTCAAAGCCTGCCTCTCTGGTGGTATGGGGGTGCATTAGTGTTTCTGGCATGGACAGCTGACACATCAGAAAATGCTCCATCAATGTAGAAAAGTAGACAGATTTCAGAACAACATGATCCATCCAGCAAACAATGTTGCAAAAAATATCAAATCAAAAGGCTCAGGACTGTTGAACAACAAGAACGGGACATTACCCCCCAAAGACTCAGCAACTTTCCTCAGTTTCTCATGAAAAGAAAATGCTTTTCTTAAGACTGTTGTTAAAAGAAAAGGGCGTGCTAAACTTATCCTGTCCCAAACATTTTAAGAGCAGTTGCTGCCATCAAATTAAAATTTACACCTTTGATTTTTTTTCAAAAATGGCACAATCTTTTAGTTTAAACATTAGATATTTGTAACATTTACTTTGTTCTATTATGAATCAACTATTTAGATGAGATTTGAAATTTATTTCATTCTTCTTTTTTTCATGAATCCATATTAGAAGAGTTAAGTTTTAATTTAATCTCCCATCCATCCATCCATCCATCCATCCATCCATCCATCCATCCATCCATCCATCCATCCATCCATCCATCCATCCATCCATCCATCCATCCATCCATCCATCCATCCATTATCTTTTACTCACTTCTTCCTTTTCAGGTCACGGGGGTCACTGGTGCCCATGTCCAGCTATCACTGTGCGAGAGGCGGGGGACACCTGGACAGGTCTCCAGTCCATCACAGGGACACATAGAGACAAATGAGACAAACAACCATTCACTCTCTCACTCACACCTAGAGACAATTTAGAGTTACCAATCAGCCTAACATGCATGTTTTTGGTCTGTGGGAGGAAACCCAGCATGCACGGATAGAACATGTAAACTCCACCCAGAAAGGCCCCCGGATTTGACCTGTCGACCTGCTCGCTGAGAGGCGGCAGCTCAACCAACTGCGCCACCGTGCTGCCCAATCTAATCCTCCTTAGTTTCCAAATACTTGATACTGTTCTTAAAACAAATGGTGAATCAACTTAAAAGTCTTAAAGTGTTGCAGACTAAAAAAAATGCATTTGTTTTAAGATGTTCAAAAAAATGTCTATTGCATTTTCATTGTTTCATCGACATCTGATCACTGTGTACTTGATTTACTGTTATGTTTTTGCAGCACCCTAGAGGTTTGTCAAATGAAGTTTACAATAAAAAACAAAAGTAAAAACTAACAGGAAAGTTAAAATAAGTGCATATTGGAAACTGTAAAAAAATCTTTTAAAGGGAAGGAACTGCCAAAAAATATCACAAAAAGCAGTTTATTACACTTGTATGCCTTCTTGAGATCACTTCTTCCACACAGAACAAGTGAAAACTTTTTTCTCACTCTATGTTTTCCTTCATGAACTAGCTCAGTTTCATTTTTTTTGAGCCGAACTGTTTCATTGACTTCTTCAAACTTAAACTACCAGGCCTTTATTGTGGATTACAGTTTTCAAAGCTAAGACAATTGCCACAATACATATTGATACAGATCAAGGTGTGCTAACATTGTGAAAAAAAATATATATTTGTTTTCCACAAGTTGCATCCGTTATTTAGAAACTGTGATCATCTTCCTTTTTGACATCTTGTCATTGCACACTCCATCAATTATTCTGCTTCTGGCCTGTGACGTACTTCTGATTTTTGCAGAATCTACCTTGTCATCTTAAAATCTGAGCTGTCTCCCAGACTCCAACTCCTTTTTCTGTCCAGAACAGCATCATGCTCTTGAAGAAAGGTAGTCTTACTGATTAAAAATAAGATGTTGGCGTCACGGCTCAGAGAGCACTGCTTCCCTTATTTGTTTACGGCAGCTGTCAGAGAGCACACAGGGGCTGCCCCAGAATCCCGTGAAACATAATGTGTACGAAATGAACCACAAACTTTTTATTAACCTTTAAAAAATGTGAACAAAATCAGAAATAAATTAGACTGAATACACATAAAGTGTTACGATTTGCTTGATTTGTTCACAACACTGAGGAACCAAGTGGGAGCTATATGAACTGGAAATATATGAAATGCCTAGAGCTAGCTTCCAAAGCCACACATTAGCCCCCATGGTTACAAACACATGGCGACAGGACCTCATAGGCCTCACAGGCGACATCCCTTGACGCTGCCTGTTTAGAACATGGTTAGCCTCAAGAGTCACCCTTCCTGACAACATGCACATCTTCTCTCTTACACAAAACGATGAATATATGGAGGAGTTGGGAGAGCCAGGCTGTGTTACGAGCTGTCTGGACCTGCTGCTTGGTTTGGTTGTCATGGAGATTCTGCTGGGTTTCCAGATTCCTGCAGGTAGAAACAAACAAAAAAAAAAAAACACCTGACTGTGTGGTTCCACTTTCTGACAGACCATGTGTTATTAGGCAGCTTGTTTGTAAAGATGATGTTTCACGTTATTTTTATTTTGTATGAACCTGAATGCTCAGGTGGTGCCACCTGACGTAGTTGGTAGAGCTGCTGCCTCTCAGCGAGAAGGTTGCTGGATCGAATCCCGGCCGGGGAGCCATTCTGGGTGAATCCAACCATTTTCAGTCAGGTCATCTGGACAATTTCTTTTTATTTGTGCTGAAACGTTTCACCTTCCATCCAGAGAGCTTCATCAGTCAGGGAAATACACAACACAAAACTGATTCTTCCCCAACAGCTTACTCCAAAGTGGAACAAACCAGTAGCAGCACGGTGGCGCAACTGGTAGAGCTGCTGCCTCTCAGCGAGCAGGTCCCTGGTTCAAACCCCGGTCCAGGGGCCTTTCTGGGTGGAGTTTGCATGTTCTCTCCGTGCATGCGTGGGTTTTCTCCGGGTACTCCGGTTTCCTCCCACAGTCCAAAAACATGCATGTTAGGCTGATTGGTAACTCTAAATTGCCCCTAGGTGTGAGTGAGAGAGTGAATGGTTGTTTGTCTCGTTTGTCTCTGTGTGGCCCTGTGATGGACTTGCGACCCGTCCAGGGTGTACCCCGCCCCTCGCACAGTGATTGCTGGACATGGGCACCAGCGACCCCCGTGATCCAAAATGGAATAAACGGGTAAAGAAAATGGATGGATGGATGGAACAAACCAGTTATGTTGGGTGAAGTTTGCATGTTCTCTTTGTGCATGCGTGGGTTTTCTCCGGGTACTCTGGTTTTCTCCCACAGACCAAAAACATGCATGTGAGTGAGAGAGTGAATGGTTGTTTGTCTCGTTTGTCTCCCTGCGATGGACTGGAGACCAGGGTGTCCCCCCGCCTCTCGCACAGTGATGGCTGGACATGAGCACCAGTGACCACCCATGACCCAAAAAGGAAGACGTGTGTGATAAACCATGTAAAAGTATTTATCTTTCCTACATTCAAAAAGCGTTCAATACAAAAACAACTGGACTTTATTTGTAGCAGAAGACGTTTCGCTCCTCATCCGAGGAGCTTTCTCAATTCAAAGAGAAGAGAGTGAGAGATTCAGGTTATAAGGCTGAGTGAGATAAGACACACACACATAAGACACACACACACAGATTGGCAGTTCACACCTAAACACCTTAACAGTAGGCCTTTGTTCATCTAATTCACAGACGAGGCCCCTCTGTTCCCATCAAGTGTGAAAACATTTCCTACATTGTGATTTTTTTTCAGCTGATTAACAAGCCCTTTAAAAAAAAAAAAAAATTTTAAATGTGCATTTATGGCCATGGCAGAGTTATATTACTTCTACCCTTGTAGCCAAAAGCTCATAACTCTAATAGGAAATGAAATACTTTATTCTGGCAGCATTTAAAACAGAGGGAAGCAAATTACAGCAAACGGAGAGCTCTACCTTGTGGTCAGTGTGAGAACTTCTGCTTTCCTCTGCATGAATTATGAAATCATCTCCCACAACATTTAGTGTTTCTTATTGAGGTGGTTTAAAGTCACATTATAGTTGAATCCCCTTTGTGTGTGTTAATTTTCTTATGAGTTCTTTGTGTCATTGTTTTGATAATATTTTGCATAAATTTGGTCTTTTATAGTTATTTAAGGGTTTTTGCAATTTTCCTATTGCTTTTAGATTTTTGTAAAGTCTAAAACTTTTGAAATTCTTTGTTGTACTATATATATGTATATATATATATATATA
>NC_056510.1:27174732-27187747 GCF_014905685.2 Nematolebias whitei
ATATATATATATATATATATATATATATAGATACATAAATATATATAGTATATCTGTGCATCAGGTGTGCACTAATGTTTTGGATTCTTAAATGTAGTGAACTGTGCATTCTTGTAAATATCATGTTTTTATTAAACAACAGATCAAACAGTGAGTGTGCACAGCATTTTATACCTTTCAGACACATGGAAGTGATGTCACCACTCTTTCCAACAATGTTCAGTCAGGTCATCTGGACAGTTTCTTTTGTCTGTTGAGAGACGTTTCTCCCTCCATCCGAAGGGCTTCATCAGTCTGAGGAGTCACCAACAAACAGTTTTCCCCACTAACCAGTACACTCCTACAGTGGACCAACCAGTTTGCTGGTGATAAGATGGTTTCTGGGGTCTGTCCTCTCCCCTGTCGACTCCTCTCATGCAGCCACAGCCAAAGTGGTTCAAGACATCAAAGTTCATGCAGTAATCCAGGTAAACATCTGGATGGAGGGCGACATGTCTCTTAACAAAAAAAGACACTGTCTAGATGCTCTGACTGAACATTGTTGGATTTTTACCTGGATTACTGAGCATGAACTTTGATGTCACCAGTCTTTGTTTTAAACCCCAAAATTATGGGACAAAAATAAACACAAGTTGATCAAATATTAACTTTTAGACAGATTAGACGCTCAATTATGAACAGTAAATATGTATTCATGCTTTTGCTCATCAGAATTGTCTCCACTGAATAGATTTTCTCCCAAAATGTGCACATATAATTATGTAAAAGCAAAACACATAGTGATATTTTTGTTTATAGTGTTCCTTTAAAAAAAAATGTTGTGATCCCCATCTTGTAATTTAGTCTAAACTTTGAAATGTGAATAATCACAGTTTATGTGGGCTTCAAGTGTTCTGGACAAACCGGCTGTCGCCTCTCTCTAAAACATTTTGAATGTGATAAAACTCACAGCTGGAAAAGGACAGAGGTTCGATGAGATGCAAAGCTGCACGTGCACTAAAAGCCTTCTTTATTCACGCCAAGCTGAGGTGGACCATGAACTGGTTGGACTGGCTTGTCCCTCTGCTGTGATGTCAGCCAATGGATGAGAGGCGGCTGCGATGCGCATGTTTGCAGTCCAGTGAACGCACCACAGCGACGCGCATTTGACAGATTTCCAGGTTATAGACGGGCTGGAAGCAGATGAGCATTCAAGGAAGGGGACAAGACGCCGAATTTCCATCATCTGCTCCTCACCATCATCCAGCTGAGGTACTGGAGGTTTTCCCGCAGTCCCCCTCTCTCTCACCTACTGCATCTTTTTTTATTGGGGTGGAGGATTAATGATGTTTATCTCCTAAGGCGCAAATGACAGCCTAACCAGGGCGGTGTTAGAAAGATACCCCCGCGCTTAAAAAAGGAAACAGCAGGCGCAGGCTCTTTGTTGAGGATGAATTCGGCGGAACAGACGGTGACATGGTTGATCACGCTCGGGGTGCTGGAGTCGCCGAAGAAGAGCATCTCGGACCCGGAGGCTTTCCTGCAGAGCTCCCTGAAAGACGGGGTGGTGTTGTGCAGACTGCTGGAGCGGCTCAGCCCGGGCTCCACAGAGAAAGTAAGAGCAAAACACCCCCCTCCCATACACACACACGCGCGCACACACACCAGCCCTGCTCTGCATCAGCGAGCCGTCTGCGCGTCTGTGCGCGCTGCTGTCCACATCCGCGACTCGGACGCGGTCTGTTGTCCGGCCTCTCTTTTTGTCCACTGATCCATGAGACAATTTCTTTTGTAGGTCACCGCAGCTCTTGTTATTGTCTCCAGTAGCAGCACTATGCTAGAACATATGTTCCCTGCATGAAGAAAAAAAAAAGGCCCTGTATTGATCCCAATCCTCTCTAATAATCAGATTTATGTGTTTGGAATAATAATAATAGTAATAATAATAATAATCCCTTCAGGCCCTCATGAACGCCTTGATGCTTTCAGTGCAGGTCTGAATGGTGAACGCTGCTTTTACATCTGAAGCGGCTGCTTTCAGCTATAATCCATGTTTTGCATGTCGGTTACACTCATATAGGCCAGGGATGAGAGGCTATCTGTTCTCTGAAGATTAGCCATTGGCAGCAAAGGCTCCATTTTTAAAGAAACAGTGCAGAGGCAATGATTGAAAAAATATAAGCTCGAATATACCTTTATCTCCTTGGAGAAGGAACTAACCTATTTCAATAGTTCTGTGCATGTTTCCCCATTCTTTTGCATACAAGAGAAACTGGCGTTAGATGAATTCATTTTCCATACTAATGCAGATACCGGTAATTGTTTCAGGGACAAAACCAAGACACATAGTTTCACAAAACAGGGAAAGTGCATTGAAGAAGAAAAAATATATATATACTATATTTTCCACTGTATAAGTCGCATCTATTATGTGTCACTCACTGCTGACAACCCGGAAACGTACCGGTGTTGTGCCAAAAATTGAGAGACAGCGAGTGCAAATCGTGGCAGTGGCAGCCTTAGTGGCACTTCCGGTGGCAGGTGTCACGTTTCCGGTGGCAGGTGCCACGATTCCGGTGGCAGGTGCCACGATTCCGGTGGCAGGTGCCACGATTCAGGTGGCAGGTGCCACGATTCAGGTGGCAGGTGCTACGATTCAGGTGGCAGGTGCCACGATTCAGGTGGCAGGTGCTACGATTCCGGTGGCAGGTGCTACGATTCAGGTGGCAGGTGCCACGATTCAGGTGGCAGGTGCCACGATTCCGGTGGCAGGTGTCACTGAAGCCGGATGCAGCGTGACACCTTCCACTGGAAGTGCCACTAAGGCTGCCACTGCCACGATTTGCGCTCGGCCCTGTTGCAAAAATTGATCGGCTGCCCAAATAGGGACGCGGGAGGACTTTAACAAGAATTTAATAAGATTAACACTTAAAAACTATTATTTGTTTGCTCAACATAATAGTAAATGTATGTGTCAGTCAAACGTTTTCTTAATAAATTCACTTTAATGGTCAAATCAGCTGCATTTCGCCTGGGTGGCCAGATGCAGCTGATTTGACGTTTGCTCCAGGAGTTCCGGAGTGAGACGAAGGTGGCTGTATGGCAAGCCAAGTGTCTCATTAATAGCCACTTTTACCAATTAATGAGACACTTGGCTTGCCACATTGCTCGAGGGCCCTCTAGTGACTGCAAATGGTAGTGTTTAATATTTTTCATGTCAGAATGAATGAAATCGTCAGATCTCAGCCAAAAATTAGATTATAAATGTGGGTAAAAAACGTATATTAGTCGCTTTGGTGTATAAGTCGCAGGACTTGCAAATTTATGCAAAAAGGTGCAATTTATACGGCAAAAAATTCGGTATGTGTGTTTGTGTGTGGTGGGGTGTGTGTTCATTTTATGTTCCTGTTAAACGGAGTTGTTTCTTTCCACCATCGCCTTGGTCTTGCTCAAGATGGTTTCATGGTCCATTTTTTACATTTTGATATTTTGCCATACACTGGTTCTGATTGTAATAACTGGACTGAACTGATTGGATTTGAATCCAGTTCTGTTCTAAACTGAATTGGAATGCATGTAATTCGATAAGATTTGGGCTTGTATAGTGCTCCGAGAGGAAGTTTGTTGTAAATAGATGCTATTTAAACAAACCAAACTGAATTATGGGGAGTGGTGGCGCAGAGGTTAGAGAGGTGGGCTTGTGATCCGAAGATCGCCGGTTCACGCCCCGGCCCCGACAACATCAAAATTGTGGGTGGGGTAGGTGAAACACCCACACTTGCCCCCACCCTCATTCGCCCCACTCTGGGCCCATGAGCAAGGCCCTTAACCCCCACCATGTGCTCCCTAAAAAACAGGTCTCTCTTGCAAATGAGTTCTCATGGCTCAATGAGACTAACCTGGATAAATAAAGGCTAAATGAAAAAAATGAATAATAATGGTTAGTGGTTGTTCAAATGTGTAAATTACTTCAGGATGCAGCCATTTTACATCATCATTTTTAATATTTTTTTAAGTATGGTACATTTTAGTTGGAAAACAGTTAATTGTAGCTATTGTTTCAGATACAAAAGGCAATGCAAAGCTTCTTTTAAAACTGATTATACTTCTTCCCTCTCTAAAAAAAGCAACTGGACTTATATTCTGTGGTTGAAGACATTTCGCTTACCTTTCAGGGAGCTTTCTCAGTTCAACTCATTTCAAATTTTGAGAGATTTCTGCCTGAGATGCTCCGATGTGCAAGCTAGATTTGCCTACAGATTAAACTCACTCCCTTCCCACCGGAGGGTCGTTAGGGTCTTTGTTTGCGTCACAAGAGAGATGCATGAAAATGTGAGTTAGAGTAAAATGTCGGGCGTAATGAGCCATTGTAAGTTTTTAAAAGCTGAAATCCTGAGACCTCCTCTGTTTAAATAGTTTGTTTCTGGTTTGAGAAGACATTTGAGCACTTTGGTAACAGTTGCTGTTTTAAATGTGCTTTATAAAAAATGTCGACTTGACCTGATATAAATGCCCATCCCACAACCATCAGGCTTCTCTGACCCTCAAAGTGTCTCTTATTCTTGAGGTACACAGCTGAGTCTTGTCCTGACAAGATGGGTTATTAAATCAGTCCATCCTGGTGCAAACCCACTATTTTCTCCCTGACATCATTTGGCATATTTTTGGTCTTAATATAGAGAGGTTGATTAGAATAAATGGCTTTTGTAGACTGGTGTGCTTCATATGCACAACAAGTCGGGATCAGAAGTGTTTGAAATTGATCAATTGATTGTAATCTCTGTGCCATATGAGCAAATAGTCGATCTTTGGGAGCCAGATATTTGACTTGGCTGATTTCTCTCAATGATTTGCAAATATAAGGGAGAGATAGATTGAAGGGCCAACAGTCAAGACCTCAAGAGAATGTTAAATAGTGTTAAAAACTTTTCCTCTGAAAAGTCGAGTTTTATTGTCTTCTTGGACTTGACCAGCTTCCTCATTAATACTAACTACAAACCATGGGTAGTTCTCCCATTAAGGATTTGCGCAGCATGTGACAATTGTTTGTGATGAATCAAAATAAAAAGCCCCCACTTTTAATCAAATTACTAACATTACAATAAATATCATGAATGGACTCTATGGAAAATTTTCATTAACATCATCAAATTCCAACAGTCCCAAATGTGCTGCCATTGTGGAAGTAATTGTAGAGTTAAACAAAGTGGTGTTCAGTTACTTTAGCAAAAATACTCTTCTTTTTACAACGTTGTTGGTGACTAGAACAATCAGATGAGCTCAGCAAATCTTCTAAAATGTACCTGGACAGATTGGAAGAGAGCAAGAAGGAGCAATATTACCAAAACAACTGCATTTATCTGGAAATTAAAATCTCATAAATGATTTGAAAGAGCTGTAGGTACGTTAGCATGCCCAAAGTCCAACGATTGTGAAAAAACATACTGACAGAGAATTGAAGCAGCAGAAAATCTCACTTTTTCTTGTCAGTCAGTCAGGGTTTTGCTAATGAGGGTTTAATTAAGCAGATGTTACTACATATAAATAAAGCAATTTGTGCGGCAGGTATTTATTGTAGGTAAAATATATATCATATATGTGGGTGATAACATTAATGTTTATTCCCTACCAACATACTTTGGGACCAAGTGAATGTTTGTGTGTAATATGTTAGCACCCTGAAATTTTTGATGTAACGTATTTTCCGCCGTACATATCGCACTGCCCTATAAGTCGCATCAGTCCAAATTTGTCTAATAAAGTGGAAAAATCCATAAATATGTTGCTTTGTCGTATACGTCACATCTATTATGCGTCACCGCTGACGTGTCGCGTTTGTTTCATGTGACAACTGACAACCTGGAAATGTGGGCCGGTGTTGTGCCAAAAATCGATTGGCTGTCAAATGACGGCCACAGGAGCATGCACAGGAGGACTTTAACAAGAATTTAACAAGATTAACACTTAAAAACAATTATTTGTTTGCTCGAAATTATAGTAAAGATGTGTCTCAGTTAAACTTTTACTTAATAAATTCACTTTAATGGTCAAATCAGCTGCATTTTGCCAGCGTAGCGCAGCGAAATGAAGCTGATTTGGTTGCTCCAGGCAGACGACGGTGGCAGGCTGATTGTGCCATTAATAGCCACTTTTACCTATTACATGATACAACGGCATGCCTTACTACTCTGCTGCCATCTAGTGGCTGAAAGTGGTAGTGCTCAAATTTTCAGTCAGAATGAATGAAAACGGTCATATCTCAGCTAAAAAATGGTTAATAAATATGGAAAAAAAATCCATAAATATGTCGCTTCGGCATATAAGTCTCAGGGCATGCAAATTATGCACACAAAAAAACCCTGTGACTCATACAGCGAAAAATACATAAATGTATCCTCTCTCCCAGTGACTTCTGGCATTCTTCTCTTTAATTATGGGTAACTTTTTGAAGTTAGTAAATATGTTTTTGTGCGATTGGATTAATTTGGACAAACTTGGAAGTAGATTCAAATATTAAGGACATTAATTGGTGCTCTTAGGATGAAAAACAGTTTAACAGGCAACTCGAACGCTTGTTTCTTTTCATCATCTATATACCTTCAAATAGCCGACACCTGGTTAGCCATATGAAAGCACCTTTCCACATTAACCTATCACTTTATTGTGTTTTTGACTCACCTTATACTGAGGTTGTTGCTGTAAAATTTTGATTATGTGCTGAAATTAACTGAGAGAAATTTGTAATGAAAAATAAAATAATCTATACTTAAGGGGATAAGTGAATCATTACTTATGAGTGTGTGCCAACCAAGACCTCTATATATACTATAAATTGGAGGTAGACATCAGCTTCAGGCTTAAAACAGTGCTCCTATTTATTTATTCTTTATTATTGGACTAAAACCTTTGACAACTAGCAGTTTTTTAAGTTCTTCTCTAGTCATCAGTGCATTAAAATGGTAAATTGACAGTACTTATATAGCGCCTTTCTATCTTATTTCAAGAAACTCAAAGAGCTTTACCTACTATCTGTGTCCTCATTTACCCATCCACACAGCACTCTACTAGATCTCTACAAAGCTAATTGAACAAATCATTCTAAAGAGACTAATCAGTGCTTTAGATCAGAGTCAGAGATTCTTTATTGTCATTCGCATCTCATGTGGTACATGTGGTGGAGCGAAAATATGTGCACAGGGTCTCAGTTACATCCAACAATAAAATGTAAAAGAAAAACAATGATAACATCTAAGATATGAACTAAGAAAAACATCAACTAAATATACACTAAGCACTAATAGCATAAAAACATTATGTCGAACATCAGCACAAACATGAACATGAGTCTGTGTAAGGAGATGAGCACGCACGAACACATCAACATTGAAACAGATCAGCAGCGACATGAAACAGATCAGCAGCAACATGATATTATTTTTTCACAGTGATTATTCTGGTTAGAGATTCATGAGTCTAACAGCCTCAGGGTAGAAGCTGTTCCTCAGTCTAGTGGTTCTACACTTAATGCTCCTCAAACTCCTTCTGGAGGGGAGTGGGGCAAAAAGTGTGTGTGCTGGGTGAGTGGGGTCCTTCATGATGCAGGTGGCTCTCTTCCTGCATTTGGAGGTGTAAATGTCTGTGATGGTGGGGAGACTGACTCCAACAGACTTCTGTGCAGCCTTCACCACTCTCTGCAAAGCTTTTCTTTCTGCAGCTGTGCAGCCTCCATGCCACACGTTGATGCTGGAGCACAGGATGCTCTCCACTGCACACCTGTAGAAGGAGGTGAGGACTGAGCTTCCCAGACCAGCTCGTCTCAGCCGTCTGAGGAAGTAGAGTCTCTGATGAGCTTTCTTGATCAGGCTGGTGGTGTTGTTGCTCCAGCTGAGGTTGTCATTCATGTGTACACCCAAGTACTTGTAGCTGGAGACCACTTCCACCGCAGATCCTCTTATGTTCAGGAGGGTGTAGGTGTTTTTGTTCCTTCTGAAGTCCACAATCATCTCCTTTGTCTTCTTCACATTGATGTGAAGGTTATTCTCTTTGCACCAGCTCTCCAGGTGTTCCACCTCTTGCCTGTAGCTGGACTCATCATTGTTTGTGATGCATCCCACCACCGCTGTATTATCTGCAAACTTTACAATGTGACAGCCTGGATGGGTAAGTGCACAATCATATGTGAGCAGAGTAAACAGGAGGGGGCTCAACACACATCCCTGGGGAGAGCCAGTGCTGAGGGTTATGGTGGAGGAGGAGAAGTTGTGGATCCTCACTAACTGTGGTCTCTTTGTTAAGAAGTCTAGTACCCAGTTGCAAATGGAGGGGCTTAGTCCTAGTGTGAATAGTTTGTCCATCAGGGTTTGGGGGATCATGGTGTTGAAGGCGGATGTGAAGTCCACAAAGAGCATACGGACGTAAGAGTTTTTCTGCTCCAGGTGGTTGAGCGCAGTGTGGACCACAGAGGAGATGGCATCCTCTTTTTATCGGTTCTCACGGTATGCATACTGATGAGGGTCCTGGTTGATGTTGATGGTTGTTTTGATGTGTCATGACCAGTTTTTCGAAGCATTTATCGACTATCAGGGTGAGGGCCACTGGCCGATAGTCATTCAGACCAGTCACTGTAGAGCTTTTTGGGACTGGGATGATGGTGGCAGTCTTCAGGCAGGTGGGAGCTGTCTCCAGGGTAAGTAAGGTGTTAAAGATGTCTGCCAGCACCTCGCACAGCTGATCGGCACATTATTTCAACACTTTTCTGGGGATGTTGTCTGGGCCTGTTGCCTTGTGCGGATTAATCCTCCTGAAAGTACTCCTTACTTCAGCTGAGGTCACGTTGAGAAGCTCTTCGTCCAGTGGTGAGGTGAGTCTGGTGCTGGGTGGTCTTTTCGGGTCTTCAAAGCATGCATAGAACTTGTTGAGGGCATCAGGCAGAGATGGGTCTTTGGGTCTTTCACTCCTTCCTTTATTTATGCACTTAGTGCCCCTCCACATGCTCCGAGGGTCTTGTGAGATGAATTGACCCTTGATCCTCTGTGCAAATATGGCCCTGGCCTTCTTAATACCAGCAACCAGCTCTGTCCTTGTCCTACTCAGCTCCTCTGAGTTTCCAGACCTGAAGGCAGTGTTCCTGGCTTCCAGCAGGGTGCACACCTCTGCATTTAGCCAAGGTTTTCTGTTTGGGTAGCTTTAACATATCTGATAGTGGAGATGGTGTCAGTACATGTACTAATGTAACCCAGAACTGAGGATGCATATTGGTCCATATCAAGCGATCCTCCATTTTCAGCAGCTTCTCTGAAAATCGGCCAGTCTGTTCGATCAAAACAATCTCTCAGTATGGGGCCACTGTCCTGGATCCAACGTTTAACTTTCTTTTGTATCGGTCTGGAGCGTCTCAGCGGGGGGCATGTAAGCAGGAGCCAGGAAGATTGAGATGTGGTCTGACAGTCCTAGGTGGGGGCGGGGTTCGGCTTTGCATGCATCTTTTATGTTTGTGTAAACACGGTCCAGTGTGTTGTTCCTACGTGTTAGAATTGCCACATGCTGATAAAAGCTTGGGAGACAATCCTTTAGATTCACGTGATTGAAGTCTCTGGCTACAACGTAGAGAGCCTCAGGGTGTTTGTTCTGCAAAGAGCTGATTATATCATGAAGTTCTTGTAAGGCATCATTAGCATTACCGTCCGGAGGAATGTAAATAACTGTGATGAAAGTCACTGTGAACTTGCAGGGCCAACATTTGTGGCCAACATTTCACTGTTGCAGTTGCTCCAAAGCCTTCGAGCATGAGCTATTTACAACAGTACAGTTCGTGCACCAACTTTTACTCACATAAATGCACACTCCGCCTCCCCGTGATTTCCCCGTTAGCTCGCTGCAGCGGTCCGCTCGAACAAAGTCTGTCATCCAGCTGGAAGACTGTATCCGGCATTTCGCTTGTAATCCACGTTTCTGTGAGGCAAAGCACCGCACACTTCTTCATCTCTTCTGAGGCGTCCGCTCTCAGACGAAGTAAATCCATCTTGTTGTCCAACGAGCGGACATTCGACAGAAAGAGAGACGGCTTCGGGAGTTTTCCGGATTTAGCGTTAGCTCGTAGCCTCACCATAACCCCCGCCCGGCATCCTCTCCTTTTAAGTTGGGAGCAGCACTTCCTCTTCTGCCCGCTGGAACGCCTCTGCTGCAGCTTCCAGATCACATTCATACACTGATGGGACACACATCAGAGGCTATGAGGGGGTTCAGCGTCTTGCCCAGGGACACTTTAGCATATGACTGCTGGTGGATTCGAACCCCCAACTCTCGCATTGGAGGACGACTGCTCTAACCACTCAGTCACAACTGCCCACATTAGGGTTGTTTGAATACAGTGGTGGGCACAACTAACCAAAAAGTTAGCTTCATGAACCCATTTTCCACTAACTAAAAAATTAGCGTTGCCAATGCTAAACCATCTAACTCTAAATTGTCTCTAGGTGTGAGTGAGCAAGTGAATGGTTGTTTGTCTCGTTTGTCTCTATGTGTCCCTGTGATAGACTTGTGACCTGTCCAGGATGTACCCCACCATTCGCACAGCGACTGCTGGATATGGGCACCAGTGACCCCCATGACCCAAAAAGGAAGAACTGTGTAAAGATAATGAATGGATGGTTTACAACATAAATAAAAAAATATTCTACTATTAGCTATTAGCAGATTAGCAGAAATGTGCCCACCACTGTTTGAATTGAATCACTGATGTTGTGAGCTCTGATGTTAATGTCCTGGGGAGATCTTTGCTTACAGAGTCTTTGCATTGTTGACATATATTTCTTGTTTATTTGAAAATTTTACTGTTTACTAATCAATGTTTAATCTTGGATGTCTGGTTCCTGAGTTTTTTTTTTTGGTAATGAAAAATATCAAATTTTACAACATCATGTTGTTAGAAATATAAATGGACTGTACTTATATAGCACCTTTCTATCTTATCAAGATACTCAAAGCACTTTACAACACAATCTGTGCCTCATTTACCCATTCATACAGCACTCTACTAGATCTATACAATGAAAAATCAGTGTTTTATCACGTTCATACACCGATGGGTCACACACTGGAGGCAATGGGGGGTTCAGTGTCTTGCCCAGGGACAGTTCGGCATGTGACTGCTGGTGGAATCGAACCTCCAACTCTTGCATTGGAGAACGATTGCTCTAACAACTCAGCCACCCCAAATATAAGAAACATGCTTCACAATGCACATACTAGGCAAAGACAACGCCAGGAAAGCCGCATCAAAGCTCATAACATTGATGATATATTGAATAAAAACACTTACTGCTTACTGTGTGTATGGCGTGATAAGCTAAAATACCAGTTGGCGTTAAAAAAAAGTCATGCAATGATAACAAAAAATAAACAAGATCAATAAGAATTGCTGCTTTCCCATACAGAGAAGCACAGAGGAAGCAGAACTTTTACCTCAGATTCATGTAGGCACATTCTTTATCTGTGATGTAAACACCAAGGATGCCAAGATTTTTAAATCCCTGATTTTACTCTTCTTCTTCTTTTTTTTTTTTTTTTTTAAAGAACACCATTAGCGCAAGTAGATACAAATCTATGGTATATCTGTTGAAAAAAATTCAGACGGTCATGGACAAGGTCATGGACATCTCCAGATGCAGGAAGAGGGCCACCTGCATCATGAAGGACCCCACTCACCCAGCACACACACTTTTTGCCCCGCTCCCCTCAGGCAGAAGGTTGAGGAGCATTAAGTGTAGAACCACTAAACTGAGGAACAGCTTCTACTCTGAAGCTGTTAGACTCATGAATCCCTAACCAGGATAATTACTGTAAGAAAAAACAAACAAACTGTAATGCCACTTTAATTGGTGATATGTAACTTATCTGTGCTACTGATTATCCATGCTGCTGATCTTATGCTGCTGACTATCTCATGCTGCTGTATTCATTTATACCCATCTGCTTACCACAGACTCATGTTTGGCTGCTGTTATTACACCATATTGTTTTACATTATTAGTGTTTGGCGTATATCTTAGATCTTTTAGCGTACCGTTGGCGTTCATTTAGCGTATATCTTAGGGTGCAATCACACCAGCCCTGTTTAATTTGTTTTAATCGAACTCTAGTCCGTTTGCCTAGAAAGTCCGGTTCATTTGGGGAGGTGTGAATGTGCACTGTAACTCTGATGTGGACCAAAAAAGCAAACTGGTCCGCTTACCTACCTAGGTCTCGGTTCGGTTGAAGTGAACTGTAGCGCAGTTCGAATGCAGTGTGAATGCAAGCGGACTGGAGACCGCTCCAGGAAGTGGACTACAGCGCAGGGCATTCTGTGTAAATACAACCAAAACAAACGCGCATTTCTCTTACCTCATATGGAGCCGTCTCAGACGCCTTGTGTGAAAAACAACATTCTCCATGGTCTTCTGCCTCATCTTCCGCTCATGATGAGTCCAGTGTTGAAAAATGTTTGTTTGGCACATGAGCCACAGACAAAAATCCTAAAACTGCTAAAATTTGACGCCACTCCATTTTAGCTTTTAATTCCAGAAGTGTTGTAGTGTTGCAAGATTGAATTAAGGGGAAATAAACAGACACATGAATCAGCTTCAGTTCTCCATTTTACTTTTCACTTTCACTTTCCTTTCTTCCTCCGTCACTAGAGCATCTTTTAAACATACGGTCTTAGACCGCCCACTGGTGTCCTTTTTATGCAATAGCAATTCGGTTTCAGTTCAGCACAACACAACAAGAAGTTGCGCTCAGTGTCTTCTTCAGAGGTTTTCGTGTTGTTTCCTTCAGTAGTTCTTGGTGCAGAGCCACAACAGGCGATGGGGGGAACAGGTTGGCTCGATTGACTCAGTTCAGTGTGAATGCAAACAGCACCAGCTGAAAACGTAAACAAATGTTCCGAATTTTGGTCCCCAATTGATCTGAGTCTACCGGGTATTAAAACGACCTTATATCTTAGATCTTTATTTAATAATAATAATAATAATGTCATCACAATGTCAGCACTGTATGT
>NC_056510.1:27188147-27189212 GCF_014905685.2 Nematolebias whitei
GCATTTAACCCATCCACCACCAGGTGGTGCAGTGGGCAGCTATTGAAAGCGCCCGGGGGACATTTTGGGGATTAGACGTGCTGCCCAGAGACGCCACGTGATGTGCAGTGACTGGGGATCGAACCTGGGACTCTCGGGTCCCAAGCCGGCTGCCCTGCCTCTACACCATCTCGGCCCCAATCATTTACTGTTTCTTTTTACACTTTATATTTTTGCTCTTGTTGGGTGTAACTGGGACCCTGAGTACATAATTTTGTTCCACCTCATATACCACATGTGATGTGAATGGGTGTTAGAAGCATCTGTAATGTAGGGGAACACTGTAGTGTGTGCGTCTGCACGCGCACCACTGTGCAATAAATTGTACACTAGTGTACAAAAAAAGCAACATTTCATTTAGATTTCCTTACTTTAATTCCATTTAAAGCATGTTTCTCACCGTACATTCAGCTTTGGGTTTTAAGAACATTTTAAATTTAATGCATTTCAGATAGGCACTATTTGTGTTTATAGTGAAATAAAAAACATCACCACTGGACTTTTTTACTTGTGTTCAACACTACTCATCTAACTTATGTTTGTCATGAAGCTTGAGGACAATAAGGTGTGGGGGTTTAAAGACATTTCAACTTTAATGCACCTGAACACACAGCGTCTCTTACACCTGCAGCGTCTCACAGCGTCACAGTTACTGCTAAGCTAAGATGCTACAGACGTAGCTCCTCTCAAACATCCTCCTAACATGAATATATGTTTATGATCAACCCCCTGGTCAACAACTGCCCGCACTAAGCTGCTAAACTGGCGAGCAAGTAACACAGGTACCTCCACCTCCTTCACCTGTGCGCGTTTTCTGCCGAGGCAAGAGGCGGGAAGGGACGGTGGAGAGTTGGAGGTAACCAGGAAAACCTGGAGTGGAGTTTTAGTAGCTTGAGTATTATCCTGTTAATCAAGTGGAATGGATTCGTTCACGAAGAAAGAGAAACTGCGCCGCCTGAACTAATGTTTTATAGTAAAAGTGTGTGTGTGTGTGTGTGTGTGTGTGTGGGGGGGGGGGGGGGGGCC
>NC_056510.1:27189312-27198614 GCF_014905685.2 Nematolebias whitei
GGGGGGGGGGGGGGGGGGGGGGGGGGGGTCCAAATGAACATTTTTTTCAATATTGGGGGGGACACATCACCTTCACATATAATGTTGCGACGCCTGTGTGTGAATGACAATAAAACTGACAACAAGTTGAACACGTACCAAACTTTTGGCACAAATGGCACTCCATACATGAGACCTCACAGTTGTGGAATAAAATGTGTAAAGTTTTAAATCAGTGTTTTTAAAGCTTTGATTGGATCAGTTTAATATTTTGAGCAGTACAAATGATTTACTACTGTGTTATCTAAATAGTTGGAGGTGGTTAATCATTACAGCAGCATCATGTGTGGCTTCCTCTGTTCCACGTCATTTCCTCACGTCCACAGCCTCCTCCAGCCTCCTGCCGTGTGTGTCAGGCCCAGCGCGCACACGCACGGTTAGAATGCGCGTCGATGAGGAAGATACAGTCTAAAGGCAGCAGATTTACAAACAGCCGCAGATTGGGACGTGAATAATCCGTGGAGCGGTGTTTTATCGCCAATTTCCGTCTTTCCAGGTTTACCCTGAACCGAAGAATGACGGCGAGTGTCTGAGCAACATAAAGGAGTTCCTCAGGGGCTGCACATCGTTCCGCGTCGAGGTAAGTGCACTTTATAAAGCTTGGGCTTACAGTGAACCTTTTTTAGGACTCTTTTGTGCATATCGTCTCCAAGAGAGTCTTATTTAAAACGTCGGAGGGGAGGCAGTGGAGCGGCCCTTCCAGGAGAGGAGCAGCCGGGAACAATCACCTACAGTCCGGCGGGGAGAGCTCCTCCTGGCCGCTACATCCAGCAACTGTACCGAGGCTTGAACTACGTGAAAAGTATTAAAAGTTTAGCTTGTTTATGTGCCCCATTTAAAGTGTGAAAGATGTGGTTTACGTGTACGGTTTCTAATTAATGCAAAGCTTTGTCTGTGGGCTTATCATTGGCTTTATTGTCACCAGTAGTTCAATCTGGCCATTTTTTTTTTTTTTCTAAGCTGCTGTAAACAAAGAAGAGCCATGGTGGTTATGTAAGTGGATCCTGCTCTTGTTTGGTTATAATAGTCACGATATTCATATAACTTCACATTTTCAGGCCTAAATGTGGGTGCTTTGGCTGTGGGAAGACCATCACGGCCTTGGAGACGGAGTTGTTTATGTGTGTGCATAGATGGCTCATTGATCTCATCTGACAATGAGACTCAGTGTTCCTGTCCCCTCAGCCTCCAGACGCTGAACGAAACATAAAAAATACTGCAGCTACTCGCAGAACTGCATCGCAAACCATGCGATTCAAAAGGTTGAGCTGCCAAAATTCAGAATTGCATTCAAAAATCTTACTTGAAACCTACAAAGCCCTCAACAACCTAGCTCCATCGTATATTAGAGCTCTTATTGTTCCGTATTTTCCCAACAGAGCACATCGCTCTCAGACTGCAGGCTTACTTGGGATTCCTAGAGTTTCCAAGAGCAGAATGGGAGGAAGATATTTCAGTTATCGGGCTCCTCTCTTGTGGAACCAACTTCCAGTTTCTGTCCGTGAGGCTGACACATTGTCCAGTTTTAACACTGGGATTAAGACTTTACTTTTTGATAAATCCTATAGTTAGGGTTGGCTTGTTATGCTGGTTTAGACTACTAGACAAATTGACCTCATTTTCTTAAATGAATTGTTAAACTTGAATAGTTTTCATTTGATACTATTTCTGTCTTAACATGTGATTCTTGACCTGCCATTGTGTATCTGTTCCTCCTTCCTGTTCTAATCAAACTCAGCTGGTTGAAGCAGATAGTCCAGGGCTATCCAACTGGCAGCTTGCAGGCCACTTCATTAAAAAAAAAAAAAAAAATTTTTTGGTTCGGGGATTGAGTTCTGTTTATTGCATTTATGATTCAAAGCAATAAAATAAATAAAAAAGGTAACAGGTCATTGTAAATGCAGGTTTATGATTTTAAAGTCTGGCCCCCGAGCTGTTTTGTTGAATAGCCCTGAGATAGCAGCTTGTCCTGAGCCTGGTTCTGTTAAAGGTTTCTTCCTCATGAGGGAGTTTTTCCTTTCCACTGTCGCCTTCATGCTCGCTCAAGGTGAGAGTCTGCGATGAAGTTAAATTCAAAGCAGTCTGCTCCTCAGATAATGATAACTTACTTTTTATGTACCAGTATATGAATGTTTCTGCTCAGTGCCCTGAGATGACCTCTACTGTGACTTAGCACTATATAAATAAACTGAATTGAATTAAGATGCAAACGAGTCAGTAGATTTGTATTTTTTAAATTTTATTTTGCTTGGTGTTGGCTCACTGCAGGAGCAGGTTCTGGCAATGCTGTTGAGAAATAAGCTGCAGATTTTTTTTTCTGCCAACATAAATATATCTATTCTATTTATGTTAAACACTGATGGATGCACTTCTCTGTTGTTACCCATCGTACGTATTTTTTTTTTTTACACTAAATGAGAACTTGCTTGTGAGAGTGTGATCACATCTATGCGACTGTTTTCAGGATTACTGTAATTTGGGGCACGACAGTCCACTGCTTAACCATGTGCAGAGCCAAAATGATCTTCCAGAGCACCGCTGGCTCCGGCCCCAGTTAGCTGTGGCTGCAGAGAAACTGCTGCGTTTATGTGGATAGGTTCCTTTTGGATCTGTTTTAAATACTTTGTTCAGTTTAGATCATCAAGGCAGTGTTTGACGTTGGTGCAGCTGCTTGACCTTTGACCCGATATTTTTTTGACCACAGGGAGTGATTTTTAGGCTTCTTTTGGGCCCTGTGGTGCCTGTGAAACATTAAAGTTGCCCAAGCATTTACTTTGGGATCTCTTGCCCGTCAAGTTGCATGATCTAACTGTGACAAATGAAGTTATAATCAGTGATATTTAAACCAGATAAGAATGGTCATATTTGCATAATTTAAACAACCTTTACTGGGAGTTGAAACATTTTAAATACTGAGTTTCAGCTGCTTATACTTAACAAGCTGAACAAGAAAAGGTATATTCCTGCTGTTCTTTTTAATTGAGGTAAAATGCGAACGTTTTTGTTTTACATTCTTGTTAATTGATTGTAATTCATTAGACTGCCTGGAGGGGAAAATGTTTTCTGACATTAACAGAATTGACCATAGTTGATTAAGAATTTGTTACTTTTCTGTCCCCATGTGCATTTTTGGCTTGTGTTTGTTTGAACAAACTCCATAAACAGATCTTTTAAAAGCATCTAATACTCTGACTAATTTAATATTATTGTGGTAAATATAGATGTGGCATTTTTTTTACTGCGTCGTTTCTTTTGCAAGCAGTCAGCCTGGTGATAAAAGTAACATTTTCTTTTTTCTTATCCAAATAAAAAAATGGTTTGATTTGGCTCGTCTGATAGCTGTGGCGCTTATGCAAGTTATAGTTTTGTAAATAACAATTATTGTTATTATTATTATTATTATTATTATGATTGTTATTCCCTGGGTACAGGACACTGAAAGTGAACCAGCTAATTTAAATTAGAAGTTTAGTTCAGGTGTTGTCTAAACACACAGACTTGAACTACTGCCTGTTGTTTACCTGTATACTGATTTATATATGGTAATCAGATTTTTAGAAACACTTTTCAGCATTTGAGGTCTTTTACCTTTTTGTTTGGTTTAGGAGGCTGTAAGATTTGAGAAACTGGAAACACCTGCAGCTGGACAGAGGTTAAAGAAATGATAAGACTCACCCATTAGAAACTGGTTGAGTGTTATAACTATATCTAGATATTTTTTCTTCTCCATTCATTAGGGGTTTCCACAGCGAGCAAACTTGCATGAGGATTTGATGCTAGTTTTATGCCAGATGTTTTTACTGACGTAAATACAAATGACTGAGCTACCCTCTGTGTGGAGCAGAGAGCTGCCATCTAGAGCACCTGGTGGAGCAGATGGTGGGGGTTAAAGGCCTTGCTCAAGTGAGGGTGGAGACAGGTGTGGGTGCTTCATCTTTCCCACCCACATTTTGATGTTATGGTTAGGTGGATAGGTGGCATGGTGGCTCAGTTGGTCGAGCTGTTGCCTTTCAGCGAGAAGGTCGTTGGTTCAAATCCTGACACAGGACCTTTCTGGGTGGAGGTTGCTTTTTTTCTCTGTGCATGTGTGGGTTTTCTCCGGGTACGCCAGTTTCCTCCCAAAAACATGCATGTTAGGCTGATTGCTAACTCTTAATTGTCCCTAGGTGTGAGTGAGAGAGTGAATGGTTGTTTGTCTCGTTTGTCTCAATTCAATTCAATTCAAAAATACTTTATTAATCCCAAAGGGAAATTATTTGTTGTTGTAACTCGTTATCCTCATTTCATTGAGAGATGTTATAGATGCTGATGGCTTAGTGTAGACAGGAAGGATCTCTTGTAAAGGTCCATCCCACAGTGGATCCTAAGAAAGTGGCTGCAGATGCTGTCTGATCCGTCCAACCAGACTCTGCTGGACTCTCGGTTCCCCCGGGCTGTAGGACCGCCTGAATGCCGGGCGCCACTCCTCCCAGCAGTCTGCCGAGCTCCTCGTTGCTGCGGACAGCCAACTGTAGGTGCCGGGGGACGATCCTGTCCTTCCGCTGTCATGAGCCATGTTTCCTGCTAGTTCCAGGATCTCAGTGGTCAGGCACTCGAGCACAGCTGGCGGGTAGATGAGAATGCATCCACAGAACATCCTTTTCACCTCATTTGAGATTTGGGGCTGTAGTTGAGATATTATTTGAACTTTTGAAATGTTAATCAGCTGCTGTTGGTTGTAGAAAACTGCCTTGTTGCCATGGTTACGCATCATTTCAAATGTCCAAAACTAAAAAAGCCTCAGTAAAAGTCCTTCCAGCTGCACAGCATCTGATACCAGAGGAAACAATCATCCAAAAACTGTGATTTACATCCAGAAAAACAGGAATTAATGTTTCCAAAAGCAAAATCTCAGAATGAAAGTAACAGAGCTGCTCCAACATGCAGCCACCTTGAGCGGCGCAATTCTAGAACGTCTCTATGTGTCCCTGTGATGGACTGGAGACCTGTCCAGGGTGTCCCCCACCTCTCGCACAGTGATGACTGGACATGGGCACCAGTGACCCCAGCGGCCCAAAAACTGAAGAAGTGGTAAAGATGATGGATGGATGGTTAGGTGGATTAGAACCGGCAAACTTTGATTGCACTTGATTTTAAGACTAGATCTATACATACAGTATGCACACAACTTTATGTATAGATCTAATGTCTTGAAATCAGGTCCATTTTTTAGTGAAAGAAAGTGTATTAAGTCTAATATTTTCTATCTTATTATGACTGTACCTGTAACTATGACCCATTCTGTCCCCTCTCCTTTTTTTGGTAATCTAATGGTTTTAAAGTCAACCCAATACTGTATCTTCAGGGTAATAGTTTGAAGTAATACAAAATCACATTTCTTTGGTGACGGTCTGATGTATGTTGAGTCACAGATGGGTGTTGCACTGTTGTGTCAGTTCAGAACTTGACTCTCATGTTGGAAAACAGCAAACAAGTCAAAGCCTGTCACATTGTTATCATTCTGCTTGAATTGCGAACATCCATCATTAATGACATTACTTTGTGGAATTAAATCTGTTGTGAAGAATTAGAGGTGCTTTCATTTCACAAATTTGTAACTGTAGAAAAGAACGGGATGTTGTTGGATATGCTGCGTTTGCTGTGGGGCGAGGATGTAGCCCAGACATGCAAATATTGTACAAGTTTACTGCACGTTGATGGAAATGATATTTTAGAAGGTTGTTTGTTTTTGTCTGCTGCAGGACACAGGATGTCTGACCAAAGCTCTGACAGTGCTTTTACATTTGATGATATATGGAGGAAGAAATGAGCATTAGATAAGAGAGTGCAAGCTTATGACATCTTATGAGTCCAGAGAGTTTAGACTAGTTCAGTTTATACAATGACCAGGTTTACTTCAAGCTGTGTGGGAAGCTGTTTCACAGTTTGTTGCAATCTTGAGGAGAGCTGCATTGGGACTCTTAAAGTTAGAAACAGACTTCAGGAAGGCAATCCCTCTGGTAGAAATTTGCAGCGATTGTTGTGCACACACAACTCCTGATATGTTTGATTCCTTCTTATCAGAAACTCTGAAGTGCCATATAAGGGCTGTGCCACACTGGATCTGGTTTTAACTTTAGCATAGCATGGATCACAGAAGGCAGGTTGGACCTTGTGCAGCTCAGATCTGTTCTCCCACCTTGCCATGTAAGAAGAGCACAGTGCACACTACATCCAGTGTAAAAACAGCTAAAGAGCAGCTTTGGATAATTCACAGATGAAGAAGATACACATATATTTGTATGCTAGACCCTTATGAAGCCCCTCTATTCATTTTGGGTGAATTCTGTTTCATTACCTGTCTTTTAGCCCTATCCTTACATTTTGTACGTTCATACCAAGAAATGTGTGTGTCTCATTTTTTTTGTGATGTGAAGGGAGGAACTCTACATTTTTCTTGGCTGTAAGTGAGAGTGTGAATGGTTGTCTTCTTTGTGTCTATATGGCTCTGTGATGGAAAAAGGAAAGTGTGAATAAAAGAGGATGAATGGATGGATATAGGGAGGGCAAAGCGGTAAGGCTATCTGGCTGTTCAAAAAAAGGTATTGTTTGGGGCACATCTTAACTGTAGAGATATAATTATTATGCAAGAAAATAAACTACAGAATATTTGACCATACCATACTCAGAATGTGTGATATGGCATGAAATTCATATCACTATATGTATTGTGAAGGGTGGCGATAACGATATATATCGCAATATGTTTTTGGTATAAAACTTGCAATAGGAATGAAAAAAAACATAGGGTGTCCTTTTGCCATCATTTATTTTGAAAACTGCTATACCACAAAATAATCTCAATTAAGATTCCACTACTAGGTCCAGAGAGTTTTTAAATAATAAACAAATCAAGTATTGGGCTTCTTTCTTGTAGTGCAAAACAGTGCAAAATATATCAAATGTGGTTTTAGCCATATGTTTTAAACAAAAGAATATGTTGTTAACTCTTAACAGTTTCTAGTCTTCTCACTCAAGAAATGAACAGCAACAGAGCAGCAAGTGAACACTGAAACACTTCACCCTCCAACCTCCAGTGGGCGTCTCCTTCCGCTTTAAGGAGAGCTGACACAAAATGGCGACCAGTTTCCTCTGTGGCTTTGACCAGAGGGTCTCGCAGTAAAATCACACAACACAGCGTTCTTTTACAGATCAGAGAGCAGGTTTCTCTAAAGCTGACCAACGCTTACTTTAACTTTCGATGGAAAAAATAAAATAAATAAAACTTTCAACGGAACACAGCGTTTTACGCATGTGTCCGAGTACGGCAACACTACGGCAAGCCGGCCGTAGTTAGCTTATAGCTTCGCTACTTAGCTCTCAAAGAAAAGACTTTAACACCACTTACGCACAGTTTTCAACTAAAAAAGTAACGATTAATCTGACAACTCTGATTTTACATCAGACAGCATTACTGCGGTTAGCCGGTAGAAGACAGATCTCTATCGTAGGCTAAATGTCTATCGTTTCTACCATGTACCGTATATATTGTGCATTCCTATACCATACCATACAATACTACTTTATTTATAGAGCACTTAAAACGGCAACAAGGCCAACCAAAGTGCTGTACAGCAGAAACAAACAAGCAAATCACACAGCAAAAAATAAAATAAAGTAAAATAAAAATATAGATACAAATGGAAGAAGATAATATCCAATAAGCTAACACTGTAGAATACAGACAGATTAAGAACAAATCACATTGTGTCAAAAGTTCCAAACAATCACTTCCTGATTCATTCATTATGTCTTGTTGATGGGAATCTGTATTACGCTGGTATCATAGGCAGTTGTTCATTACATTCATAAAAACATTGTATACTGATGTTTGTAGCATGCTAGACAATTTGTCATATTGGATCTCATACAAAAATGCATCTTGTATGCTTACGTTAAAAAAATGGTGACAAATTATAACATGTTGAGATTTTATAAGTGTCTTACTTTGTTGGAGTATATTTAGCAAATGTCCCTTCAAATTAGATGCCCTAAATCTAGCCGTAGGGGCAGCATTAACCCTAGGAAAGAGTTTTCTTGAAGGTCTTACCTAAAAAGACCAATTATTTCATCCATCGATCCATCCACTATCTTCTGCTTGTTCTGATTGGCAAACATCTGGAAGCTTGCATGGAGTCAGGGAGGCATCACCCTTGGCTTTATTTGTACTGCACCAGGTGAGTCCTACTATTCAGAAGATGGAACAAAGCCTTTTTATTACACATACTTTAATGCCTAATGTTCTAATTTTTCAAATAAACTTCTTCCTACATTTTATTATGAACACTTGACATGGTGAGATTATAGAAATAACAATAAACAAATCCTAAGCTTACATTAAAAGTCACGAGGTTAAAATTATTGTTTAAATCTCAGTTGCTTTTCCTTGAAAGCAGTTTAGAAAGGCTCAGGTTTTGACACACTAACACACACAACTCAAGCACAGTCATTCACATATTCCTCTGAGGATGTATCTGCAATCAGTGTGTAAGATGCATGAGACTCATCTCGCTGTCACTCACTGAAGTGAGAGTAACCCATCACATGATGCTATTACACAGGACGAGAGGGGATAGTTACCCTCAGCAACACAGATAACAATCACTGCCATTCATATGGAGCAAGAGCCCAGTCACAGTTGGGATGACGGTTGTGCAGATAGTCAATGGAAATTTCTGTGTTTTATTCTGTTTATTTTGACCCAGATCATGAATACATTAGCTTGATTTTCTGTTCTCTTTACTAAATGGAAAGTCTCCGCAGTTTTTAAGTAGAAATGTCTATCAGCGGTGGGCACATTTAATCAAAAAGCTAACTTTGCTAACCACTAATTTGCTAACTAAAAAAATTTTTGCTTAGCTAATTAATATAGTAGTAATAAGAATAAGAATTATTCTTATTATTATGCTTAACAGATGTTAAAAATTATCTGAAGGTAACACTAAAGCGCTAACTTTGGTCATACACTGCTGTCGTTGACGCTGTAAGACTGTCATGTGACAACGTTGTATGTGAACACAACTCAAAATGCTTCATAAATCACAAGGGGGCCGAGATGGTGTAGAGGCAGGGCAGCCGGCTTGGGACCCGAAAGTCCCAGGTTCGATCCCCAGTCACTGCACATCACGTGGCGTTTCTGGGCAGCACACCTCATCCCCAAAATGCCCCCCGGGCGCCTTCAATAGCTGCCCACTGCACCACCTGGTGGTGGATGGGTTAAATGC
>NC_056510.1:27198714-27205309 GCF_014905685.2 Nematolebias whitei
TTCAATAGCTGCCCACTGCACCACCTGGTGGTGGATGGGTTAAATGCAGAGACTAATTTCGCCATTGTATGGAAACATACAGTGCTGACATTGTGATGACATTATTATTATTATTATTAAAGTGTCCATGTCCCGTTCAGAGGTGAGCTTTCAAAAATTAATCTGGTCCGTCAGAACCAAAGAGGTGGAGCAAAACTCTGCTGTGCTGAAGCAGAGTGATGCATTCAATGTGTGTCGGATGACTCCCTCGTGTCATTCACTAAAATTAATTAACTCAGTTTAACGATCCTCTTTGTGGTTAACTACTTGTACAAACTAACTACAAAGTTGCTGTGCGTCATCATCAATATTCTCTCGATAATAAATCTGTTAGTATTAAGTAAAGATGTGTGAACTCATGTGTGAGAGAGTCACTTCCCAGTGACTGTGTGAGCATGGCAAAGCATGATGGGTAGGAATTATGTGTGCAATGTTTCTGACTGTTTACGATGTTCCTGCATTTGGAAATGGTTTTTTCATGTTATTTTCCTGTTCTGGTTTGGTTTATTTATGTTAAAGTCTGTTATTGGCTGTAAACTGGCACCATGAGTTAGAGACTGTTTGCAGTAGATATGAGGGGAAAAGCATTGTGAGGGTGGTCACGTCACCAGGTGGTGCTTAGCGCTGTGTAGTATAGTATAGTGTTGCTCCGTGTAGATATTCTCCTGTATGCTTTTAGTGCAGAGAACTGGCATAAAAAAATTAGTGGACCTGAATTTACCACATTTACCAGATTTAAATTTAGCAGGAGCTAATTCCGCTAAAGGTTTTCAAAGTTAGTGAAAATGCTAATCCGCTACTTAGCTCCACTATTGGTGGATTAGCGGAACCGTGCCCACCACTGGTCTTTATATTTTTTCAGCTTCGGTTTGGAAAAACGAGTTATTTCTGACTGAATTCATGAGCCAACTGGGCCAAGCCCTAAGTGGATTAGCTAATGTCTTAAAGCAACTGTAATCTGCAATCTGCCATTAGTTTTATTTAAATATCCATCCATTAATCCATCCATCCATCTACACACTTTTTCCTTTTCGGGTTGCAGGGTTATTTAAATATTGTTTTTATAAACTATTGTATTGCTGTCTGTATCACATTCCCTGCATCCATCGATCCATTGATCCATCCATCCATCCATCCATCCATCCATCCATCCATCCATCCAGCCAACCATCCAACCATCCATCCATCCATCCATCCATCCGTCCATCCATTTTCTTCCGCTTATCCGGGGTCGGATCGCGGGGGTAGCAGCTTAAGTAGGGAGGCCCAGACTTCCCTCTCCCCAGCCACTTGGGCCAGCTCCTCCGGGGGAATCCCGAGGCGTTCCCAGAAGAGCTGAGAAACATAGTCCCTCCAGCATGTCCTGGGTCTTCCTCTGGGTCTCTTCCTAGTGGGACATGTCCAGAACACCTCACCAGGGAGCCATCCAGGAGGCATCCTAGCTAGATGCTCGAGCCACCTCAACTGTCTCCTCTCGACGTGGAGAAGCAGCGGCTGTACTCTGAGTCCCTCTCGGATGATCGAGCTTCTCACCCTATCTCTAAGAGAGAGCCCAGACCTGCGGAGGAAACTCATTTTGGCCGCTTGAGATCTCGTTCTTTCGGTCACAACCCAAAGTTCGTGACCATAGATGAGGGTAGAAACCTAGATCGCTCGGTAAATTGAGAGCTTCGCATTTTGACTCGGCTCTCTCTTCACCACGACAGACCTGTATATAGCCCGCTTCACTGCAGATGCTGCACCTATCCGCCTATCGATCTCACGCTCCATTTTTTCCTCATTTGTGAACAAGACCCCAAGATACTTGAACTCCTCCACTTGGGGCAGGACCTTCTCCCTGACCTGGAGAGGGCACTCTACCCTTTTCCGGCTCAAGACCATGGCCTCAGGATTTGGAGGAACTGATCTTCATCCCGGCTGTGTCACACTCTGCTGTGAACCGCTCCAGCGAAAGCTGTAGGTCACAACCTGATGAAGCCAATAGGACCACACCATCTGCAAAAAGCAGAGACACAATCCTAAGGCCACCAAAACGGATCCCTCAACACCTTGGCTGTGCCTAGAAATTCTTTCCATAAAAGTTATGAACAAAATCAGTGACAAAGGGCAACCTTGGCGGAGTCCAACTCTCACCGTGATCGAGCCCGACTTACTGCCGGCAATGCGGACCAGGCTCTGACACCGGTCATACAGGGACCTAACAGCCCGTATCAAAGGGTGCGGTACCCCATACTCCCAGAGTACCCCCCCACAGGGTTCCCCAAGGGATGCGGTTGAACCAAGTCCACAAAGCAAATGTAGACCGGTTGGGCAAACTCCCACGCACCCTCCAGGACCCTGCTGAGAGTGTAGAGCTGGTCCAGTGTTCCACGACCAGGACGAAAACTGCACTGCTCCTCCTGAATCCGAGGTTCAACTATTTGACGGACCCTCCTCTCTAGAACCCCTGAATAGACCTTACCAGGGAGGCTTAATAGCGTTATCCCTTGTAGTTGGAACACACTCTACGGCCCCCCTTTTTGAATAGGGGGACCACCACCCCGGTCTGCCAATCCAGGGGAACTTCCCTCGATGTCTACGCAATATTGCAGAATCGCGTAAGCCAACACAACCCTACAACATCCAGAGCCTTAAGGAACTCTGGGCGAATCTCATCCACCCCTGGGGCCCTGCCACCGAGGAGCTTTTTAACCACCTCGGTAACCTCAGCACCAGAGATTGGAGGGCATGACCCAGTGTCCCCAGGCTCCGCTTCCTCAGTGAAGACGCGCCGTGGGATTGAGGAGGTCTTCAAAGTATTCTGCCCACCGACCCACGACATCCCGAGTTGAGGTCAGCAGCACACCACCCCCACTATAAACAGTGTTGGTGGTGTACCGCTTTCCCCCCCGAGATGCAGGATGGTGGACCAGAATTCCCTCTAAGCCGTGCGGAAGTCATTCTCCATGGCCTCTCCGAACTCCTCCCATGCCCAAGTTTTTGCCTCAATGACCATCCGAATCACATGTCGCTTGGACTGCCGGTACCCATCAGCTGCTTCTGGGGTCCCAGAGGCCAAAAAGTCCCGATAGGACTTCTTCTTCAGCCTGACAGCATCCCTCACCGACGGTGTCCACCACCGGGTTTGAGGGTTGCCGCTGCGACAGGCACAAACATCCTTGCGGCCGCAGCTCCGGTAAGCTGCCTCGACAATAGAGGCACGAAGCATGGCCCACTCGGACTCAATGTCCCCTACCTCCACCGGAACATGTTCGAAGTTCTCCCGGAGGTGGGAGTTAAAGCTCCATCTCACAGGAGACTCTGCCAGACGTTCCCAGCAAACCCTCACAATATGTTTGGGCCTGCCAGGTCTGACTGGCATCCTCCCCCACCATCGGAGCCAACTCGCCACCAGGTAGTGATCAGTGGACAGCTCCGCCCCTCTCTTCACCCAAGTGTCCAAGACATGTGGCCGCAGATCAGATGAGATGACGACAAAGTCGATCATCGAACTGCGGCCTTGGGTGTCCTGGTGCCAAGAGCACACCCTTATGCTTGAACATGATGTTTGTTATGGACAATCCATGATAAGCACAGAAGTCCAACAACAGAACACCACTTGGGTTCAGATCGGGGGGGCGTTCCTCCCAACCACACCCCTCCAGGTCTCACTGTCTTTTCCCACGTTCCCTGCATTCTGGTAGAAATATGGTATAGTTTGCAAGAAGTGTCCCAGGCTTCACCAAGTGCTACAGCTGACTATTGCTCTTATGAATAAATGCACAATTATTTGTAAATCAGATCTATTTTTGTTGATCATACAGATATTTTTGCACAGTTGGAGCTCTAAAGCAGGAAAATGGAAATTATGATCCTAGGTTGTTTATAGCTGTATTACACTCTTGGTGGCATAATGTTTACTGCAGCTCCATGTTCTGCAGGGGTTACAAGATGACATTGTAGTCTATATGAGTTTTATTACCTGCTGTTGAATTGTTTATTTTCTGGCATCAATATTCCTTAAAGGATTAGAGTTGCATGGGTTTTGAACAGACAAAACGGAACAAGTTCTATTCGGTATCCATTGCATATTTTAGTTTAAATTGACAAATTAAAGAAAACCAGCACAAAAATAGATATTAAACTGTCACTTTCAGTTGAAGAATCATCCATCACATTTCTCTTCCTGTTAAAATGACACTCATGTCTGAGTTTTCTGCTTGGTTTTGATGTCTGTCTTCTGAAACGAACGCGCCTTTGCATTTACATCTGCAGTGAATTTAAATACCACAAAAGATTATAATCCTGGATGTGAGGCTTTGGCTAAACAAGAGGCACATTGCAGTAGGATAAAGTCACGGAAGTAGACTGCAGGTTGTCTATCTGTAGCTGTTGGAGAAAAATGTGCAACTCTGCTGAGCTTGTGTGTTTTACTAACTACTTCTGTGAAAGATGGTGAGAATTATCGATTGACTTCTCAGCACTGGCACTGGGTCAGCTGATGTCACGGTCCTGCTGCTCTGCAGTGAGACGGCTTTTAAAAAGGGAAACTAGTTTGTTGCTGTCTTTCTGCCGCTCATGTTCTGCCCTCTGTCACCCACAGCCATTCGAGGCCAGTGACCTGCTGCTGGGCCTGAACTTCTCCAAGGTGCTGAGCAGCCTGGTCACCTTGAATAAAGTGACGGCAGGTTGGTTAATATAAGTGCAGTGTGTGAGTTTTATTTCAGCATGCTGGTTTGTGTTTTTATTTATTACAGAAAGTGGTGTAGGTAATAGTGTGTGGGTGCTGACTGGAGATACTAAGCCTTGTTTATTTATATTCTGCCATTTTTGTGTGTAGATATTGGCGTGGGAAGTGATTCAGTGTGCGCCCGACACTCTTCCGCCCACCGCATCAAGTCGTTTGAGTCACTGTCCACTCAGGCTTCACTGGGCCGATCTTCCAAGCTGCTGCAGAACCAGTTTAGAAGTCTGGTAAGGTTTACACACACATACATCTCATTTAAATATGAATCATTTAAATCGTCAAGTTCAGTTGTTACTTAAGCTAACACTCAGCCACAGATTAAAGCTTCTGCCAAGAGTAAATTTAAACTAAATCTGATATGAGAAAAAAATTAATGGAATTAAACCTAAAAGCTTGTTTTGTGTATTCAAATAAGTGCTAATTATGAAGTTAAATAGTTGTACAAGGTTTGCTTTCTTTTGAGTTGTCCTCTTCTTCTGACCTCTCTCCACCCTCATCAGGACATGTCAGAAAACAGTGGTCAGCAGCTGCTGGTGAAGGCTCGGTTCAACTTCCAGCAGACCAACGAGGATGAGCTCACCTTCAACAAGGGTGACATCATCAACGTGACTCGTCAGGAGGAGGGTGGCTGGTGGGAAGGGATGCTCAATGGCAAGACTGGCTGGTTTCCAAGCAACTATGTGCGTGACGTCAAAGGCTCTGGTAGGTGCTACAATTACATTCATGTTAAGATGGGTAATAAAAAATGCTCTGATTTGTGTTTATAATGTCATGTTAGGATAGTTGTCTAGTCATTATCTCCTGTTTTTACAAACCGGATTCCAAAAAAGGTGGGACAGTAAACAAATTGTGAATAAAAACTGAATGCAATGATGTGGAGATGGCAAATGTCAATATTTTATTCGTAATATAACATAGATGACAGATCAAAAGTTTAATCTGAGTAAATGTAACATTTTAAAGGAAAAATATGTTGATTCAAAATTTCACAGTGTCAACAAATCCCAAAAAAGTTGGGACAAGTAGCAATAAGTGGCTGGAAAAAGGAAATTGAGCATATAACGAACAGCTGGAAGACCAATTAACACTAATTAGGTCAATTGACAACGTGATTGGGTATAAAAAGAGCTTCTCAGAGTGTCAGTGTCTCTCAGAAGCCAAGATGGTAAGAGGATCACCAATTCCACCATTGTTGCGCAGAAAGATAGTGCAGCAATACCAGAATGGTGTTACCCAGCGTAAAATAGCAAAGACTTTTAAGTTATCATCATCAACTGTGCATAACATCATCAAAAGATTCAGAGAATCTGGAACAATCGCTGTGCGTAAGGGTCAAGGCCGTAAAACTCTACTGGATGCTCGTGATCCCTTAAACGTCACTGCACCTCAAACAGGAATGCCACTGTCAAGGAAATAACAGAATGGGCTCAGGAATACTTCCAGAAAGCATTGTCAGTGAACACAATCCCCCGTGCCATCCGCCGTTGCCAGCTGAAACTCTACAGTGCAAAGAGGAAGCCATTTCTAAGCAAGCTCCACAAGCTCAGACGTTTGCACTGGGCCAGGGGTCATTTAAAATGGAGTGTGGCAAAATGGAAGACTTTTCTGTGATCAGATGAGTCACGATTTGAAGTTCTTTATGGAACACTGGGACGCCATGTCATCCGGACCAGAGAGGACAAGGATAGCCCAAGTTGTTATCAACGCTCCGTTCAGAAGCCTGCATCACTGATGGTATAGGGTTGCATGAGCGCTTGTGGCATGGGCAGCTTGCATGTCTGGAAAGGCACCATTAATGCAGAGAACTATGTTCAGGTTCTAGAACAACAT
>NC_056510.1:27205409-27226261 GCF_014905685.2 Nematolebias whitei
CCATTCTGTTATTTCCTTGACAGTGGCATTCCTGTTTGAGGTGCAGTGACGTTTAAGGGCCCGGAGATCACGAGCATCCAGTAGAGTTTTACGGCCTTGACCCTTACGCCCAGCGATCGTTCCAGATTCTCTGAATCTTTTGATGATGTTATGCACGGTTGATGATGATAACTTAAAAGTCTTTGCTATTTTACGCTGGGCAACACCATTCTGGTATTGCTGCACTATCTTTCTGCGCAACAATGGTGGAATTGGTGATCCTCTTACCATCTTGGCTTCTGAGAGACACTGACACTCTGAGAAGCTCTTTTTATACCCAATCATGTTGTCAATTGACCTAATTATTGTTAATTGGTCTTCCAGCTGTTAGTTATATGCTCAATTTCCTTTTTCCAGCCACTTATTGCTACTTGTCCCAACTTTTTTGGGATTTGTTGACATTGTGAAATTTTGAATCAACATATTTTTCCTTAAAAATGTTACATTTACTCAGTTTAAACTTTTGATCTGTCATCTGTTTATATTATGAATAAAATATTGACATTGGCCATCCCCACATCATTGCTTTCAGTTTTTATTCACAATTTGTTTAGTGTCCCAGCTTTTTTGGAATCCGGTTTGTATTACATGACACAATGGCATGCCATACTGCTCGAGTGCCATCTACTGGCTGAAAATGGTAGTGTTCTATGTTTTTAGTCAGAATGAATGAAAACCGACATATCTCAGACAAACATTCGTTTCTAAATACGGGGAAAAAAAAATCTATAAATACGTCGCTTCGGCATATAAGTCACAGGTCATGCACATTACGCAATAAAAGACACGACTTATAGACCAAAAAATACAGTAGTTAAAATCTAGCTGGTTGGTAAAAGATTAGTGCCATTAATAAAGTGCGTAATTTCTATTTATAAATATCAGTTATTTCTAGAATAAGAAGCTATTTATTAAAACACATACTGTATGAAAATGTTTTATTTTTATCAGGTGTTTTTCATGTGCTAAAAAGCATTTTTTTTTGTAAAAATGAGGATTTTTTTTTTGCGTATTAAAGAGTTTTTTAAAATTATTCCTCAGCTCCCATCTCACCCTCTCACCCCGTCTCGCCATGCCGAGGGGAGGTCCATGACAGTCGCCCCCACCTACCACACCCTGCCACACCAGTCCTCCCATGGGACAACCCACAGCACCTTAATGTGGGGCCCTCTGGAACCACCCAACACCCCCAAACCCTGGAGTCTGAGCTGTTTGAGACCTGCACCACCTCTGAGGCCCTCCGCTGCTCTCTGCTACAAAGAGGTGAGGGACTGTGCTTTCTGTAGTTTGTTTTATTGTGTAAACTTTCTCAAACTTCTTTCTCTTTTGTTGTGCATCTGCAGGATCTCAGTAAAAGTCCGAAGAGTGTGAAGAAACTCCTTCCTAAACGCAAACCTGAGAGAAAACAGTCTGAGGAGGAATTTGCCTTGAGGAAGAGTGGGTTTACATTTTGTTTTACTTTAAATGGGTCAAAACATCTCCTGCATCAGAATCAGAATAAGCTTTATTATGATTGCACTGAGATACAACGAGAACATGTATGTACAGTAGGGGTGGGCGATATGGCTCAAATATAATATCGTGATATTTCAGAGCATTCTGATGATAACAATAAATTTCGTGATATAACAAAAAAACAAAACAGAAATCATAGTTATTCATTTGACAAAATTCACTTAACATGTTGCTTTGCAGTATTATATAAAAACAAAAAAAACCAAGGGTTCATTTTACTGAAATTACTTTATTTAATAAAGTATTCAGTCTCCCAAGTATAAATATAAAAAAATAAAAATGATCCTTCTGTTACTTAGATTGAAAAAATCTGCTCAAATTATAGATAAATAAATCCACCACAAACACTAAAGTGCAGGTGAAGTTTCCCAAAATAACTAAAAAAAAATGAAGCTTAAAATTTGTTGAGCATAAATGTAACATACAACAAAATATATGTTTCCTTTAAATGAGCTATAACTTCCAGAACTTGTAACAAGGTGATCAGCTGACACTGAAGCTCGTGGAGTTTCAGCTTCTTCTGTTCCCGCAGGAATGATTCATTTCTCTGATGCTCTGTCTCTGATCACCTGACTCTGTTCTTGGTCCATGGACCGTGGAACTAAGAGAAAGACCTGCGTGTGTTTGTACCGGCAGTTTAGAGCGGAGGAGACGCAGCCGAGAGCTGCGCCCGCACCGGCAGCTCAGAGTGGGGTGTGGGGGGAGGGAGAGACAGCTCGAGCTCTCTGTACCCGCAGTTTAGAGCTGGATGGAGACAGCTGAGCCGCGCGTTGTTTGTTTTGAGCTTTTTAGCTAGCTAGTATTGTGCGCAACTAATTAACGTTACACCAGTACATTACACCAGACTGGTGGAGGGGGGGTGCGCAGTTCGGTTTGGTCGTTCGGCGCACTCGGTTCTGTTAACGGGGCGGGGCGCTTGATGTATTACGTCATGAAATTAGCACAGCATGATATCATTTTTTGCCCGGGCAAGCTTTTTTTTACCGGTATTATTGTGAACGATATGATATGGCCCAGCCCTAACATACAGTCATCCGAAAGATGGGCGGAGTGCATGAAGCTGCTGCTATAAAAAGCGCGGCCCTCATTATTCTTATTCAGAATAATATTTTGCTTAGATGAGAAAAGGGAAGAAAACATGAGGAGAGATTGTATAAAAAAAAGATCTCATGCCGTGTCCTAGTCAGGGCACGACTTGAGGCATATAAAAAAACCTACCACAGCCAAGCAACATAAACAGACGTTATACATTTACATATAGGCGGTGAAGACATTGAATTTTTAAGGGAAAGTCGTAGCATAGTCCAGAGCCCCACCTCTCAGCCATTGTCCAGATAAGAGATGACATTCATCATCAGCTCGGTTGAGGTTCTGTCACATGTCCACGGCCTTGGGGAAGGGAGAGGTGAGGAGACAGACAAAGCATCTTTGTTTTTTTCTAAACATGCCAGGAGGAGTTGAGATAAGTCCGGCATCAAGGCCACAGTTTTGGGTCAGGCAGAACTCGTGAATTGTTGTTTTTGCCTTTTAAAATCTCGCTGGTATATTCCTCTGATGGAAACTCCAAACAGTCGAATTGATTCCTTACGCCGAAAGTCGAGCTCACAGCTTCTCCAAGATTATTCCCACCCTCATGTGTGCTGTTAGAGAGTCCACAGTCCTTGAGGGGTACGGAGCGCCGGGAAAATACGTCTGACTTCACCGCTCTCCGCTCACTCGCAAGTCGTGTAACCAGATCACATGACCAGTCAAATCACAGCCTTTACGATTAAAAGATCTCATTTTATCATATTGCGATATTATCGCAAATGCAATTAATTGTTCAGATCTAGTCTAGACGATAACCTCCCCAGACTAATCAAGTTCTTGTATTTTTTATTTTTTTATTAAAATGATCAAATTGATGACATGTTCATAAATTGTTTGACCTTTTCTCGCTCAGGTACAGCTGCTCTGGAAGAAGATGCTCAGATCCTGAAAGTAATTGAAGCGTACTGCACCAGCGCCAAGACCAGGCAGACTCTTAACTCTAGTAAGCAAATGTAAAATCTTTGACCTGCTTGTGTACAGAAGAGGGTCTTACTGGCGTTTGCTCAGTTTGGTGTAACAGTATCTGTATTCTGCACTCAGTGCCTTTCTTTAACTTCGGTGTTCTGAACTGATCTTTCTAACAGTTTCTTCTCTTTCTGTCTCTTTTCCATTTCTTACTTTTTGGTATTTTTCTAATTTACCTTGAGTTTGTCTTTCCTTTTTTTTTAAAACCCCTTTATAATTTCCTTCATCTTCTCCTTCTGCATCCATCATTGCTTGGCCATTCGTTGCGTATGCAACCCCAACCACCCTGCATTGTCACCATTTCCTCCCCCTCCATTTGCATCGCCACCATCACTTTGGCCTGGTCCAACCAGCCTGGCAGGGCACTGACCTGATGCACAACCACGTGCTTGCCGACGTGGACCAGTCGTGCGTGGACTCTTCAGGCCGCCGTAGCAGCGTGTCTCGGCCAGAACTGAGCTCGGACCTGTCTGAAGACTCTGACTATGACTCCGTCTGGACCACACATAGTTACAGAATGGGATCAGTGCCACGCAAGAGCTGCATCTCGCATCAGAACTAAAGATTGTACAGCGCCGCCGTGCTGTACGTTAATGTAATGTAGAGTGCGCTTACCTTTTTTGCATTTAGATGTATCGAAGTAGTTTTTTAAATTGTCTATTTATTTTTTAAGTTATTTAACTTATTTTCGACTGCTTGTTTGAAAATGGTTTCAGCATTTCCCTGTTGCCTTTGCCACATTTCCCTTTTCTGTGCCTCCTCTCTGTCTGTAGTGTTCATGCAGTAAGTGTTAGCTACTTATTGTTGAGTTATCATGAATGTGGCCGCTCTCCTTGTTTGACCATAAATGTGGTGGACTCTGTGTGGAGAGAACAAGGATTCTGGAGTGGAGTAAAGGGGAGGGATGAATATGGACTCTCATTTTTTTTTTTTTTTCCTGTCTGATATTCAGATGCAATTCAAGCACGAGCGTATTCAACCGACTTAATTGTTTTCAGTGTACGTTCATACGCTCAAACAAAGCACAGATGCTACACAAGCATGCACATGCAGGCTCAGGCACATACGCCCCTGCTGTCTGGGAAGTGAAAATCCAAATTCTCAATTTTTTTTCATTGCTGTTGCATAATTTAATGTTTTACGCCTATTTTAACGTCAAAGGAAGATCAAATTTAACACATCCAGGCAGCTGGTGGAGAAATAAAAGCCCTCGCTACTTTTAGTAGTGTATAAAATTTAGTTTGCTCTTGTTAACTCTTTTTAGTAGGATTTACCAACAGGAAAAACATTATTGTACCAAACATGTAAAATACATATAGGCAATTCAACTTCAAACAAGCTTTATGCAACATGCAGATACATTTGGTTTTACTTGTCACTAAAAATACAACTCCAGCAGGTCTTTCCATTTCAGGTCCACTTCTCAAAATCAAGACAAATTCTCTGCAAGCTTCTTATCTTTCATTTTATCAGCGGTAATAAATTGACATATTGTTTTATCTTCACATCTTCCAGATCTTCGTAGGTTAATATCTGTTAGTGACTTACATTTATGTTTTTGAAATCTCAGGCTACTGTAATAAATAGACGTAAACCAAACCAGGTAAAATGCACCAATTCAACACAAATTAACCTTTGACCTTTGGACTTATAATGCAGACTGACTGCCTTTTTTAAGTATTAAACAATATACGAAGGGTGTAACAGTACAACTGAGTCGTGGTTTGGCGCGTACGTCAGTATGACGCTCAGTGTTTGGTACAAGAAAAAAAAGTGCTTCATTCTAGATTTTATTTTATTTATTTTCACTTTAAACTGATAAAAATTCTTCAAAAAATAAAAATATAAAATAAAAGTCAGAACAATGAACCGCTCTTGTTAGTGAGGAGTCTATGGCCATGTACCAGTAGACAATCCTAAAGTATTTTTTTTTTATTTAACCTTTATTTTACTAGGATAAAAAAAACAACAGTTACTATAAAACAAGCTAGCTATTAAACGGGTACATGCCATTGAATTGGCCTCAATGACTAGTAATAAGTATGATTTGTCAACTAGTTACCTCGCTGTAAAACTAATGCGGTTCTACAGGTCACAGTAAACAGATAGTATGACAAAATTCAAAAGTGAAAAGTAAATCTCTTATTAAAATACTGGTAGTATGATTAGTGCTGCGCCCACCACTTCCAAATGTATTGGTGTGTTTGGGTATGCACTGCATTAAGCGCAGCTTTCTGCAGAGCGCACTATCTGTGGTTTCAGTGAGGAAGATGGCGTCTTGACGCACAAATCAAAGGAGTCTCAGCATGTGCGTGCAAACATTGGAGATCGTGTGTGTCTACTGTGATCACTGTGAACTGAGCAGCCTCATTCTTTCCCGTTCCGATGTCTTGGTGTGGTTGTCTGGCTGTCACATTATGCTCTACTCCATGTGGGACAAACGTAAAGGAAGTTTTTAGAAAGGAGCCTCATCTTGAGCCTAAAATCTTTTAACTTGGGGATATTCTGTATAGATCGGGGCTATTCAACTGAATTGCTCAGGGGCCACAGTTACTGAAAGCTAAGAGCTCAGGGGCCGGACATCCAGCAGTTATGGTCATTAAGTAGAGTTGTTTAATGATTTAAAATCATCCATCCATTATCTTTACCTGCTTCTTCCTTTATGGGTCGTGGGGTCACTGGTGCGCATGTCCAGCCATCACTGTGTGAGAGTCGGGGGACACTCTCACTCACACCTAGAGACAATTTAGAGTTACCAATCAGTCTAACATGCATGTTTTTGGTGTGTGGGAGGAAACCGGAGCACCCGGAGAAAACCCACGCATGCACGGAGAGAACATGCAAACTCCACCCAGAAGACCAGGATTTGAACTGGGGCGACCTGCTTGCTGAGAGGCGGCAGCTCTACCAACTGTGCCACCGTGCTACCAATTTAAAATAAAGTTTTATTTAAAAATAAACTCATTGGTGGGCCTAACTGAGCACACCCACGGGCCTGATTTGGCCCTCGGGCCACCAGTTGAATAGCCCTGGTATAGATACTGCTTCTTTTTCTCCTCCTCCTCATTGATGAATCTAATGCCAGAGCTTCTCCTCTTAACAACTGGACTATTCAAGCTGTGGCTGTAAAAACAAGCTACTATTTTAGTCTCTCTGCAACCACGGCTGAATTAGGGTGCACCTTTAGTGCTACTCCTTCAGTTTGCCAAGTCCGTACTGCTACCTATACGTGACGAGACCATAAAGTCTCCTCTCCTTATCTGCAGTTAATATAAAGCAATTAAAGAATGAACTGTCGTCACAGTGATAGTGGTAGTCACCTGTGTCTAACGTATTTGACTCCTTTGTACCAGACAGTTGTACCATGAGGGTTTGGTGCAAACACGTGTACTGTTACACCCCTACAATATCTTCTGCATTAAAACGTCTTTTCCAGTATTTTGAGAAATGCACAACATTTTAATGTTTCCTTGTTTTCTTCAACTGAAATATAATCTGGATGCGTTTGAAATCCAGTCTGCTTTCCTTTAAAACTCCCCGTTTCCATGTGTTCTCCAGACTGTGGAGAATGGAGTTGCATGTTGCAAGTGGGTAATTTGATCAATTATTTTAAGTAAAATATTGGCTTAGGGGCTGTAAACCCTTTTTACCTCCTCAGGAAAGACATGCACGAGAAGGTTTGATTACACAGATTCAAATAAATAATTACAGGTCCATTTCTGAAGCTTTAGATCTGATTAGCTAACTAGCAGCTTAGCCGTTTGCCTTGATGTCTTCGATAAACCGATAGAGCGAAACGTTGGTTCCTGCTGTTTGCTTTATACGTGGTTTTACAACTTTCTGCAAAAAATATTCTTTACAGTTGTATTTAGCTGACACAACATGAGCTAAAACATCATTTTTCTTGCCACAAACTAGCATCTATGCTAATGTCTCATTAGCTACAACCTGCCTTTACTAGCGTTTGAGGTTTCCCGTTTTATTTCTTGTATCAATACCTATTTTTATGAAGAAGTATTTTTCCAGTAATGGTATGAAAAGTACAAGCTGGCATCCTCTTACAGCGAGCAAAGTGAATGACAGACTAAACTATTTAGGGGTCCATTGTTACAGTTTTAATTGTATTTTTTTTGTATTTATGATTTTGTATACGGGTGTTTTTATTTCATTTATTTATGTATTTATTTTTTTCAAATTCTGTATTTCAATGTTTACAAATTGATCCTGGAAGAAACATCTTCAGTCATTTATTTTTATTACACATTCAGTTTGTATCGGAGTTTACATAAAGTTTTAAATTGTCTTTTAAATTGTTTTGCACAATCATGTAATGGGCCGCGGGAGGGGGGGGGGGACTCGGTAATATTCTGTAGTTTTTGGTGTCTACCAAGAGTCTGATATATTCCTAAAGGTAGACTTCAGTATTCAGTGTAATTGTAAAGTGAATGCTCATTTGTAGTGTAAATGCTCACCTTCAGTGTTTTGTTAGCGTTGAAGGTTTAAAAAAAAAAAATAGTGAAATGAGATAAAGAAAGAATTATTCAATGTGAACTCTTCATTCAACTTCAAAATACTATTCAAGTGAACTTGAAACAAAAAGAGCACATACGTCTCCCTTTCTGTAAATAATAGTTGTCTTCAAGCCAGAAAAAACATCTACTTTCTCCAAGTATTTGAGATGAGAACATCACTGTCCTTCTATGATGTGCTGAACGTTGTGACGGGTGTATTCTGTGATTTAACAACTCTGGGACAGACAGGGTGAAAAAACAAGCTATCTCTATCCAACGTTGTCCTCAGTGTGCTCTAATGTTGCGTTTCAGTCACACTTGACTCTTCTGTGCAGCCTTCAGTGTATCTGTTCTACACCGCTGAAGTGTTCAAGTCCCAAACGCTGTATAATTTTAATAAACCGGTCAGTTGATACACGCCGACTTTCTGGTGTTTTGTTGTGCAAGTTGGATTTTGTTTGAGAGTTGTATTCTGAATAATTGATTCTTGATGGATATCTTATCAGCTTTTAACTCCTTTTCTCTCTCGTTTCTCGTTTTTCTCATCTTACTAACACGCTGCTGTTAACAATTTGTTTAAATGTTTTGCTTTCTGACGTCCCAACAAAGTCCAGAATGACTGATCTAGAAAAAGTAACTTATGGATCATAAAGCGATAGTTCAGATCTCTTAAAAGTGGGATTGTGTAGGAACGTTTTGAATACCGCTAATTAACATTTTAACTGATTGACCTCAGTTTGGAGACTGTTTCAGCTCATTTGAATCAAGCTAGGACCAAAGAGGATTGCTTCATTTTTGAAACTATTCAATTCTAAAATTTCATAGTGGTTTAGACTAACACTGTTAATAAACTTTTACACCTTATAAATTAAATAGGACTTTATGGTTATTTGCAAATACAAATGGTAGCAGCTGGCTATAGCACTTCCTGTGCAGCCTGTGGCACGTCCAGCAAAAGTATCTGTATAGAACAGTAGTGTCGAAGCTTTTAAAACCGTGTTTGCATGAACCACTATGACAAATTTGAGATTAAATAGTTTTTAATGTATTTGTTTTAATTGCAACAATCCACTTTGGGTTTCTTCCTGAACTAGCTGTTAGCTTGTCAGTCTGGTCAGAATTAAACTTTATTTCTCCAAACGCGTTGTTCAAAAAGCTGTCTACAACAGGTAAGATATGAATCTTTTCACAAAACCCAACTTCAAATAGTCTGAACTTTCTCTTTGATTGATTCGGTGCAGTAAAAGGTAAGGCAGTGAAGTAGCGCTGGTGGTTTGCTTTGTTTTGTGGCAGGAAGGGGAACTGGGCTGCATGTGATCATCCCTGGTGAAGACAAAGTTTTTGTGGAGGATCCCAGTCGCAATGGACAGAGTGCGCTGGAAGAAAAGTAAGATATCGTAATAATTTGTGTTTCATATTTTTCCCTGGCCTTCATAGTGACTGTATTTAGGTCTGTCACAATAACAAATTTTGCTGTGAGATTAATTGTCTCAGAAATTACTGCGATAAATGATAATATTGTTTGAAATTTGACAATAATTACTAAATATTGTCAAATTTAAGAATAAATGTTGGCAAATTTGTGTGTGTATTACCTTAATGACCACTGGATGGCAGTATAAGACTGTTTGAGATGAAGGATGGATAGTGAGGGAGCGAGCAGCATGTCTCTTTAAGCAAATGGGAGGGAGGCCTCTTGATGTGACATGGGCTGTCTCGTTCCATTTTTCTGTTCTCAAAATGGCAGATGCTCGGTGTGGTTTGAGCTCTTTAGCATAGCACTTTTCACACAAAGCTTTTAATAAAAAAATCAGTAAACAAGTTCTCAGCTTCTTTTTGCAGAGAAAAACAACTTTTTAGATGACGGCACGGGTTTCAGCCGTGAATTTTGGAGCTTTGACAAACTGAGGTTTTTTCCCCCAAGGTTGGCCTGTTAGCTTAGCTCATAGCTTATCTTCTCAGCTTAGCTGCTTTTAACGATCCATAAATGTGATTTTGGATGATCAAAATGTATTTTAAAGAGAAAAGCGAAAGGGAGGGGTCAGTGAAGAACACCGGAGTTGAGCCTTTTGTCATCCAGTGTCTTCAGTAGAAAGAGAGAGACACGAAGAAACGATAAAACCGATAAATGAAAACGAGGTCGATAATTTTCATTTATCATGCGATTAATTGATTTATTGTTTATTGTGACAGGCCTAGTTGTATTTGTGTTTCATAAATCCCATGTAAAGACCAAAAAACAACCATCTCATGCACTTTTCCCTCTGGCTCTGTAGAGCAATGGTTCTCAAACTGGGGTTCCCGGACCCTTGGGGGTTTGCAAGCCATTGCTTGGGGATCCGCAAAAAAATATATATTTTTTTTTACAAGCACATAGATGTTTAACAACCTGGTAAAGTACTCCAAAATGCAGGAAATCACATCTACTTCATTCTTAATTTTCTGGGGGATGACCCACATTGCATTTGAGACAAAATGAAGAAAATTCTTTAATAAGCATGAGGGTTATGAGGGGGTCCCTGAAACGGTTTCTCCCCTGTAAGGGATCCCTGAACCCAAAAACTTTGAGAACCCCTGCTGTAGAGAACATTGTGTTATGCATATATACAGTATTTATTTATTAATCTCTTAAACTGCCCCTTGGGGTATTAATCTGATTTTTATAGAAGTAACAGCATTTTATAATATGCTTGTTTGATAGTCATTGTTTGCTCTTTGGATTTCTTTTTTATATTCAGTTTTTGCTACATTTCTGCATCGTAGAACAACACTTTATTCAAACAGTCTGATTTTGATGGATGTAAGTGTTAATTTAATTTCGTTAAAGGAGCCTGGTGGATGTGGTTTACGCCTTACGGGATGAAGTTCAAGAGCTGAAACAGGTGAATGAGTGCAGATGCTTCATGATCATTTCTGAATAACGGTACTGCTTATAAAAAAACACACCAGTACTGTATATAGATTGAAAACTTTGAACCATTGCATCTTGTTTTCTCGGTGACAGCTTGACTGAGATGATTGTTTACTCCCACAGGATAATAAGAAGATGAAAAGGTCGCTGGAGGAAGAGCAGAGAGCGCGGAAAGACTTGGAGAAAGTTGTGAGGAGAGTATTAAAGAGCTTGAACGATCCAGCGTGGGATGAGACAAACTTGTGAGCCTTGTTGTCCTCATCCACCTTAAGCTTCGAGAAAACGTGCATACTACATGTGCACTTGACTGTAGTATTTTAAATGCACACGCTCGGGTTAAAAGTTGAAAACTGCTCGTTGGAATGAAAGCAGGGCTGGATATAAGCTATTAACCTTCGTGTTTCAAGACGAGTGTCGGCGCCGATGCTCTGCTTAATGAACGTGTCTGACTGAGACGGAAACCTGAGATTCCACATGAACATTCCTCAAGCACCGATTCAAAGGTGAGCCGGTACACATTTCAACATTCATCCTCGGTGCCTGCGTTCAGGAAGGATGCAACTGGAAGATTTACTGTCCACTGGTACATAAATGGTACTGTTTTAGTGTTAAAGATCACAAAGTTTCAAAATTTTTGAACTTGAACCACAGTCTTGCTTAACGTCTGTGTTAATTAATGTTTTTAATTAAATGAACTGTTGCAGGGATTTTCTTTAACACAGGTCTGATGATTTTTTTATTTTTATTTTTACCTCTAGTGGACGTTAAAAAAATTGATTTTCTTTTGTTGTTTGACCGCTTTGCCGTGTGACTTTCTTTTCTAGCATTTTAAATGTGCACATATATCTGTGCTGTATAATGTAAATACTGCTAAACGTGAGCCTTTTCCTTTGGGAGAATAAAAACAAGTTTATTAACAAAAATAAGTTTGAATCAGTTAAACGTGACTCGCTCATAAAGAACGGAGGGCAATATGTTTGGTTTATATGGAAACATTCTCCAGTGAACAAAGGTTAGACTTTCAGCAGCCCTTCAAATACTCTACAGCCTGAATGATGGTAATTATTACTCACTCATCCAAATGTGGTAATGTTTATTTTTTTTACCTTAAATAGCCACCTGCCAACTTCTTTTCCAATCCTTCTTTTTTCATGCATTCTTCATTTATTCCTTCTGTGGGGCGATTAGGGAATCCATATACATTCTTTTGAGGAAGACCCTCGGGGGTTGTTGCAGCGAACTTTCATGAAGACTTGGCAATTGTCTTTATGCTGGAAGCCCCACAGACCACTGAACTACCACAACCCTTAGCGTGGAGCAGAGAGCGGTCATCTAGGGCGCCCTGGGGAGCAGAGGGCGGGGGTTAAGAGCCTTGCTCAAGGGCCCAGAGTGGGGCAGGTGTGGGAGTTTCACCTTTTCCACCACATTTTGATGTTGCTCCAGGACAGGCAACCTTCCGGTCACAGGCTCACCTTCTCTAACCTCTGCACCACCACTCCCCCATTGGAATCAATATATGAATTATAAATTAATAAACATTTTCTATTTCACATTGAGATTGCATTAATTGTTATTTTTTTAAACCTAGTCCTTTTTTCTTGACAAGTTTTAGAATAAGTTTTCATCTTCTGCTAAAAATGTTAGATTTTTTTTTTAAGCCTTCCGAATCGAAGGCGAAACGTTTCAGCACAAAAAAAAAAGAAACTGTCCAGATGACATGACTGAAAAATGTTGGATTGTGTACATGGATTATTGAGCATGGACTTTGTTGTTTTCAACCAGTTTGACACGACTGTCAACAAGGAAGAGGGCCGGCAATGGAGGAGGGGGCGTACCAAAGAAATCATCTTGGCACCAACATAACTGGTTTGTTCCACTTTGGAGTAAGCTGTTGGGGGAGGAATCAGTTTTGTGTTGCGTTTCCTTGACTGATGAAGCCTTCTGGATGGAAGGTGAAACGTTTCAGCACAAATAAAAAGAAATTGTTCAGATGACCTGACTGAAAAATGTTGGATTGTATACCTGGATTATTGAGCATGGACTTTGTTGTTTTTTTTTATTTTTATGGATGTCAGGATTTGGAAAAACACTTTCAAAGAACTACCATCTCGAGTTAAAGCAACTTCAGTTGGGTTGATAAAAGGTTTGGTGTACACCAAGAAGGTGATTATAACAAGGGTACCACTTTACAATAATGCTCCCCTTATAGATGCTTATAAATAGTTTATAGCTACGTTATTAGTTCCTCTATAAACATTTTATGAATCAATAACTGTTTATTATGCATTAAGGGTGACGGACAAAACTGACCAGTTTGTTGCCAAATGTGTTCACCTATATATATATATATATATATATATATCATCTATAGAGTTATATTAAACATTTCAGACCAAGTTACTACCTTGTAAGTACAATAAGCATTTGAAAACCCAATTTTTTTTAAGCATATAATAGTTAATATGATTTATAAAGTGTTTTTAGAAGAAGTAACAACATATCTATAATCTATTGATTAGCCATCTATAAGGGGAACCTTACTGTAAAGTGGTACCAAAAAGGGAATGAGCCGTTTTTAAAATGCTTCTCTTACTTGAGATGAACTTTAGATGCTGCATCTGTGGGGGTTTCATTTTTAATAAACTTGTGTCCATGTGCAGCTTATCTGATGCACGGTTGCCATGTTTTCTGTGTTTGTACACATTCATTAATCCCTTTAAATCAAGATATATTGTCCTGAAGTGACTCAACAGGAGTAGGTTGGGTTTTCTTTAAAGGTGAATTTAATGTGTTAAAATTTATTTACTGCCCCGATGGAAATTTATTGATAATGAGATTTAAATGATACGTAGTTGCAAACATTACTAGTTTATTTAAATGAAAGTAGAAAAATGATGAGGCGATCACTGCATTTTGTGGCTGCATGCACCACCTTTTTTATTTTCTTTAGCAGGCTGTTGAAATCTATTGTGTATTCAGGCAATTGTGTCGAGCTTTGTGAAAGCGATGATCCGATTGTGCTGTCGAGTGAATAAGCACAGATGTCAACCTTTTCTCTGTGACTCTCACCTTGTCCACTCATTAGTAAATGAAAACAGTGCTCTTTTGTTTCCTCTTGAATATTCCTTTCATTGGAACAAAAGCACAATTCACATTCTTGCTGTGGAGCAGATCTTTAGAAGATAAAGTCCAGCGTTGCCACGACCTGACCTTGCAGCTTGACTCTCTGGAAGTGTTGGGCTGTAGCTCAGTCCCTAAAAATGACACATCATTAGTGAATGCATGTGATGGGATCTTCTGCTCATGCTTTCCATAATGTCAACCATTATGGCCAAAGTCATAAAGAACATAACCGTGTGGCAGATTTGGTACCTTGATTTTATGTTTCTTTATATCTGGTTTTATTTTAATTTGGTTATACTGCCTTCCTGTTTTACCTTAAAGTGTCTTGTCTTGTCGGATCATCAGTGTATCGTCAAGTTTCTTGTCATATAACCTTGTTTTATTGTTTTGACTTTAAGTTGGTTAGCTCCGCGGCCTTGGCTGTTGCTGAGGCAAAAGCTTGAATGTAGGAAGAGTTCGGTGAGACCTTGGATAACCAGACTCGGCTGGCTCCGAGGAGATTCTGGTAAACCATCTGAGGAGGGGAAAACAACTACGAACTCTGTGTTCAGTGAAGGTGGGGTGCTGTTGACCTCGAGCAGTGATGTCGTCAGGAGGTGGCAGGAATACTTCAAGGACCTTCTCAATCCCACTGTCACGTCTTCTATGGAGGAAGCGGAGTTGGGGGACTTTAGGGTTGGTCTGTCCATAACCGTGGCTGAAATGGCCGAGGTAGTTAAAAAGCTCCACGACGGCAGGGCTCCGTGGTGGATGAGATTTGCTCTGATTTCCTTAATGTTCTGGATGTTGTGGGACGGTCTTGATTGACGCACCTTTGTAACATTGTGTGGACATCGGGGGCAGTGCCACTGGATTGGCAGACTGGGGTGGTGGTTCCCCTCTTCAAAAAGGGGGACTGGAGGGTGTTAACCAACATCTTCAGCATCCTCTTGAGACAAAACTGAGAGACACATGAGCTGCCAAACTCCCCACGGATCCATGACGTACCCCACAGCGTGAGTCTCAGCTGGACAAGAGGGTTCTCCAGGACCCCGTCGTTTTGTTGAAAAGATTTTGTCTATTTTGTTGAAAGTCCAGCTCACCAAATCCATAATCTTAATTTTTGTTCTTGAGATGTGTACCAGGAGCTTCAAACATAGAGGGCTAAGCAGGAGGAAGGAGAACGGGAGGGAGGGCAGGAACGCCCACCTTGAGCGAGAGCCAGAGTAGAAACCAGAACACATCTCAGTGCTGAACTTGTGAGTGAGTCTATATACACCAGTGTTCAGGGCGGTCCATGTCTTAACCAGATATCAACCCCAAAACACATTTAAAAACTGCTAAGGTTAAGGCAAAGCAGAAGTTCATATCTCTTGAAGTGAGGGTTGGTGCAAAGGGTTATGAACATGTTACATTCTCAACTTTAGACTGAGAAGCTGAGTTGAAACATGACCAAAGTGGATTGTTGCCATTTTAAGACAACTCCAGTATTCTGTGTATCTTTAAATTGCTATAATAAAATGAGTTTTGCATAAACTCCTATGAAACTTTCTAAACTAGAGTTGTTTGAAGACAGCAGCTATGCACTTTGGTCTTGGCCATGCATGGACTATAGTTAGCTTCTTAATTCAATCAAAATTTAACTGTTTTTCCCAAACAGTATGTATTCAAAAAGCTATAACAGGTAAGATATTGTTTGTCCATACCCTGTTCTTGGAAGTGCACTTCAGGAGATCTAAAATATGGCTTTAAGGGCAATGCCTGAGCATAATTTGTCTGCTTTCTTTCTTCTGTGGCTACATGTGAAGTATATTTTTTAAGCTTTGAAGTCCAGGTTTTTATTTTTACCTATAATTTCCAAAAAAAAAAAAAAAAGAGAGAGAGACTTAAGAACTGCTTTTTTGTTTGTAATCTGGAAGAGAAGCTAAAAAAGTCCAAGCAAAAAAATACATTAGTCCTCTGACTTAACCCCATCTCTTTCTGTGAATTTTTGAACAGGATGGAGTGACAGCTCGTCATCATGGCTGCTCCACATTACAACTCACACCCACTGACTATTGTGGAGCTCATGAAAAAAATACATCAAGGTCTTCCACTCTCTTTCCTTCAGTCTTTTCTCTCCTCAAAGCAGAGAATCAATCAGCTGTACACACACACTCGCGTCCATACACACGACTCATTTCTTTTCCCTTCGTCTATTCAGCAGCCAGTGATCATTTAGACTTGACATGTATTGTGAAAAACTGAGCTGCTTCGCTTCTTTCTTCTTCTCTTTCTTTCGCTCCTTTTCTCTTTCAACTGTCTGTCATTAATGTCCAGGTCTTACAATATAGCAACGGAGGAGAGGAAGAAAGCGAAGAGTGAGGGATGAATTGATGGATGGGAGGATAAGCACTCAGTGTCCTTTCTTTAAAGATTTGTTATTGTACAGTACTGTCTCACAGTCATTTTTGGTTGGTGTTTCAGTCTGAAAGCCCATCCACGTGCTCTTTTGTATGGGAAAGCAATAAGGCCCCATTGAATGAAGCTGAATGGACCTGCCATCCTTAGGGGCTGAGGCCTGAGGACTCCTATTCTTTAGCCCCCAATCTAATTGGAGCTGAAATGAAATGGAGGTTTCTTATGAAAATAGGCTTTGTTTGGCCGCAAGGCTGGTAATTCATAAACAATAAGCAGCGCTCCATTGTGTAGATAATAATATATTCATGCCACTGGAGATGGGGAGAAGGCAACGCGAAGGCTGAGGATATATAAGGCGGATAGGCAGAGACAGCGATGGAGAGTGGAGGGATGAGAGAAAGGGGAGGAGGAAGACGAGGGGCTAATAGCAAATAATAGGTCAAAGAAAATTGGTAATGGTTGGTTTGTGGCGAATGATTTAATAGAAGAAGTGAAAGGACTTTAAGTGGGAGTGAGGGAGGTGAAAATGACAGGAATAGGCGAGATAGACAAGATAAGAACAAGGCGAGGAGGGTGGGTGATTGGGAAATGGCTCTGAGTGCTTCTGAGCCTACAGGTGACTGGGTTGGCAGCCGTGGGGGAGGAAGGCAAGTGAGTAAAAGTATCATAAAAATTGCCTGGACAGTCAGCTGAGAGTGGTGGAGCTGATGGAGTGGATTGGTCAAGTGCAGAGATGGAGCTGAACAAACAAACATGGGAGAGCTAAAAAAAACCAACAACAACGAAGCGAGGTGGTTAAAATGTGACAGGAGGGCTCTCTGTGCCTGGAGACCGAGGGAGGAAAACAGGTGAGTCCTTGTTTCTTCGCTTCATCAGCCTGCGCAGATCATCTCTCACTGTTGTCATGTGCAACTGTGCAGGTCACGGCTGATTCGCTGCCTGTAGCGGACTTTACTCCATTTCTTAGAGTGGGAAAGAGTTGCTCAAAGCTAAAAAAAAAAGTGCTGGACTTGAGTAGAGACTCTGCTTCCTGTACTGGATCAGTGCAGCTGTTTCATTTGTTTTTACTGACTGTGGAAATTCTGGATGCCACATTAAAGCAGCTCTTCGCAAGAAAAGTTGGACTCCCATGTTTTCCAGCCAACAGAACATTGTGGACAAAAGTTATGCAGCAGTGGAGCGAGAAGAAGATGACAGGAATACGAGTTAATTTAAAGTTGAAACAAATGGTGAGTACCTTTGACATATTTAAATGGACTTGAGCTGAAGTTTGTTTGCTCCTGAACTGATTTTAGATAATGACCCCTGTAGTTTTCCATGTATGCAGTCTAACCTGAACATAAATGAAGTCAGATGTGTGTGTATATATTAATGGAAAATCAATAATGCAAAAGGGAGGCTTTTAGGTTTACCATTTTACCAGCAGGCTTTTGAAATGATAATTTCCTTTACATTTATATGTTCATTGCCGTTTTTGAAAACATTTTGTCTCGCTGCATAAAATTAATATCAGGCTAGAACATTTTGTGATCCTTTCATTTAGGAATACAAGTTGTTTTATAGAGCAAAATCTAATATAAAGATTAAAAATGATAAAAACAAAACAAGTTGGTGAATTTTAAATTGTTCTAAAATGTATGAATACAAATAACTTCTGTTTTTGTTTGATTTTGTGAAGTAGCTATCAATTGTGAGCACATGACAGTTTCTCACCACTAGGTGGCAGCATTTATCAAGATATGATGCCAAAGAGTCAAAGTGCATGATGATGCAGTCACAGAAGCACACTTTCCCAGGAATAATTTGGCTCTTGTGGTAATACTGTAATTAATGTTTTGAATTATAAGCCTGCTGTCCATGTCAACAGAGACTGGTCGCAAATCCATAAAACTAAAATAGAAAATTTGTTTTTTATTAGAATCTATTAGGCTGTGAAATGTTTTATTTGATTGCACGTCACAGTAAATGTGCATTTAGCCCTAATGAGATGGAAACTCCCACCACGAGATGGCAATCATGCATAATGAAAATCCCCACAGATATCTGTGTGTGTGTGTGTGTGTGTGTGTGTGTGTGTGTGTGCATGTTGACACACAGAAAGACTTTTGTGTAGCTTTCCATATGTAGTTGCATGTGACAAGATGTCTTTAAACTGCTGTATTTTTTTTAGTTTGTTTATTTGTGTGTGTGTGATTTCAGTTCCTGGTGATTCTCTGCAGGCAGAGCTGGGATGTTTCCCCGCGCTGGAAGTTCTGGTTTGTTTGTGTTTATTTTCGTGCACCAGAGTGGTTGCTGGCGGTGTTGGTCACTACAAGTGTCTGGCATTCGATGCCTGGTAATCAGGCTGTTGGGCAAACTGGGTGGCTGCGCCTCGAATGGTTTGCTGGAGATTATCCCAAAATTATCCATGAATTATCCCTCAGAATGATGCCAGTCCAGCCATGCCTTCATCAGTGATGGAAACTGGGAACAGGGCGAGCAAGTGTGTGTGTTGTTGGGGGAGATTTGGACAGAGCAGCGTTGGTGTGTGTGTTATGTATTTCTGTGTGTATCAGCAAGTCTCTAATGATTCTGACAGTGTTGGTACATTGGGGTAATGGAGCATGTTAATCCACATCAAACAGCTATTGGAAAAAAGTACTAGTTGACATTAAAAGACTAAATCAACCTGCATGCTCTGTTTATTCCCTCGAAAAGTGAAGCAGAAGTTTATTGTTCTATTTTTCCAAAATCTGGTAAATTCTTGTGCAAGATAATCATTCCTGTAGCCACATGTTGTTAAACTCCTCATTTTGTGGATGCGGTCGCTGCACATTGGGCTGTTGTTAAAGTCTGTGCAGATAGGCAGAGAGTGGCTGTAGAGGGATGAATACTGCTGGTGGACCTCTCTGCGATAAGTGTTTGGTAAACGGGTCAGCAGATTGTCCTCCGAGCCTCAATCTGAGCTATTTTTCCCAGTCTGAGAACACAAATTATCCTCTGCATTCAGTCCTTAAACAGACCACCGGTGGCGCGGACTCCACGTAGTTTGTTGTGGCTGTGTTTTGTGTGCTCACTCACTGTTTTCCTGTGCTTTGGCCTGAACTGCTCATGCACAATATGGGACAACGCGTGCACGCTTCTCAGCCACTCATAAACAAAAGCCAAACGCCGCACAGCTGAATACATGAATGCACATCTATAGCGGATGAGAAAACAATTGGATTCGGAGCTGGGTGCAAGAAGTGGGTGATCGCGGTGAAAACACTCACTGGCAAGATGGGAGGAAAAGCGGTAAGAGGCAGAGGGGCAAAAAGAGGAAGAGGTGGAGGTGATGAAAGGTTAAGTACTCTCTCTTTTTTTGGATGCTGTACTTCCTGCGGGGGCCTTTTTCTTGACCTGCTGGTTGGAGGAGAGAGGTTTCAAAAAATTGTGAGCAAGGGAAGGAGGGAGAAAAAGGCTAAAACTGCATGCAAGGTTGCAAGGTGAGAGGTGGAAGAGCTAAAATGGGAGGAGTATTTGCCTCCAGCTGATGGGGAACAATTGGTCACACACGCGCACACACACTCACAACCAGAAACAAAATGGACATTCTCACACGCAAGCACGCACACACTTTAGACTTACAGGCCCAGCAGGCATATGAACTTCAGTGCTGTTGTTGCCATGGCGATACACTGAGTTGCTGACCCCCCGACTCCATTTTTCCTGCCGCTTGGCTATTGAAAGAGATGATTGACAAGTGTCCAAATGTCAGCCGACCCAGCCGGCCACACAGACGGAAGAGTGGGGGTAGGGGGGGAACAATTTTACGTTACTTTTCCTCATAGGGAGGAGTGTGTGCATGTGTGCTGGTACATGTATACTTACACTCGTAATGCTGAAAAACTACTTAAACAGCAATCACAACAAATTGCCTGATGCTAACAATACACTGGGGGGAGAAGAAAGATAAACACGTACGTAATGCAGATGTATTCGTACATCCTGACGTGCACAAAGAAAAGCACCCAAATAAAGTCCCTTTGTGCACAAGACAGGCTCGTATATTTGGGTTTGTCTTTTGAGTTGCACAGATAGATAACCCGTTCAGTGAAAGGAGAGATTATTGGCCGGGGCTATTGGGTTTTTGTGTGAATGTGTGTGTGTTTATGTGCAGCGCTGATCTACAGACCATTCACACACGAGCTATAAGAAACAGTATTTCACTGTAGTCTCATGACTTCCTGTGTTTTTCTTTATAAGTTTTCTTTTGGTGCTCTGTCTGTGTGTGTGTGTGTGTGTGTGTGTGTGTGTGTGTGTGTGTGTGTGTGTGTGTGTGTGTGTGTGTGTGTGTGTGT
>NC_056510.1:27226271-27227526 GCF_014905685.2 Nematolebias whitei
GGGGGGGGGGGGGGGGTGCATTTGTTAAGTTATTGTTAAGTGACGTTGATGAAATCTGCTGTGCTGGTGATCTGAGATGATAGCATTGTTTGCATTTTGTGTGCACGCAAAAGTAAGTGAGCGTGTCAGAAGGTAAAATGTAATCCTTAGTGGCGCCTCCAGAAAGTTTTCCAGGGGGTGGCCAAACGGGGGGGTCACTGACAATTTCACGGTTTTGCACCAAATTGAAAAGCCCGAGCAAAAGATCTTTATTTAATTTCTCCTGTTGTTGTAAACAGACCAGCTGAAATGTGACGAGGGTAAAACGATGTCATAAAGGTCCATTTTTTCAACTAAAATTACAAACGGAGTCCAGCGAACTTAATGAAGCTCCTTCTCTTCACTTTTAAATGTAAAGAAATAACAATAACAATAATTAAAAAGTTGAGTAAAATAGCACATAACTTCTGGAGACGTCATCAAAGTATTGTATTCTGTTCAACTTACATTCACCCTTAATCAGAGATATTTTAATTTAACATTTTTTAACTTATAATTCTTCAGAATGTTTTATTAGTGTTTATGGGGTTCTGCTCATTTGAATTAGCTGGTAAAACTAATAAATCTGTACCACTTTACAATAAGGCTCCCCTTATAGATGCTAATAAATAGTTTATAGATATGTTATTAATTTCTCTATAAACACTTTATAAATCATTAATAACTGTTTATTATGCATTAATTAAGGGTGACAGAGACAAAACTGGCCATTTTTTTGCCAAATAGTGAGACAAATCTGTTCACCTGTATATTTCATGTAGAGTTGTTATATTGAACATTTCAGACCAAGTTAGGCACTATAAGCATTTATAAACCTATTCCTTTAGGATATAATATTAGTTGTAGATACTTATAATGCAGTGATAAAGTACAACAGTATCTGCTAAAGAAATTGGTTTACAAATATTTGTGCTTACAAGGTAGTAACTTAGTCTGAAATGATTAATATAACAACTCTAGTTGAAATATATAAATGAACAGATCTGGCTCACTATTTGGCAACAAACTGTTCAGTTTTGTCTCTTTGTCACCTTTCGTTCAATGATACAAGGATTTTTATTGTCATTTACATCACATGTGGTACTAACTAACTAAGAATACACTGAAAACACTAAAATAAGAATACACTAAATAACCAATAAAAAACCATTAAACTAAGAATACACTAAATACACTAAACTAAGAATACACTAAATACATTAAACTAAGAATACAC
>NC_056510.1:27227536-27236797 GCF_014905685.2 Nematolebias whitei
ATTCAACTTGGATTACACTAAATACAGTAAACTAAGAATACACTAAATACACTAAACTAAGAATACACTACACTAAGAATACACTAAATACACTAAACTAAGAATACACTACACTAATAATACACTAAATACACTAAACTAAGAATACACTACACTAAGAATACACTAAATACACTAAACTAAGAATACACTAAGCTCTAATCGTACAAAACAATGCACCAAACAACAATTAATGCACAATAAGCAGTTATTAATGGTTTATAAAGTGTTTATAGAGGAATAATAACATATCTATAAACTATTTATTAGCATCTACAAGGAGAGCCCTATTGTGAAGTGGTACCATTAAATCCACTGCAGTCCTAAGCTCAGGACTCTGGAGGATCAAACTGTCTGGCAAAGGGGGGCAGTTGGAGAGCAAGACATTTTACAGCATGGCCTCCTGCTTCCCCTGTTGGTGCCCCCCCCCCCCCCCAAAAAAAAATACACCTTTATCACCTGCAATTGTTACAGCCATTTTACATACTGAGGGAAATAGAAACGAAAATAAAGTCTCCTGTTTATTTCTAACGTGTCTGTATTGGCGTCGAATGGGTCGGTGCTGATGGTGCATTACACGAACACTTCACTTCAGTCAAACAGCTGTCAGCGGTAAATGTATCAAATTAAATCAGTCCAATATTCCTCACACATGGCGATCACTTACCGCAGTAATATTACAACCTGCCTGAAACACGATCTATACATCCAAATTGGCTTTAAAACCAAACAAAAGCAGTTGGAACGTATGCCAGGAAGATTTGCTTCATTGCTTTTTGCTTTTCACCGTCACATTCATTTATTCCATTTTGAATGAAGAAAATCAGACGGGATTGCACGTATGAAGGTTATAAATGCTTAAAACCCATTCGTTCCAACAGAATAACAAAGTTTTTTATAAAAAAAATCCAAGATATTAAATGAATTTAGGTGTGTAGTTTTGAGTGAAAGTGTCTCTAAATGCAGCACTTATGTGTTTGCTGCTGTCCTGTCCAGACCTGGTGTGTGTTAGTGGGACTGAACAATCTAACAGGTTAAAAGAATAATTGCATCTCTATTTACCCCCAAACAGCCTCTCTGCACTGAATTACATCCCCGCTCGCGCACACAGACACATTACTGACGCTCACCGCAGAGTGGGAGAGTCCCTGCACTAATATTTAGGTTGAAGCAGTCGTGAGTTGAAGTGAACCCTCCTCTTGTCCTTCTCTTCACCGCAGAGCGCTGTTAACCACCGGCACTCTCACAGGAGACGGTGTGCTGTGGGAGTGGGGGTAAATGTGTGTGAGTGCTTCAACACTGTGAAATATTAGGATAACATAATCCTACAATGGGAGGAAATATGGGGCGACTTTTTGTTTTGGAAAAACACTTATCCTCTCCCTCCCCATTTTGATTTTATTTGCATTTTAAATCCCAGTTGTAAAGTTCTTTTAGATGTTTTTTTTCTTCTGTTAAAACTCTGAACAAGTCTTTAAAACACATCAGATGAGGATTAAACATTTGAAACTGGATGACAAAACGTTTAAATACTTAAAATTATAAGCTGCTTGTGTGAATACAATGAAACTCCATAAATTATAAATGCCCTTCGACCCCTGAAAGAAAGCCATTGCTAAAGTGCACCGGCCTTTTGACAATGTGTCAAATAACTGCACCTGTATTGAAATTAAACTTTATGAGGTTTGCATTTATGTAAGAAAACAACTGAATATCTAACGATCAAACCTAAAGACAAAGAGTTGAACCGTTTCAAAACGGACGAGACATAAATCCTGTATGAAACAAACGAGCAAACAAAAAAACTGGACATCATTTAAGGTTTGTGCAAAACAAGATGTTAATAGAGATAAATCGTGATTTCTCATTTTATTTAATGCGTTTAGCACAGATTTCCAGTTTTCACATTTTATAATCACGATTGGTGAGTTTAGCTGTTTTATATTTGAGAAGAGCGTAATGTTTAGCTGATTTTTGTGGTGATTTCTCTCCGGTGTAGGTGCTGGTGGGGGGGTTCTGGTGATGCAGTGCACGTGCTCATACGATGATGGCGCTGCTGCTGCATTGTGATTAATCACAGCAGCTATACTGTGTATCCACTCACCGCCCTGCATTACATTAGGAGACATTATCTAAATGCTCAACAAAGTGAAATTGAATTTAAGGCTCCTTCTCCACCCGCCACCCCCCATCCCACACATGCACAGCTCTACCTCCTCCATCCTGGCTCAACTGGCCCGCTTCAGGATCCCATTCTCTCCTTATTGTTGAGCAGGATCCTCTGGTCCTCATCCACTCTCAAATTGAATCAGCCTCAATTTGACCTTTTATGCTCCAGAATCCGCTACAGATGTACAGTATGTGCACACGAGTCAGATTTGACACGTCTCTCCGTATGTGGCCCCTCGTGTCAGCTCCCATTGCTCCCGGTGAAGTGGGGGAACAGCATCTCCCCATTTGCTGCAGAATAGACCAATTAGTGTTTAGCAACAGAGCAGGAACCCGTGTGAATGTGTCATTGATTAGCAGGATTTAGCTAATCATCACATCTCATAAACTCACCCGTTAATGTCAGCTGGATCTCCTACAGTACGCCTCCTTCTCCTGGCTCAATCTATCCCTCTATCTTCTCCTTTCAGCTCCCTCTTCCCGTCTGTCTTTCCGCACTTGTATTTTTTTATTTCTGCCCATCTGCCACCGTCTGTCTTCTCTCCTTTTCTTCCTCTTTTGCACCCCTTTATTCAAGTTCCTTCCTCTTCCTCCTTTTGGTTTAAGGCCGTGGGTTTACAGTAAAGGAGCAGAGCGGATGCTGACTTTCCTGCTCGCACACGACACATTAAATCTGCTTCTCTGCTCATCTTTAAAGAGAATGTGCACTTTTTATCTTAATTGTCTTCCCAATGGTTATTAATTTGTCACTGTGCTTCTCCATGAGCCCAGCACCTTTAATATATTTCTCATTTTAACATGTTAGGTTATATTAAGCAAAGGAAACACAAAGAAAAAGTAGACGTATCACTTTCAGATAATCAGAACTTCTAATAATTGTTCTGTAAGTGGGTTTAAATGAAACCTTCCTTTTGAATTGAGACTCTTCAGGTCAAAACAAGTTGGAAGAAAATTCAGTCTGAGACAAAAAGTGAAAGTTCAAAGAGCTGCAAGGAGTTTTTAAGACCCTGGTTTAAGATAAAATTGGGCAAATTGTGTATTAACCAAATAATATATAACCGTTTTATAGAATTATATTGTTTGTATAAGTTTGGATGTGAACAATCATGAATTACTTTAAGATAAATTCTTCTTTTAAATTAGGTTGTCTTGAAAGCATTAGTAAATTGGTGAAATCACATAAATTAAAAGAGGAATATCATGTTATACAGTTGCTTAAAAGACTAAAAAAAATGTTCCAAGCTATTTTAAATGTTACCATTTATAAGACAAAAATGATATAAAAAAAGGTTGAATGAATATTATTAAACACCAGCAGGAGACGGCTTTTTTTAAGTGAAGGTGAACATTTTCCCACTTAGATCATTTATTTTAATTAAATAAAAATAGCTTTAGGTACAATTTACTTCACATAAGGAACTAAAAGCCTCGCTATATTTATTTTTGTCACGCTCACGTTTTAAAATGTATTTAAATTTTAGATTGTTGTATGTTTTCTAAGAGATGCACAGAAAAGAAAACGGTTCTTGCTCATTTTAGAGTAAAAAAAAAAATCAACTTGTGGTTTTCGAGCTTTTTGTGTTGTGCAATAATTGTTAGTTATCATATTAATTAACATCTGTTTGACACAGTATGGTCGCCAGCTGGGAGCATGAAGGAGGACGTGTGGTGAAAGTGTGTGTGTGAGGTTACAGGCTTGGTGTGGGCTGCAGGGGACGAGGGTGGGGGGGGATCACACCGTTTGATTTGTTGTGTTGCTAATGTGACACTGATTATACAGGTCAGAGTAAAACAAAGCGGTGAAACGTTGGCAATGCTAATACCGACGCTGTGATAACACACTCGGCCTCTTCGAGCGCAGATACACAGACCGACCTTCGTGTGCACGTATACGCTTGTACTCTTTCCTTTCTGCTTGTGAGACGCAGACACACCGACACTCTCGTAGCACACGCATTCACATGTCACACACAAAAAAACAACCCTCTCTCAATGACTCCAGCAAATCACACAGAGCCTTTTTTTTGTCAGAGGTACACTGTTGCCATGGAGAGGCGAGGTTAGTGAATTTGACCTATGCTATCATGCTAGCTTTGGTCCCGCAGCTGTAATTTCAAATGAGAGAAAAAAATATGTGTTTCTCCCTGAATTGATTTATCCCTATGTTTATGAGTAGATAAGTGCAGTGATGCTTAGATGGAGGGTTATTTTCATGGGGTGACTCTTTTGTGTGTATTGTGTTTATCTAGGCCACTGTCGATGTAGGGAGTACTGTAGCTCTTTTGCTCCCAGCGGGGGCCCTCTTTTTGTGTTTGTGTGTATGGCTTTTCTCGACGTGTGCCTGCAATTTGTTTGTGTTTATTTTGTGCGCCATTCTCCGCTGCGGGCACAGCGAAGGCATGGGACGCATTGTGATTTATGGAGAGCGGAGCGTGATCAGACTGACCTGCTGCATGAACAGAATCAAACACAATAAGATGGACCAAGTAAATGTGGCTAAAGAACACGAAGTGTATTTGCTCCGATGTTGTCGACACATAACCCGTTCTTCAGTTTGAACCGAGCCAGACTTGTGGTCCACTCTTTCTTCCTTAATGCAGTCAGAGCTTTTCACACAATAAGTCCAGATCAGAAGAGCGTTTGTGCACGAGCAACATATGGAGGCTGACAAGAGGACAGATAAAGGCGCCTGGATACGGTCATCTGTCTGGGTTTTGGGGTAATTTGTCGGGGCGGGTGTGAATGTTGCTGGAAGTGGGCGGTGACGTGTCAATCACATGTCTGACAGGGCCTTGTGTAGGTTGTCATGTTGCCCCGCAGCCCAGGCAGAGGAGCCTCGGACCCGGAGACCAAACTGGGGTCACTGCCCTGAACGGTCACGAAGACGGCACGAGGTGCAGATAGGCAGGGCGTTGCTCCAAAAAGGTCACGCCAGGGGTGATCCAATTCTCCGTGTTTGGACGGTCGGGAGATTGCACACTCACCTCTGTCAACTCTTCCATATACAGGTCAGCAACAAGAAGACAGACTCACAACAACCAGAGGAATAGGTTGACATAAGTGAGAGGCGTGGGGTAACCTGTGTGTCCGTGTGAATGTATGTATAATTCACCAAACACAACTCTGTCTCATCCTGTCTCCAGTCATCTGAACGAGCAATGTAGTGGACACTAATGCGCCTCTTAGCTCTCAGTTGACCCTTAAAGGCCCCAGTGGGATACTGGAAGGTGGGTGACTTTGCTCTCTGTATTCATTGTTTCTGTTTTTTTCACTTCATATCCCCGTTATCTATCTTTCATTGTCTGCGTGTTCTTCACACTTTCATTATTTACGCTGAGCTTCTCTTTCAACTTTCCTCCTCAGGGAAGGAGCTCGTCCAGCTCCCAAATGTTTTTTCAGGTTTATGCCGGTCATTCCCGTGTGACCCGTCATTATTGAAGTATAATACAAATCAATAAAGTTCTGCCGCTTTCAGATTTTTCTTTATCTTGGCTAATGCCAATGAAGCAAAGGATGGTGAAGGTTAAACGTTCTTCAGCTGTGATATGTTTTTGTTAAAGAGGTTGTTAAACATATTGATGGCTGAAGCACACAGAAGCTGTTCGTCCCCACCACCCTGTGGATACATGTCTATGACTGAAAGCTTCAAAGCTTGTCGGTCAAATGTGTTGTAACATCTCAGAGAAATGAGCTTTAAGTGTCCAAGGAAAGCCTGTTTCTACCATCAGACTACCATCTGGTCATGAAGGCCAGTGGTCCACTCAAGTCTAACTGCCTCACTCTTGTCAGTGGCAGCTGTGTGTGTGGTCCAGTGTGTATTTTCAACCCTGTATCCCTATGTGTGTGTTCCCATATGCTAATTAGTCATGAGTATCACTGTAAGATCAGACCAGTAAACGATCATCATGTTTTGACACATCTATTGTCGACGACGGAGCTTTATAGGGCCACGCTAAGAAAAGAAATGACATTACGAGAAAAAAAGTCATAAAATTACGAGAATAAAGTCGAACAAGAATAAAGTCAAAATATTACGAGAATAAAGTCGTAGTATTACAAGAATAAAGTCGTAATATTATGAGAATAAAGTCGAACGAGAATAAAGTCATAGTATTACGAAAATAAACTCGTAATGCGTTCCTGGGTCGGCTCACACCTGCTGTGGACAGCCCCCAATGTGAGTCACTGTGTTTATGAAGTAGTCCACAATCACTTTTGGGTCACTGTTTATGAAATATGCCTCCATCCACATTATGTGATGACTAAATCCATCAATGCAGTCATTAATTGCAATGCCATATGGTTTCAGTTTATCATAAGGATCCATATGCCACAGTGCTTTGGGCCCCTGCTGTTGTACTGCCCACGTCAACGTTCATCATTGTACCGTACGACTGCTTTTTCCTGTCGGAGTTTGTGTAATATTACGACTTTATTCTGGTGATTTTACAACTTTATTCTCGTAATATTTCAACATTATTCTCGTACAACTTTATTCTTGTAATACGACTTTATTCTCGTATTAGTTTGACTTTATTCTTGTAATTCACTACTTTATTCTCATAATACAGCTTTATTCTTGTATTATATCGACTTTATTCTTGTAATTTATGACTTTATTCTTGTAGTATTTCAACATTATTCTTGTACGACTTTATTCTCGTAATATAACTTTATTCTTGTATTATAGTGACTTTATTCTTGTAATTTATTACTTTATTCTCGTAGTATTTCGACATTCTTGTACAACTTTATTCTCGTATTACTCGGACTTTATTCTCGTAATATTACAACATTATTCTTGTATGACATTATCCTTGTAATACTAGTACTTAATTCTTGTAATATTTCAACTTTATTCTCGTACAACTTTATTCTCGTAATATGACTTTATTCTCCCATTATTTTTACTTTATTCTCGTAAATTACAACTTTATTCTCTTAATATTTCAACTATATTCTTGTACGACTTTATTCTCATAATACTAAGACTTTATTCTTGTAATATTTCAACATTATTCACGTATGACTTTATTATCTTAATATTACGACTTTATTCTCATATGACTTTATTCTCGTAATATTACATCATTCCTGTACAATGTTATTCTTGTAATATTATGACTTTATTCTCATACGACTTGTCATAATATTACGACTTTATTCTCGTATTATTACATTATTCATGTACGACTTTGTTCTCCTAATACTTGGACTTTATTCTTGTAATATTTCAACATTTTTCTCGTAATACATTATTCTCCTATTATTTTGACTTTATTCTCGTAATATTACGACATTATTCTTGTACGACTTTATTCTCATAATATTATGACATTCTTGTACAACTTTATTCTTGTAATACTTGGACTTTATTCTCATAATATTACAACATTATTCTTGTACAACTTTATTCTCGTAATATTATGACTTTAGTGTCGTACGACTTTATTCTTGTTCGTAATGCAATTTTTTTTCTTAGCGTGGCCCTAATACTCAGTAGTAATTTTATTTCCCTGCTGCAGTGAAACTTGCTGGCTTCAGAATGTAAATCTTTTTTTTTCACCTTTTATCCACCACTGTGTACTACTGTGGTTTTAAAGTTTTAATATATTTTCTGGATCAACAACATTTTGGTTGGCTGTACCGAAGCACTCGACTCTTGGATTTGCTGATTTCAAAAGGAAAGCAAGCACTTTTTATTTCTCATCAGAAATTCTAAACAATTTGAGTCTTTGCCGCTCTTGAGTGATAAATTGCCAACAGAAATTTTCCTAACCCCATACTTCCTCAGAGCTGTCTTTGGTTTTGTTTTTCTTCTGCTTGTCGTTGTACTCGTGGTCTTCTTTGTGTGTTTGCTGCCACTCTTTAAATGGGAGTTTTGTTGTTGCGCATGCACAGGTTGACATGCAAAAAGCAGGAAGTCCAAGAAAAGCAGGCTAAATATAAAACTGAGCAATATATCTAAAGTTTCACAGCACAACTAAAGATAAAGATGAAGGGAAACAAGTTAAAGTCTTAGCAGAGAAATTCTTCATCCCAGCCTGAGCAAATAAAGTTAGAGGAAGGGTTATATATTTTTTGTCTTTGTCAATTTTTGAATAAGATTTTTATCATTGCACAAGCACAGTCAGCACTGCCTTTACAACAGCCAACAAGTCTTAAATCTGCAGAATCTTTGGACTTTAGATCAAGGTTAGAGTCCTGCTGAAATTGAGAAAACTTAAAAAAAGTCCATTGTGAAAAAAAGTGTTCCTCATGAACCCAATCACAGGTTCAGGAGGGAGGCAGATATAAAAAGATGAACAAAGATGCTGCAAAAGTTAGAAATGAAAACATTAAAACTGAGTGATAAGTTAAACTGACAAAGCTCAGGATGAGTTTTATGACACAGATTTAATTAAAAGTCACTGGAAACCTGAGACTATGTATCAACAGAGGTAATGGGAAATCTAAAGCAGCTGGCAATTACAAATGATCATCAGGTGTGTGGGAGCAGAAAACAAGACTGACCTCCAAAACACTTTGATCTTCTGTTGTATGTGTTGAAATCAGACAAACATTAAGACTCCAAAGACTTATATCAAACATTTTATATTGGTCAGAGAGTAAATGTCAAATGTGTAGCAGGACATGGTCGAGATGATCTCTGCTTCAACATAAAGAAGTCTCGAACAGCAATCAGCTGCTCATCCATGCTGATAACGTCAATCTAATTTTCCCTTAATGTTGTCTCATGGCAACTCATTTTTATTTTCTTTAAAGTTTTTATATTTTATTTGGGTGTATTGTCAACAGCGATCAAGTAATATATATTCTGAAGTGTGGCCTCTAGTTCGTAAATAATGTGAAACATCTGCTTTGACTTAAAATCAGTTTAGGGCTATTTTTAACCGATCATTTGCCAGATACTTAGATTCCATCCATCCATCCATCCATCCATCCATCCATCCATCCATCCATCCATCCATCCATCCATCCATCCATCCATCCATCCATCCATCCTTCCTTCCTTCCTTCCTTCCTTCCTTCCATCCATCCATCCATCCATCC
>NC_056510.1:27236897-27267375 GCF_014905685.2 Nematolebias whitei
CATACATACATACATACATACATACATACATACATACATACATACATACATACATACATACATACATACATACATACATACATACATACATAAATTAAGTCGCTCAATTTTCCATATTTCCTCAGGTAATGGCAGAAGCTTCACGTTTCCTCAGTGGTTTAGAATAACAGCCTTTCCTATTGATTTCAATTTAACTTATGATTCTTTTTTTAATCTAAAAACAAAATCCATAAAACTGCACCTTCCCTCATTTGTTTCCAAATGTGTGTATGCAGTTTAAATCTGATGAGCGTTATTATTCAAACAATCATTCTCGCTGTATCTCGGTACAATAATAAAGCTTATTCTGATTCTTATTGCATTTTGTTTCCACTCCTCTTGAATTTGCCTGAAACTTTAAAAAAAATCCAGTGTGTTGTCGATTTAAGAACAACTTAAATATGGGATATACAAAGTTAAACATTATATACATTTATATATTATATGTTGTGAATTTCTACATTTGAGTTTAATTGGAAAAACAAATAATTTTGTTCTTAAGAGGGATGTTAATGTAAATGCAGCAGACTGATGTGAACTGGTTATGAATGAATGAATGGAATGGCACAATGACTGAAAGTCGTTCGTCACTTTAGGAAATGCTTAATGTGGAAGAAATCATTCAAAATAACATGAGGGTTTCATATTTCTCAGATAAAAGTTGTTAAAAAAAACTTGTTTTAATTTCCTTTAGCGTTCAGAGTAGAATGACAGCATCTTTTCTTCTTTCACTGACTATGGACTGGAGATTGACTTTTTTTATGTGTTGACTACGCACACCATTTAATTGAAGAAGAAATACCGTTTGTTTTATTTACAATGTATCTTACACTTAAAATTCAAACATTTAGAAAAACAAGAATCATTCTTCAAACCCTTAATATAAAAGTAATCTTTGCAGAATGCGCTCAGTGACTGATTCTTTACCACAACCTTCTTTAGACACCTCATTTTTAGAGCTTCAGAAATGTTGATGTATAAGAAGAAATATTTAAAGTTAAAAATAAGACACGAGTCTAGCTTTGTTTCCAGTTTTACTCTCTTCAGATCCAACTTAACCTGGTAAGTGTCTCCTAATGTCTTCTTCAAACAATCCCCTCTGCTAACAGCCCCCCCTCTCTACAGCCCTCTTCTATCCCTTGGGCAAGCCAAGGGCTAACAGCTTTGTTTGTACTCTCTACTAAGTGATTTTTAATCAACTGGTCTGTATGAGTCCTCCCAAGGGCCAGAGCAGCTGAGGCTGACACACTGAGAGCTTTAGGCTGTAGGAAACAGTTCATTTATTTATTTCACATGTAGACTTATTTTGAGATTTGTTTGATGTTTTGACAAAAATCTTGCACTTCTCGTCTCATTTTGTGGTACTACAAGCTAGCTGAAAATGAAACGGTTCAATGGGTGCTTTATAAATGTTATAACAATTAATATCTCGCCTGCTGTAGATATTTTTATTCAAACATTTCAGTGTGAAGAAAGAGTTTAATTCTCGTTAACTTGATGAGCTAATGGCTAGTCTGAATATTGCCTAGATCAACTGATGGCTGCTGTCTGAAATCAAGTTCAGTTTAAACATTCTGAAGGTTTATTTTATAAATGCTTACATCACTGCTCATTTCACTTCACACTATTATTTACATACTTTACCCTCACTAGGGTCCTCGAGGGGTCATGGGGAGTTTGCCCATCCAGTCTACATGTGTTTTGTGGACTTGGAGAAGGCTTTTGATGGGTTCCTCGGAGTACACTGTGAGGGGTGCTCCGTGAGTATTGGAGTGGGGGCCTGTTGTTACGGGCTGTTCAGTCCCAATACAAGCAGTGCGAGACTTTGGTTCTCATTGCCGATAGTAAGTTGGACCTCTTCAGGGTGGGAGTTGGACTCTGCCAGGGCTGCCCATTGTCACCAATTCTGTTCATAACTTTTATGGACAGAATTTCTCGGTGCAGTCAGGGGGGCGGAGGGATTCCGGTTCGGTGGCCTTAGGATTCCACCTCTGCTCTTTGCAGATGATGTGGTCTTGTTGGCGTCATCGTGCCGTGATCTTCAGCTCTCACTGGAGCGGTTCGCAGCAGAGTGTGAAGCGGCTGGGATGAGAATCAGCACCTCCAAATCTGAGGCCGTGGTCCTCGGTCGGTAAAGGGTGGATTGTTCTCTTCAGGTCGAGGGTGAGGTTCTGCCTCAAGTGGAGGAGTTCAAGTATATCGGGGTTTTGTTCATGAGTGAGGGAAGAATGGAGCGTGAGATTGACAGACGGATTGCTGCAGTGTCTGCAGTATTGCAGACTCTGTGCCAGTCCATTGTGGTGAAGGGGGAGCTGAGCTTTCAAGCAAAGCTCTGTTTACTGGTCAGTCTACGTTTCTACCCTCACCTATGGTCACAAACTCTGCGTAGTGACCGAAAGAATGAGATCATGGATACAGACCACTGAAATTAGTTTCCTCCGCAGGGTGGCTGGACTCTCTCTTAAAGATAGGGTGAGAAGTTCAGTTATCTGGGAGAGACTCAGAGTAGAACAGCTGCTCTTCCACATCAAGAGGAGCCAATTGAGGTGGTTCAGGCATCTGATAAGGATTTTTGCATTTAGTAATGTTGCTTAAATGTACATGACATATTTTCTTTTTGCTTTATTTATATAGCACCATGTCACAAGAGAAGTCATCTCAGGTCACTGAACGAAACATTCGTATATAAAAATAATAATTTAATATTATTTATCTGAGGAGCAGACTGCTTTAAATTTAACTGCATCACAGAACTCTCATCTTGAGCAAGCATGAAGGCGACAGTGGAAAGAAAAAACTCCCTGATGAGGAAGAAACCTTTAGCAGAACCAGACTCAGGACAAGCGACCATCTGCTTTGACCAGCTGGGTTTGAGAGGAACAGGTACACAATGGTAGGTCAAGAATCACATGTTAAGATAGAAATAATATCAAATGAAAACTATTCAGTTAAGGAAATGAGGTCAGTTTGTCCTTTTGTTGTCTAAAGGACAGCATAACAAGCCAACCCTAACTATACGATTTATCAAAAAGGAAAGTTTTGAGTCCAGTCTTAAAACTGGACAACGAGTCAGCCTTACAGACAGAAACTGGAAGTTGGTTCCACAAGAGAGAAGCCTGATTGAAAGATCTTCCTCCCATTCTGCTTTTGGAAACTAGGAATCACGTATAAGCCTGCAGTTTGATAGCAAAGTGCTCTGTTAGAAAAATATTGAACAGTAAGATCCATAATATAAGATCGAGTTAGGTTGTTGAGAGCTTTGTAGGTTAGAAGTAAGATTTTGAATTCTATTCTGGATTTGACAGGGAGCCAATGGAGAGAAGCTAAAACTGGAGATATATGATCTCTCCTACTAACTCCAGTTAAGACTCTGGCAGCAGCATTTTGGATCAGCTGAAAACTTTTTAAAGAAATGTTTGGACACCCAGATAATAAACCATTGCAATAGTCCAGTCTAGACGTGAAAAATGCATGAATCAATTTTTCTACATCATTTCATATATTATTATTATATTATATATATTGTATATATTGCATCTTGGCACACAATACAGCATTTCACTACCTCAATGTACCTTCAATTTAAATGCTTCAATGTTAACACTAGGAGCTAGTAACTTATTGCAAGAGGCTTATTTTACATTATCCATATCAATACAAATGAAATGGTAATACCATCAATGACATTTATGCATAGATCTTCCGGTAAGATGGCGCCCGCGTACATGGCTTGCAATCCACCTCTGCTGATGGTGTTCAGATTATTTTTGTTTTGTTCGTTTTTTATCTGTGGCAAAAATTCACTCCTGATGTATGACAGACAACAGCTTCTGGATCTTCGTTTTTCTGTCACTGAAGTCGCTTATTTGGACCATTATCAGCGTACCTCTGGACCCCCCTCCTCCCCCTCTGCTGGTGAACGTGCCAGTTTACCTCCGCTGCGCTCCTCACCTGCCTGCCTGGAGATATCGCGTCAGACGCCAGGGAAAACGTGCTGGGCGGCTGGTAAAGCTTAAAGCCATGCACGATGCATCTTCCTCTTCAGCTGGTGGTCATGGTTTCCATCGCCAGCTTCCCACGTGCCGGACCAGGTAAACAACGGGAGTTTTCGGCCAGTGCGCAGCTCTGACCGACCTGGAGGGGATGTTATTGAAAACCTCCGGCCATTAGCGCGCGCTAACTCCACCGCTGCTGGCTCCACTTTGAACAGTATCCGGATGTGTTTGGTCAACGCAAAATCTGTTACCAGCAAAACTTTTATCCTCAGGGAGTACTTTCAGGAGCACGAGTTAGACTTTTTGTGCATCACAGAGACTTTGATGGCTCCGGGTGAGTCCAGCACCTTGACAGAATTATTGCCACCGAACTGTCTGTATTTTAACGCACCGCGGCCATCAGGCTGGCGCGGTGGTGGATTATTAACAATATTCAAATCAACTTTTGATTATAAACAACTGCCCATCCCAGTTTCCCGTGCCAGCTTTGAGCTGAACGTCTTTGAACTCGGACATTCACCTGCGGCGTTATTTGCACTCGTCTATCGCCCACCTCGGTCTAAGGATTTCATAAATGAGTTTTCTGACTTCTTGGCTGAAATCACACCAAAATATGAGCATGTTTTCATTATTGGGGACTTTAATTTGCACATGTGCTGTCCTGAGAAGCCCTTGGTTAAGGACTTTTTAGATTTATTGGACTCATTTAATCTAACGCAGCATGTAAACGGTCCCACCCAAGAGCGTGGACATACACTGGACCTTGTTTTAACTCATGATGTGACTGTTAATAATCTTGTTATTGGTGATAATGTTTTTTCAGACCACATGCCAGTCCAGTTTGAGTTCACCCTCCCCCATCTAACTCCTAAGTCGTGCATTCCTGAACGTAGCACCCGGGCTATTAACCACTTCACTGCCGCACGTTTCACTGATGTTTATAACTCTGAAATGATAATTCAGCCCCCGGTGTTTCTCACCACCACTGAGGAGCTGACATCCCAGTTCAACGCTATCTGCTTAAAGACTCTGGATCATGTTGCACCTGTTAAAACCAAAAAATCAAAACTAGGAGCAGAACCTTGGCTGAGTGACATCACCAAGGCCGTTAGGCAGCAATGTAGGAGGGCGGAGCGAAAGTGGAGGAAAGACAGGCTGCAGGTCTCTTTCCAAATACTTAAAGAGAGTTAGCGCCGTTATCAGAAAGCGGTGAAAGCTGCTAAATACAAATACTTTTCTGATATAATTATCTCAAACTCTCGCAACCCACGTGTCCTCTTCTCCACCCTAAACTCTGTTCTCCACCTCACTGAACCATCACCTCTGGAAGCCTCGACTGAGCTGTGCGACAACTTCTTACATTTCTTTTTGGAAAAAATTGTGACCACCCGGGCTCTCATTTCCCTCCAACTCATGACCCATCCATCCCACCTCAATCTGTAGCTCCATTTGACCATTTTGAACCTATCACTCTATCTTCTTTAGAGCAGGTCATGTGCAGCTTGAAACCTTCTGGCTCCCCCTTTGATGTGTCCCCCCCTCGACTACTAAAGGAGGTTTTTTCCTACTCTAGGTCCGTCCATTCTTGATATAGTAAACAGTAGTTTATCCACTGGCATGGTGCCAAAATCCTTTAAACATGCTGCTGTCCAGACTCTCCTGAAAAAAAACAAACCTTGACCCCTCAGTCGTATCCAACTACCGGCCTGTCTCCAAACTCCCATTTGTTTCTAAACTACTGGAGAAAATAGTCGAGTCCCAGTTGAAATGCTTCCTGGAAGGTCACACCATCTTAGAACTATTCCAATCTGGCTTTAAACCTCTCCACAGCACTGAAACTGCCCTGCTGGAGGTCTTTAACGACATCTTCAGATCCACAGATACTGGTGATTCTGTGCTGCTTGTCCTGTTGGACCTTACAGCCGCCTTTGACACCATCGACCATGAGATCCTCATTGCTAGGTTGGAGCAGTGGGTGGGCATCACAGGGTCAGCCCTCAATTGGTTCAGATCTTACCTCGCTGACAGATCCTTTTGTGTCTCCATCAAAGATTTTAGTTCTTTAGTGGCAGAGCTTAAATGGGGGGTTCCGCAGGGGTCCATCCTGGGTCCCCTCCTATTCTCTTTATACCTGCTGCTGCTGGGTGCTATTTTCCGGAAACACAACATGCCCTTCCACTTCTACGCCAATGACTGTCAAATTTACTTCCCCCTAAGACACAATTGTACATGCTCTATTCAACCGCTGCTCGACTGCCTGGCTGACATCAGGGTCTGGATGGCTTTAAACTTCTTAAGTTTCAATGAAAAGAAGTCTGAAGTCATGTTGTTCCCTCCCAACGACACGATCACAAACCACTGCATCGACCTCTCCGCTCTAACCCTGTCAGAAAAACAAAGAGTCACTAATCTGGGAGTGATAATGGACCCTTCCCTGAAACTTAACAATCATGTAAACATGATTGTTAAATCATGTTTCTTCCAACTGAGACAGCTGTCTAAACTGAAGCCCTTATTGTCCAAAAATAACCTGGAGACAGTAATACATGCATTCATTACATCTAGGCCTGATTACTGCAATTCACTCCTGTTTGGTATCAGTCAGACCTCCATTGCACGTCTATAACTTGCCCAGAATGCAGCAGCCCAATTTTTAACCAGAACAGGCAAAAGAGAGCACATTACACCAGTTTTGGCCTCACTGCCCTGGTTACCGGTTCACTTTCGAATCCAGTTCAAAATACTCCTGTATGTACAAATCACTGAACAGTCTCTCCCCCCCCCCCCAATCTCTCTGATCTGCTACAACCGTATGTCCCACCGCGTTCCCTGAGGTCAGCGGACCAGTTGCTCCTCACAGTTCCAGGATCTTGTCTTAAGCGCAGAGGTGACGGGGCCTTCTCTGTAGCAGGACTTAGACTTTGGAACGAGTTACCTCTGCTTGTCAGACACCCCCCCCCCCTCTCGGTTTTCAAGTCCCGTTTAAAAACCCACTACTATTCGGTGGCTTTCAACACCAGATGATCTGTGTTTTGATCCTGTATGCTTCACACTGGTTTGTCGTCATTATCTGCATCGTTTTTATGTCTATATTCTGATTTACCTCATTTTGTATATTGCTTTGTGTGTTACCTGTTATTCTGTCTGTACAGCACTTTGGTTGGCCTTGTCGCTGTTTTAAGTGCTTTGTAAATAAAGTGGTATGGTATAGTTTGGTATTTAGTATATAAAAGTATTAATGTTTGATAATTATTTTTTTCTATAAGTACATTCAAATAAATGTAGTAATAGCACAGAGCCCAATACAATAACCTGGAGGCTAGCACTAGCATGCTAGCTCCAGAAACAAACAAACAAACTCACCAGTTCCCACTTTTAGAATATACAGTCAGCTGAAGGGTTTTGTATGTATGTATGTTTTATTTATTCATTTCATTTAATCCAAACAACAAATATAATACAATTTAAAGAAAAGAAAAAAGATATACAATCACTGAAATAAAATGAAAGGCAGCAGAAGAAGAATGAGTTCTTACAATATCTGCCCCTTGTCCCCAAAATATATTCCAAACAAAATTACTATACAAAAGCAAGATGAATTAATAAAAAAAAAATAAAAAAAACTTAGCTAAAATATAAGATCAACTGTAAACAATTTTTATGAACTCACATTATACTTAATATTTTTTTTTAAATACAAATTTTTATCATCTTCTTGAATATGTACATAGTTTTGGCATTTTTAATATCAACCTCCAGATCATTCCACAATCTAATACCCTGAGATATAGTGGATCGCATCTTCAGACTGGTGCGACACCACAGCTTCACAAACATCTCCATCCCCTTAAGATAATAATTACTTTCTCTTTTAACAAATTTCCCTTGAATGTTAGTAGGTAGTATGTTTTTGTTGGCCCCATACATAAACAGTAAGATATTGTAATCAACCAAGTCATAAAATTTTAATATCTTTAGCTGATGAAACAATATATTTGATGGATGGTTATAATCTTTTCTAGTAATAATTCTTATAGCTCTTTTCTGTAAAATAAAAATTGGATTTGTAATTGTTTTACATGCTTTACCCCAGACTTCAATACAGTAAATTAAATGTGGAACAATAACGGCATTATACAATAGAAACATTGCTTTATCATTGAATAACTCTCTAACTTTGTACATTACTGCAATCGATTTAGCTATTTTAGTTCTTAAGTTTTTTACGTGAGTTCTCCATGTTAGTTTTTCATCAATGATGACACCCAGAAATTTCACCTCATTGACTCTATTAATTTCAATTCCATCGACTCTAAATGGAGTATCAAGCACTTTCTTGTTATTACTAAAAATCATATAATTTGTTTTATCTACATTTAAAGATAATTGTTAAGTTGAAACCAATTTTGTATTTTCACAAATTCTGTTTGTGCCATCTTCAGCATTTGCACAACATTTTCACCCACACAAAGAAAAGTAGTATCATCTGCAAACAAAATACATTTAAAAAATCCAGACACATTTACCAGGTCATTCACATATAAAATAAATAGCTTAGGTCCAAGTATAGAGCCTTGAGGCACTCCACATGTAATATTACAGAATTCAGATTTTACATCATTTATTTGAACAAATTGTTTCCTTTTTTCTAGATAACTAGATACCCACTGCAATGCATGCCCTCTAATGCCATATTTATTTAGTTTTTTGAGAAGAATATTGTGATCAATAGTATCAAATGCTTTCTTTAGATCAACATAAATACTAATACAATATTTTTTTTGATCCACAGCAGTCGTTATCTGTTCCATTAAATCCATGAGTGCCATTGACGTAGAATTTTTAGGTCTAAACCCATATTGACTATTACTTAATATATTTTGCCTATTGATAAATTCATCTAATCTAGTGACAAATAATTTCTCTAAAATCTTCGAAAATTGTGGCAACAACGATATTGGCCTGTAATTATTAAACACACGTTTCTCTCCACTCTTATATAATGCTATTACCTTGGCTATTTTCATGTTATTTGGAAATACCCCTGTTGAAAATGATAAATTGCATATATATGTAAATGGCTCAATAACATAACTCATAATATTCTTTACCAGCATCATATCCATGTCCATCCAGTCTTTTGATTTTTTATCTGCAAGATGTTTTACGATAGTCATAATTTCTTCTTTATCAGTTCCCCCAAGAAAAAAAATGTTTGTGTGATCTGTAACCGTATGGTTTACATTTTTATCTATATTTGGGATTTTTGCTGCCAGACTTGGGCCAATATTCACAAAATGTTGATTGAAACCATTTACGATTTCATTTTGGTCATACATTTCTTTGTCATCCTTTACAAAATATTGTGGAATGCTCGATTTTGTTTTATGATTATTCAGAACACTGTTCATTATTTGCCATGTTGCCCTCATATTACCATTACTTTGGTCTAATAATTCACTGTAATATTTCTTTTTATGCTTTCTTATAATCCCTACCAATTTATTTTTATAATTTTTATATCTCTGTTCTGCTTCGTTTGTTCTTAATTTCAGAAAGTTTGAGTATAAGTAGTTATTTTTTTTACAAGCATTTCTTAACCCTTTGGTCATTCACGGTTTGTCATCAACACGTTTCTTTGTGTAATTTTCTTGTACACAATTTTTTTCATACAAAGCTCCTAAAATATTCATAAATACATCGTATGCTTTGTTTACATCATCAACATATACATCCTTCCAATTTTGTTTTGTTAAATCTTCTTTTAGTTTATCTAGAGCTTTCTTTGATGTGTTTTTTATTTTTTTCATAATTTTATCTACTTTCACATCATATTGATCTTTTTTATCGATAGTGAAGACTGGTAGGTGGTCACTGACATCCGTGATCAAAATGCCACCCATAAGTTCTTTATTTGTTATATTTGTAAAAATGTTGTCAATTATTGAAGCACTATGGGTAGTAATTCTTGTGGGTTTTGAAATCAATGGATAAAGATTTAAACTGTGCATTGAGTTTATGAATGTTCCGATATTATTTGAGTCTGTTTTATTTCCCAGGTCTATATTAAAATCTCCACACAAAAAAAACTGATTTATTAGAACTTTTTTCCAATATTGTCATGATGTGATTGGTGAATGATTCAATATTTGAATCAGGTGATCGATATACACAACTCATTATATTTTTGGAAGTCTCGTTTAATATTTCAACTGTAATCATTTCCATAATGTTATCCACAGCTACTCACAATTTATTGATCATTTTACATTTAATTTCCTTATTTACAAGTAGAGCTACGCCTCCACCTCGTTTATTGTTTCTGTTCACATGATAAAGTTCATACCCTTCAATATTAACACTTTTTATATTTTCCTCATTTAGCCATGTTTCTGAGACTGCTATTATACTGAAAGTTCTGTTTAACTGATTTAAATAATCTGTTATTTTGGATAAATTAGTGTTTATACTTCTACTATTAATATGAATAATGGAGAAGTCATCTTTAGACATTTTAATTTCATTGAATTGTTCTTCATTGTAATACTCACACTCTTTAATTTCAGGAAAAAGTTTTTATCAATCACATCATCTATATTGTAAATTTTAAATTCTGAGTCTTCGTTGTCATATTTCAATGTATGTGTCCATTTGTCATTTACCATTTTTAGCTTATCCGTTTACCTTGTTTAGTTTGTCCGTTTACCTTGTTTGTTTGTCCATTTCTGGACTCATTTAAATCTTTCCAGCTCCTTGAGTTCTTTTATTATTTTAGCATGAGACCCTTCCTGTTCTTTGATCCAAATGTTTCCGTTTCTGGTCCAAGTTGATGATATATTTTTATTTTTTTTTTATTTTTTTTAACAGCACGTGCAATATCTGCATTTTTTTTTTTTTTGTTAAGTGTTCATTTATGTAGACGTTTGTTCCTTTCAGTTTTTTTGCTTGTATTATTACATTTTTTCTTGATTTCCTGTTTGTGAACTTGATCACTACAGTCGGTTTGTGTTTGTTTAATTTATTAGGCAATGTGTGATAAATTGAAATGTCCTTTTGTTCGATTTTAATGTCATTGTCCTGTAAGAAAGTAACTACTTGCTGTTCCAGAGTTAGTTGTTGTTCCTGTGGTGAATCTTCAGTGATGTTTTCCCCAAACATCTAAAAGTTGAGAGGCATACCAGTCAGAAATGGCAACTTAGGCATTAGATAAAGAGCTTTTAATGGCTTTAAGTCTGCCTGCAACTTGTGTCACTGCACTATCTGTTCCCGGACCAAAAAAAAAAAGTAATCTGTTCCGATACTGGAAGTACGATCCATACCATGCAACCATATTCTGGACACTGGAGTAGTGCGCCCAGAATCTTCCTATCTCTTGTAATGAAGAGGGGCTAACTGTACATGTACAACTTTTCACGCGAGTCTATGGGCAAAGATTCTAGCGCTCCCTGAGCAGAATAAGTCATCACTCAGAGACAACTTTTTTGAAAGAAACATCTTTACCCATCATTACCTATAAAATATTTATCTTACACAACTAAAAAAATATATACGTATATTTCAAAAATTTGTATTTTATTATTTAATTTTGATTTAATTTTTTTTAAGTCTTCAATGTAATATGGTGATTGGTTTGAGTGGTGGGGCAGCACCCTAGCGCCCTCTATTGACCAGCCACCACTGGTCACCAGCCATGTAACATTGTATGCATGCTTAACTGATATCAAGTACCAAAACTATCTTAAATTTTTAAAGAGGGGAATAAAAAAAGATAACGGACAAGAAGTTTAGAGGTTGTTTTTTTAAAGTTTAGTCTTTGTCTTGAAGGCCTATGTGAGGAAACGGTTGTGTTGTTTTCTACATAACATTTTTTGTACATTCCATGGGAGTGGTGGTGCAGAGGTTAGAGAAGGTGGGCCTGTGATCGAAAGATCACTGGTTCAACTCCTCGTACCGACAACATAAAAAATGTTAGTGGGAAAGGTGAAACACCCACACATGCCTTCACCCTCATTTGCTCCACTCTGGGCCCTTGAGCAAGGCCCTTACCCCCACCATCTGCTCCCCTGTGCGCCCTAGATAGCAGCTCTCTGCTGCACACAGAGGACTGTGGTAGCTTGGTTGTCTGTGGTTGCATTAGGGAGGACATCCGGTGTAAAAATTGGTAAATCTTCGTGCCAGTTAGTTCGCTATGGCGACCCCTGAAGCAGCCGAAAGAAGAAAACCAAAATATTTTGTGTACCATCCATAATTGAGATAAAATTCTCAAATGAACAAAAATAATTTGGTGCTAAATCAGGTTTTAGAAGGCTTGGTATATTCAAAAAGAAATAAAGAAAAAAAATTATATATGTGTTGAATCAATTCTACTGTATTTACGTTCAGTTCTTGAAAATCTGCCAGTCTGAATTTGCACAAGGTTTATTTGAGATAACTGTAAAAATGTCTCATCTCAACTGTCTTCACTCATCTTGAAGAGTGCACTGACTGATGGATGATGGCTTTTTACTGGTGCACCATTTTTGTTTAAAAGCCTTCAAGAAAACACGAGCAGAAACATATCAATTTATTTATGTTTTTGCATTTGCTACCCTTCATAAATGATAAAAAGAAAGTATTTATTAGAAAGCTTATGCTTTAACAGTAGCATTAAATTAAGAAATACTAACAACTATCAGTTAATATCTGACTTTTCTGTATCTGTATCTGTTATCTGTATTTTTATAAGCAAAAAATATTTTAAGCATAAAAAAAAAAAAAAATACAGCTTGTTCAATGTCAACCAATCTGTGAAAAGGCTGTCATTGGAGATTTGAGGGTGCCCTGGGAAACAAAGCATAAAATAAAAACGGTAATTTAGATTTCAGGTAATTAATCTCGTATGAAAACATTTGAACATTTTAAACAGTTTGTTTGATGGATAAGTTCAGAGTTCAGGGACAGTGCTGAAGTTAACTTTGTAATCAAGTTTTGTAGTTAAATAAATTTGAAAAGCCATGTGGAACGACAGCCTGGGAGGGTATGTTGGTTCATCTGTCTGCCTGTTAGCCAAATATCCCATGAACCAGTGGATGGACGATGTTCTCATTGACAACAAATTGCCTTTTGGAGTCAATTGGCCAGCACAGATGATCAGTCTCAGCAAACGGTATCTAAATCTTAGTTATTTTTACAAATCTTGAGCTAGAATATGCTGTGGTAGTAGATGAGAGTTATGCCCAATACCTAATTAAAGCACTAAATAATCAGGAGATTTTTTTTTATAAAAAAATCCTTCAACTTACTTTTTATTATAATGTTAGCAATCTTGAAGCATTTACATCTGAATGTATTGGTTTAAATAAAAATATTTGAGAGGTGTTAATGCTTAAAATGAGAAAAACATGATTGTGATATTTTTGGTTGTGGCAATATTGAAATCCGTTGTGAAAAACTCACCTTTGCCACACTTATTTTCTTCAATCATGATGGTCACAATGTTCTCCAAGCTTTCAGTGCATGAATTCATGGTACTTGAAGTATAAAAGTCAATGATTTATTAGTGTTTCAAACAATTTATATTGTTCACATTGTTTTTGCAATAATTTTTGATATCTTGAGCACAGTGGCGATTTTAGCCTGTTTTTGGGGGTGGTCAAGCCCCCTTAGATTTTAACTCGGCACCCCTGAAAAATAAAGTAAGTTAAAAAAAAATACTTAAAATTTTTTTTTTAGGTGGTTCTGGGTTTGGGTTTTGAGGTCGCCATTGTATGGGAACATACAATGATGACAATATATAACACATTCTTTTTTTTCTGTTTATTGCATTTATGACTCAATGCAACAAAATAAACAAACAATACTTGTTTTATTTACATAATGACTTTAATTGCTGGATGTCCAGCCCCTGAGCTGCTGGCTTTCAGTAACTGTGGCCCCCTGAGCAGTTTATTTGAATATCCTGCTTTAGAGAGTGGAATGCAGTTTATTCCATTTCCAAAATCTAAACTGAGTCTGGAAAATTTTAAAAGATGATAAAGCTCTGCCGCCGACCTCATGAGCAGCTGAATACAACAGTGATAAACAGGAAGTACCACATGTTCATCTGTATGAAGGTAACTGCAGGTAAATCCTCCATTTTCTTTTATAACTGCACTGTATGCTTAATGGTTAAATTAAAGGTTAATGCTTAAAGCTAGCTGTACTTTGTTTTGTGTTATGTATCTAGATATATGTTGTAACTTCTGGTTACATAAGTTTAGTCTTTGTTTGTTATGATCCGTTGGCACTAAACTGATTTTATACAAAGTTTATTACGTTGTGTAATGTAAAGCAGAGTGCTACGTTTGTAGCATCTTAGCTAGCGCGTCAGTATTGCACACCACAAGCTTAGTGCTACTTCTTGTTGTGCCGATCTCTCTAAAATAGTTATTGAATCAAGTGTTTACTTATATAGGTAAACATATATATTTAACAACCTGTTAAAATACACCAGAATGCAGGAAATGGCATGTACTTTATTGACAATTTTCTGAGGGATGACACCCAGACCTTAATCCTATCCCACCAGTGTCACACCCCCCCCCCCCCCCCCCCACACACACACACACACACACACACACACACACATTATGAATGCTTCTTATGCCAATGACCACCATGCAAGATCCATTTTCTGCACTGGGGGCTGAGCACCCCTAAAGATCAGATTCTAGAATCGCCCCTGCTTGAGCAGCCATCATTGATTTTCGCTGTGTAGGAACTGTCTTATTTTGGTATACTTTTGGTATTTGCCATTGTCCTTTAGGAATAAAATCTAAATGGTCATAAAGTAAAAAAGCTGGCAACTTATGATGCGTATTGATCTGAGTTACGTAATTTTATTTTAAAGAACATGATCCTGAATCTTTTTTCTTGAGAAATTACAGCCTCTTTCATTTTATCATGTGGTTGACTAACTTTTTCTAATGTCATACTTTTTTACTTTAAACTAACAAGAAGTATCTTAGACACACATCGACTCTAGTAAATTCTAAATAAATTTACTAGAAGTTTTACTGGGAAACACAACTGCTTAGTGGTTATACTGTTGCCTCACAGCAAGAAGGTGTTGGATATAAGCCCCAGGGTTGGACCTGGGGGGGTGGTGGTGGTGGTGGGGGTATCTGTGAAGTTTGTATGTCTTCCTTGTGTTTTCGTGGGTTTTCTCCAGGCCCTCAGGTTTCCTCTCTGTCTAAAAACATTTTTGTTTAGGGTGCTTTCAGGTCCAGGTCTCCCATGAATAAGAGATTTATGATCTTCATGGGATTTGGTTAAATTGATTAAAATATTAAATTGGCATTAATAAATGTGTTTTTTTTTATTAATTATCAGCTGACTTTACCAGTCATGAAACGTCTTTTTAAAGTGTATTATTCAATAATTTTGCTGCCACTCAGCTGATGTTTAACATCTCGTCATACATGTTGTAAAGAATGTACCGTTTACTGGTGGCTTGTCGTCTAGCTGCTGTCAAACTGGAGGCGTTCAGTGAATGATGCTAATTATTAGTCGATGGGATTAGTCTACTGATAATTTACATTATTATTGATGTGATAATCCACAGACAAAGCGGTTACTAGGAATTTCACTTATCCGAAATAAAAAGCTATGAAATTATTTCTCCCTTTATAAATGTACACTATATGTTTTAATGAAAAGAAGAAAAAAAAACACTAAAATGTGGATTGTTACATAAGACTGAATCTGTTTGCATGTGTTTGTTTTTGCTTCCACAACGGGATTTAAACTATTTAGGTGTCAGATCTATCCATCTCATTTTATGAGCTGGACTTCTAGACTGAATCAGACTCCATCTAAGAGAAAGATCATAAACTGAGGTCTCCTTAGGCTTTAAACTATTCTTACTGCATTGAGTTTATGTGGAACAAGTCATGGTCTCTGGAGAAATGGGGTGATCAGGTCAGGTGGAGTTGTATTTGTGTGATAAACAACCTTCAGGAAGGATGACAGCTATGGTGCTTCTAGTGGAGATTGATCACATGAGAAATGTTCAGGAGCCTTTATCTATTAACCGTTAGACATTTGTTACAAGTGATTTTCCATCTTCTCTTGAAAAAGAAACTTCTGTTTTGTTTTAGACTGATCAGATTGCAGAATACCAGCTGCTCAAACTGGGAGGAAAATAAAGCGAACCTTTGCCAGTGCCTTAACTTCCTCCTATAGCGGGATAGTCTGGCACAGGATAGATGCTTCCAGCACACACACGCTCAGCTGTTCGCCACCCCGAGCGCCTGGTCTCTTCTTCCTCTTCCCGCTCTGCAAGAAGCAGATGCGGAGGAGCAGAGATAACTCTTAACTTTGTTTTGACACTTTTGATTAAGGACCATTGAAGGAACACCTGTATGGCGGGAGGGAACAATGCGCCGAGCCCATAGAGAGATTGATTTTGTGCATTAGAGAAGCAGCCTTTGTCTAAAGCCACGAGGTCTTTTGTTATGCTAACCAGCTGTGGAAGATTTCCAATTCAATTTCACCTGAACGCTGGTCAGCCGCACGCTCCATTGTATGGCGTCCCGTGGGCCCCCTCCGCCGGCCCCCCCACCCTTTCGAGGCTCCACCACCGCCGCTGCCACAGCAGCCTTTTCCCCCTGTCGTCTCTCAAACTGCAATTTAGCCACTGAGGAGGGTGTATGTGAAGTAAGAATGTGTGTGTGAAGGGAGGGGGGGATGCTATTTGGACTAGATTGACAGGCGACTGGATACTCCTGCCTCTATATTCACTGCATCCTGTCCTTGTGTGCACAGCGGGCCATGGAGAGGATCAGAGTGAAATGAGACGATATTAATTATCCTAATCCTGATGGCTCTCTGTGGAGCTCTGCTTCCACTCGTCTGTCTCAGGAGAGGACTTGGATGGTCAGACAGAGAGAACGTCAGAGAAATGAAATGAAAGATGATAAATTCAGTAGAGAATACTCCCTGACAAAAAAGCTGCTCACTGCGTAAGGCACTTTTCCTGTGCTGCCTTCAGTTTTCCTCTAATTGTCCACTAACAAGTCCTAAATGAGAGGGTTTTAGGTATTCTTTTTGCCTTTTAGTCAAAATTACAGTAGTTTCTTCTAAACTATAGAGTTTTTCCTTTTTTTTTTATCAAGTATTTCTAAATGATTATTTACATTCTGCCAAATTATTTAAAAATAAAACCAAAGTTATTTTAATTGAATATCTCTGCAGCAGAAAGCATGTGATAATTAAACTAGAAGTTGCATGAATGGGCCTGTATTACACAGAGATTTGTATTAAGATCAAGTCTCTGCAGTGATGAAACTGCACAATGCTCAGCTGCAAGCGTTTACTCTGCAGGCAATAAGAGAAACTTCTTAACTCACTCATTATGGTTGATGATTGTATTATTTTAGAGGCGTCACACTCCAGTGGGCTGGATTTGATAACAGGGCTCTCAGAGCTTGTAGTTAATAATTAGTTTTTTTTTTTCCTCATCTGGAAGCTGTGTGGTTTTTCTGAGTGAAATTTATAACTTTAGATTTCTTAGTGGTTCTTTGAAATCGATGCACGTGGAGCAGCTTCTGGTTTGGGGTCCTGCCCGTGCAGAATTTATTTTTCTTCTTATAATTGTTTCTCTTCCAAATACTGTTTGGTATCTTCAGTGTATTTAAAATTAATTGATTTGTCGTTCATCTATGCGTTTGCATGCTTGTTTCCAATTTTGATAATTCTTTGTTCCGTAATGTAGCACATCCACATAAATGTGCGCACAGAAAGGCCTAATCCTGGCCTGAAGTCGAGCCACTGTATATTTCGAGCTCTTTTGATTGTGAAGGTTGTTATTATTGAATTTGAGTGACGATCACGCTCGTTTGATCACGAATCAATGCCTTGCTGTTTTGCGATGTGCTAGAGGGAGCGCAGAGGTGTCCAAATTGTTTCACGGGGCATTTTTTTAAATGCGTTTCGTGGTCTTTGACGCGCTCTTGTTTTCTCTCTTGAGCTTGCCCCGTAGCCTGATGCGCCTGATGAGCCCCCTGCAGGCTCCGCACTTACTCACACTCGCCCTGAAACCACTGCAGCAGACAAAGTGAAGTGAGGAGAATAGCTGTTTACCCCTAACGCCTGAGGTATTAGTGCCAGCATAAAGTGGCACATCCCCCCCCTCCCTTCACCCTTCAATAGGCTTGTGAAGTGTGAAGTATATTTTTGTTCTCATGTTTTTATACCAATTTTAATTCCACAGCTGCATATCTGAGAAGCAGGATTTCCTTGGTTAGCTTCCCAGATTTTTCTTTCTCCCTTGTATCCTCTCTCATGTTTCCTTCTCCTACCCCAACAATCCCTAACCTCTCTATGTATCTCTTCACCCCCCCCCCCCCCCACACACACACACAAATACACACACAACACTCCCCACCCCCTTCCGTTGCCTGGGGGCTGATTATTTTAGTAGAAATACCACCATCCTGCAGCCGTGCCAGCTTCTGCCAGCCCAAGCCTCTGCCACCCCACCCCTTACTCCCCCGCCCCCATATCCACATCCCTCCACTTAGAATAACCAATCTGATGATGTGACAGTTTCTTTCTCCCCATAGAAAATCTGCCTCTAACCCTCTTTCTCTCCCCCATGCGTTTTGGATTCCAGCGTTGTTTGACATGTTATGGAAGGGTTTCAGCTTCCCACCTCCGCAATCCTTATTCTATCGCAGGGAAGCGGTTGGCATGGGAATCTAATACTTGGCAATGAGGGCAAGAAAGGAGATGGTGATGGAGGGGGGGGGGTGTTTAAAAAAAATAAATCTTTTCAAACACACTCTGTCTGTGTATTTATCCTCATTTCCAGAAATGCATCTCATTTAAACTTTGATTTCACTGTGGCCCTCATGCCTGGATGTTTGCGTGACTTCACCCAAAGTTGAGATCTGGTGCTAATCTTTGTGCTTTTCCTTTTGAGTGCAGGCGTAAATCTCTGCGCTTGTGTGTCAGGTAACTATGCCAATGGTCTTTGGTCATTAGGTAGATGGTCATCGGTTGCCATGGAGAACTGCAGGAGGAGAAATCAGGTTCATTTACAAAGCTTTGATGAGACACATAAAAGCCTCTTTCTTAACACTTTCACAAACCAGCACGGTTGCAGAGTGGAAACCTATCAGCTATAATCTAATGATGTCCGTGTGTCTCGGGGACCAACAGCAGATGGTTTGGGGCTTTCAGTGTAGTTTTTTTATAAATGGATAATCTGAACCTGGACCTACTGATTCTCAAAATAAATGTTTAAATAAAGATAATTTAAAAAAATGTGGAGAGGTTATGTATGTTACCAGCGCTTTGCTTTCCCTAGGTGGTGTTTTGCTTTTGGCTGCTCTCTTCTTCAAGAGAAGCCACAGTGAGCAAACGTACAAAAAATTTTGCAATTTTTTTTTTTTTAGGTTGGATGTTCTTCCTGACTCAAACATACAACAAACCAACAACTAGTCCAGTCCTGATAATTTCATAAAGGTTAATGAAATGCTATTTATAAACCTTCACATCATTGTTAATTTGGTTATTTACAGAGATTTATGTGTTTTTATATGCAAGAGCAAATGGCAGCAGCAGCTAGTTGTAGCATTTTCACAGCATTTCTGAAGCATGTGGCTCTTCTGGCAGGACAGTTGTAATTTTCTCACCAAAATAATCGTGTAATACAAAATTGACTGTGGCGTAATTAAATAGTGTTTTCATGAACTGAAATATTTGGAGACTGGAGTTGTTTCCAGATGGCAGCAGCAAACTTTGATCAGTTCCTATATGAACCAGCCGTTAGCCCATCAATCAAATCCAAATGAAACTCTTGAAATAAAACTGAGCTTGTTAAAAAGGTTATCTGCAACATGTAAAATATTCATTGTTCATAGCCTTTCTACATGACACCAAAGTCTGTCCATCCATCCATCCATCCATTATCTTTACCCACTTCTTCCATTTTGGGTCATGGGGGTCACTGGTGCCCATGTCCAGCAATTGTGCGAGGGGCGGGGTACACCCTGGACAGGTCTCCAGTCCATCACAGGGACACATAGAGACAAATGAGACAAAAACCATTCACTCTCACTCACACCTAGGGACAATTTAGAGTTACCAATCAGCCTAACATGCATGTTTTTGGTCTGTGGGAGGAAACCAGAGTACCCGGAGAAACCCACGCATGCATGGAAAGAACATGCAAACTCCACCCAGAAAGGCCCCCGGACCAGGATTTGAACCGGCAACCTTCTCACTGTGAGGCAGCAGCTCTACCAGTTGTGCCAGACACCAAAGTTCATGACAACAATGTTCAGTCAGGTCATCTGGACGGTTTCTTTTTTTGTGCTGAGACGTTTCGCCCTCCATCTGGAAGGCTTCATCAGTCTGAGGAAATGCCAAACACACTGCTTCTCCCCCAACAGACTACTCCTGATGAAGCTTTCTGGATGGAGGGCGAAACGTCTCAGCACACACACAAAAAAGAAACCGTCCAGATGACTTGACTGAACATTGTTGGATTTTACATCTGGATTATTGAGCATGGACTTTGCTGTTTTGAACCAGTTTGACATGACTGTCGACAAGGGAGAGGGTGGGCACCGGAGGAGAGGGTGTGCCCCAGAGACCATCTTAGCACCAACAAAACTTTTTTTTCACTTTGAAGTATTCTGTTGGGGGAGAATCAGTTTTGTTTGGTGTGTCCTCAGACTGATGAAGCCTTCCGGATGGAGGGTGAAACGTCTCAGCACAAACAAATAAACCGTCCAGATGACCTGACTGAACATTGTTGGATTTCTACATTACATCACTTCAGATGCTTGATGTTTTACTTTATGCAGCAAAGAGTCATTAGATTGATTCAAAACATTTCCAACAACAGCTTCCTTCCCTTCACTAGAGGACAATGACTCGAGCAGATAAACAACCAGAGAAAAGAACATTATGATGGACCCCACCTGTCCAGCTCATAAATGGTTAACCCTCACCCCTGCACCCCACCAAGGCTTGTGCAGTTTCACAGCCTGGACAAGGCCTAAGAAACATTTTTTTTTCCCGTAGATCTGTGAAGCTCATAAACTCAGTCTCATATATTGCCCTCTGGATTTTGTGTGTGTGTGTGTGTGTCTCTCTCTCTCTCTCTCTCTCTCTCTCTCTCTCTCTCTCTCTCTCTCACTCCTTCAGGCTGTAGGTCCCACTCTTTTCGGAGCAGGGTCAGCCACATGGATTCTTCTTCTTCTCCATCTTGCTCTGTTTCGTGTATCGTCTGTTGTGAGATGGAGTGTCTTCATATCCTGCTGGATCATATCCATCCACCTCTTCTTCTGCCATCCCCTGCTTCATTTACCAAAAACATCTGTTTTTAATAGCATTTTTACCTTGTTTTCATCTTCCATTTGCTGCACATGCCCATACCATCTCATTCTTGATTCCTGTATCTTATCCGTGATGATGCCATGCCAAGCATTTTTCTGATATCGTCACTTCGCAGTCTATCCTTGAAGGATACTCCAAGAATCCCACGTAGCATTTGTATTTCTCTTCTTTCCAGGAGTTCCTCTTCCTTTACTGTCCATACCTCAGCTCCACAGAGCAAGAATGGGTGCACCATCATCTTGTACACTTTCCCTTTAATGTGAATCAGCATCCTTTTGTCACAAAGCACTCCTGTCAGCTCCTTCCATTTTTGCCACGCCGCACCAATTCTGCGTTTAGCGTCTTCTTCACAGCTTCCTTTGGCATTTATCACTGATCCCAGATATTTGAACGTTTCAACCTACTTCAGTACATTTCCTCTATTATCAGTAATTGTTATCATGCAGTGTGTAGGTATATGTATATATGCATGTATGTACTGTATATGAGTGTATGTACTGTGCATGTGTTTATAGAAAACCCAGTTTAAAGATTTATAAACACCACACATGCCCTGTCATTGAGCATCTTTAGAAAGTGAGAGAGTACATGCCAATCTGTGTGATGATTGCAACCACCATTAGTCACCTTCAGAGAGTTTGGGACTTTGGTTACGTTTTGCAGGAACTACAGGACTCACACCCATTCAAAGACTGGCAAGGTATACCACTGCTGCAACTCATCTCTATCTGTATTTGCAAGTGAAATCTGAAGGCTAACTTACCGTAGATGCCAATCATGCACTTAGGCCAGACTCAAAGTGCTCCTATGAAAAAAAAGCAACGATATGATAGTGGTCATTAACTTAATTTTTTATCATCATCTGTCATCAGCATCATTGTGATTTAATCATATAGTTAGAGTTTGCCAATTATGATTAGCTTATGTTGGTTTAAGGTATTTCTGTCACGAGGTTAGACTGGGAGAGGTTAATCAGCGCTTGCTTGTTACATTGTCTCGGTTAATGTCCAATGTGTAATGTCCCCCAAAAATGCTTTCTCTCTCTTTCTCTCTCTCTTTCACTCTCCTTACTTCTTTCGTCTGTCTGTTTCAGAATAGCTCAGCCTTGGTGGTGGGATCTGGCCGCCTACAGATAACTGCTGTCTTTGTGCAACCCATTCTAAGCACATACATACTGCTCCATTCAGAGGGGGTTAGGCTATTTATTTGTCCATTCTGATCATTTACATGCATTTCCATCACATGTCCGTGAACCTGATGTGCTTATTCATTCACAAATCTTTGTGTCTTAACGCTTGCACAATGCTGGCTGTAAAAGTGATAATAAAAAAATAAAAAATAATGCTAATTTAATAAAAAAAAAAAGTCCAGCCTACAGCCGGGCCACGTTTGGGTCTATATTAACATGTATAGGAGATGAGATGAGCAGAGATATCCCCTGTATGCTCTGAGCTGTTTATCAGGCGCGCGGCCCTTCTCAGCATGCAGAGCAGCTGTGGCAGCTCCCAGTGTGAGGCTGAGCAGGCAGAGCTGTCATTGTTTAACGCCTCCCCTGATTAGTTTACTCTCGCCTGATTAGAAATTAATTAAAATGATGACACAGATCCCAGCAGAGGAGCAGGAGAAGGGGAGGAGGAGGGAAAAAATGGAGGGGGATATTCAGCAAGGAGGAGAGGACGAGAAGGGAGAGGTGAAAAAAGGGTTTGTTGCTGCTGTCCATGGGGAATAGTTGAAGTTAAGTCAGGGAGCTTTTAGCAGGAGAGTGTGCAGCAGGGAGGGTTTTGTTGTTGAGTGTGTGGCGAGCGTGAGGGGTAAGTGTTTGGGGCAGAAAGGGGGGGAAGTGTTCAGGGAGTGGTGCTCTGGCTGGGGACAAACATGGCTTAATAAGTGACTCTTGTCGCAATCAAACCATCGTTTCCTCATGCATTTCAATGAGCTGGATGTTGCAGTGAAGATCAGTCCCAGCTCTAATTTATTCAATATATTTTGTGTATTCACCCTGTTTATTTAATAACAAGGACGGTGCACATTAATCAACATCTCAGCCATCATCACATCAGAGCAAATATTTCCAGTGAGAGTTTCCTGGCTGTGTCTGCGTGGGTCATGTCACGGCTTCACGGGACAACGCTGCTATCTTCTGTCTGCTTATTGCATCTGTGCACACATGGCCAATGTTGCCGTGCAAGTCAGAACAAAAGATTTGAGTATTACACCGAGACGTGATAACATCGTGCTTGAGCAAATATGAGTGCTGTAAACATTTGAGTGTGTAGTTGCAGCTTACATGTCACTCATGGATGAGCCTGTAATTCTAGCTGCTAATAATTCTCCCTGAAGTCACTCTTGTGTTTTCCCCCACAGCAGCCTGCTCGTTGCGTTTTCGCCACTTGTTTCATCTCCTTTAGCTGTTTGGTTTATAGCAGGCCTCTTTTTACAGGGATACTTCACTTTTTTTTTTTTTAAAGTTGGGATTTGTGAGACAAGTTACCATCAAATATCTTAGTTTGGATAAATAGTTTAATTTTCACCAGAGGTAATGTCCAACAGAGGTCATGGCCACTGCCAGTTTAAAACGGCGCTTATCTCAAATAATTCAAGCAAATAATATTTTTTAAACCTGGTTAATATAATCAAATATTTGTATTTTTGTAAATGTAAACAGTGTCAGCCGCTAGCTTTGACACTTCTAGAGCAATTCTAACAGCAGTGTCATGTAATACTAAATTGATTGTGGTGAGAACTTTTTATTTAAAAAAAATTTAAAAAAAAGTGTTTATGTGAACTTGTACAAAGTTGTGGGCCTTGATGAAGATGGCAGCGCTTCAATTTAGTCTTGGCTTTGCTCACATAAGCTGTTAGCCTAGCAATCTTTAAACATTGTTAAGCTCCTGGCAAAAACCAATGCAAACATGTTCCTGTTTTTAGTTTTCTACTCCGCCTTAGCTGTTTAATTTTGTTGCTACTTTTCCTTTTAATTAGCTTATTAATTACCATTTTATTTTTGCTTGTTAAAAATAAATAATAAAATTAATTTGTACTAATCCTTTAGGATTGTTTATTGTTGTCGTCGTTATCCACTGTTGTCAACACTCTGTTAAAATTCAGGTCTCTCTTGTAAATGAGTCACCGAGGCTCAATGGGATTAAACTGTATAAATAAAGGTTAAATGAATGTTTCCAATCAGATATAAACTACTTCCCAAACTTAAATCATTCCAAGAGTTATCTACGACAGGTAAGATTATTAACAAAACCTTTCCACAAAACCCTAATTTAAAAGATCTGAACTATCCTTTTAAATTTATTCATTTCTCAACCAGGGGCGATTCTAGAATCTGACCTTTAGGGGTGCTCAGCCCCCAGTGCTGACAGCTCTAGACTTGAACAACATGGTGGCCATTGGTGTCAGAAGCATTTGCAATGTGGGAGGGACACACTGGTGGTGGTGGGTGGGTGGGGGGGGGGTGTCTCTGGGTGTCCACCCCCCAAAAAATTTGAATAAAATAGATGTCATTTCCTGCATTCTAGTGTATTTTAACAGGTTGGTAAACATCTACATTTACCTACATAAGCAAACACTTGAGTCAATAACTATTTTAGAGAGCACGGCACAAGTAGCCTGACCAACAGCTCTCCTTGTGTGAATAGAGCACGCACAGGTTCTCTCACGCATGCTAACACCCCTCCACTCCTGGTCGACAACTGCTGAAAACTGTATTGTGACGCACAATACAGACGCGCTAGCTAAGATGCTACAGACATAGCGCTCCCATTCTCTCGGACAAAAGTATTTTGGTGAATCTAAGATTTGACAACTGTAACCTTATAAAATCGTAATGATGGTTCCTCAACTTTCATGGGTGCTGACTTAGAATTTGGGGGTTGCTTGCACCTGCCCCTCCCCCTCCCCCCAAAAAAGGCTAAAATCTCAATGTTCTCAACAATCAGCATTTGATCTCTAGCCCAAGATGTAGCTTTTTTTTTTTTTTTTGTCTCAACCTCGTTCTCCCTTGACTTGCCACAGTTGTCTTTGGCACTAAGCTGCAACTTCAGCTCCTTGTTTGCACCACCTATTTTTCTTTACCCTTCTTTCTACCACATAGTGTAAGCTTAATGGTTGAAAACGACGTATATGCATGTGTGTGTGTGTAATGTAGAGACTAGAGAGTTTCCCATAGCAATGTTTCCCAAAGTTCTCCTGGTAACCTAATTGGCATGTGTTCCCCGGCGGGTCTCATTGTGGTCTCTCCTAATCACTGTCCCCAGCCCTAACAAGACCGACCTACAGTACTGCTGCTCCACTAAAGGAGCACGTCTTTTGTTGTTTTATTTCTTTCTCTTTTTTCCTCCTGCCTCCCCCCTCAACCCCTCGTAACAGAGGGACTCGTTGAGACAGCCTGATTACCACGGTCAGATCCAGAAATCTGAGTGTGTGTTCGCATGCATGTGTGTTTATGAACAAGCTAACAGTTTTCCCCCTGCCATAAAACCGGTTGGATTACTGAGGCAGACTCCTGCCCAACTGAGCACGTAAACCCTAATTGGGAAATGCTTTAAATAATTTCTAATTAGTACAAGTGTGGTAATAATTGGCGGGGTAATCTGAGCATTAATTAGCAGTGTTGTGTGTGTGTGTGTGTGTGTGTTAGAGAGTGACTGTGAATGAGTGTGCATCAGTGTGGGTTGTTCTGTGTGTGTTTGTGTGTGTGTTTGCGAACCCTCAGGTCTGCATGTGCAGTTGAATAGACCCCAGGTTCCACAGCTTGCTAATGGAATCCTGTCCACTCAAGGAGGTCTGCGGAGGAGGGAGGCCAAGACAGAAGCACCTTTGTTGGCCAAGTTGGTCCGTGGGTGGCCCCCCTGCCTTCAGACCCTCATTTGTATCACGGTGGGCATCCAACAACCCCCCTCCCCCTCTCTCTTATGACCCCAACCTTATTTAACAGCTAACCCAGCCTCTACATCCCCTTCACCTCGGCCAGCCGTCCCAGCTCCAGCCCCCACCACTCACCGTGTGCACCACTCTCATCTTCTTTTCTTTGGCTAAATGACACGTTTTATTTTCTTTGACCCAATATGCTCCCAAGCCCTGATCCCCCAGCCCCCTCCTTTTCTCCTTCCGTATTTTACTGGTATTCTTCTGCCACTTTCCTCTCTCCAGTCACCCTGTTCTACCCTCCCGCACATCTTCATCCCTCTTTCCTTCTTCCTGTGGAGGAGAGGGCGAGGAAGTGCTCGGCTCTTGAGCTGTGTGCTTCCACCTGGTCTGCTCTCTAATTACTGCATACATTCTTTCAAGCAAAAAAAAAAAAAAAGAGAAAAGATGGTGAACAAGAGGGAAATGTGAAACGAGAAGACTCCAACCACTTGTTGCTTTAAGCAAAGGTTTATAGCAGTCCTTGTATCTTTTTGCAGCAATCTTTTATGTGCTCACTAGATTTAAAGCTTTACTTTGAAGGAACATTTCAAGCTCTGTGTGTCATGCTGTAGCTATTTCCCTCAATATCACATTAGGTCTACTCTGTGAAGTATTTTTTTGTGTGTGTATGTGTGTGTGTGTGTTTCACCTTCTTTATCTCAGCGCGCCTGTTCAAATTTGTTTTTCTTTTCAGTCTGTCACCTTTTGCCTTCTTTTTCTCTTTGTGACAGATGGCTTTTAATGCCACACCAATGGAAATCAGTAAGCAAGAACACAAACAAGCAGGGATTATTATCCCAGGAGACTAATTGCACAATGTCCCAAACAATTTTACTGAAGCCTGCTTTTAGTAGTTTGTTGTCCGCATAGATGGAAAAACAGGAGCTGTAAACTAGTGATCCAAAAGAAAACATACCAGTACTTTATATACTAATCTGTGCATAATTATTCATCTATAAATAATTAATTTGGTTCTACATAGACACGTTTATATATATATTTTTTTTCTTAGCTTTCTGTTGAATGTGTCTGAATGTGCTTTATTTGTTTAATTTCAAGTGCTTAGAAGTACATTTCTAGAAACAATTTATCTTGCTTTCTGTAATTATTAACGCACAAACATGAATGTATTTGCATTTATAATATTAAAACATACATATTTTTGTGCTTTTTAAACTTGAAGCAGGTGTTTTTAAGTTACTGTACACTCTGTGTAAAACTTCTATCCATCCATTATCTTTAACCGCTTCTTCCCTTCGTGTGGCGGCGGCTGCCCATGTCCAGCAGTCACTGTGCGCAGGCAGGTGACATCCTGGACAGGTATCCAGTCCATCACATGGACACATAGAGACAAACAACTATTCACTCTCTCACTCACACCTAGGGACAATTTAGAGTTGCCAATCGGCCCAGGTTTTGGTCTTTTAGGAGGAAACTGGAGTACCCGAAGAAAACCCATATATGGGATTACATGCAAACTCCACCCAGAAATGTCCCTGGTCAGGATTTGATCTGGTAACCTTCTCCCTGAGAGACAACAACTACCATCTGTGTCACGGTGTCGCTTGTGAACAAATATTATATTTGTTGTGAATAGCTTTTTGAAATACCTCAGTTTGTTGAGTCTGACCTGATTGACGAGCTAACAGCTATTCCAAGCAAAGCTTTGAACAAAATAAATTGTCCTAGTCTTTAAATAATCACCGTTACCTTGTAACATTATTTAGAATAAAACTATTTTTCCGAACTGAGACTGTTCAGACTCAGACTGCTATAGAAAGTAATTGTTCACATCCTCTCTCCAGGACCCCACTTCAAGAGATCTAAACTATTCTTTGACCTTATCTTGCTCTTTGTGGCGTTCAACTGAACTTCATTGTGTCTCCGGGACTGATGAAACACAGATTTATCTAATGATGCTCAAAGGTGCTTATCACCTTGTTGCTAATCTGCTAAGTGAGATCCATTTGCAGAGGGTTGTAGATTTATTATAGGCAGAGCTTCTCAGACTGCAGGGTGAGTGCAGGTTGAACGGAGGATTTCACACTGTCCCGGTTTTCTCACAAATGTATTCTCAGACCACAAGTCTGGTCTGGATGCTTGGCCCGTTCTGTGACATTTACTGGGCTGGTACAAGGACGTACCCTTTCTCCTTCCCTCCTTGTCTCCCATTCCTCCCAGTTAATCAGACTGGTGTGAAAAGGAGTCTGATAAGCCCATTGTCTGGGTGACAATATCTTGGTGATAGGCTGCTGTGGCCAACTGGATGATGCTATGTCCCTTCCCCTGCATCAGCCCATCCTGGATTTCCATGCTCTGAATTGCTGTGTTCTCTCCCCTCTCTCGCTCTCTCCTCACTCCTTTATCAGTCCTTTCTCAAACTCTTACCCCCTCCTATGCCTTCACTACTCTGCACACCACCCCCTACACACACCTTTACACAGCCTCAAGCTTTCCCTCCCTGACCCGTCTCTTCATCCGCCTCTCTGTTCACCCTGCTAGTCCCTTCCCTCCATTGAGCACTGCGGAGCCACCAGAGGGAACTCATTAGTGAACTGCTCCCAGGTTAATTGGCTCGCTCAAAGAAAAGGACTGAAAAAGAAGAAATGAATGAGGAGAACACCCACTCTGTCCAGGGAAAAAAAAGGGAATCGACCTGTGTGTTTCTCACACTGGCAGCTTCTTTAAACAGTGATGCAGCTGCTGTCAGGCCAGATGTGATCCTCTCCCACTGATTAGCGCTGCGGCCCCGTTAACCGTGCATGTGGAAGGACCGAGGCCTTGGCCCCTATTGTCGGTTTTATCTACAAAGGAACTATGTAACAAACCTGTAAGGTGCCCCATGTGACAGGTTCATATTTCTCTTTGCAAAGGAAAATGATGATATCAAGCTGAATTGAAAGTGTTATCTGCCGGCTATCTGGATAAATCTATATAGAGATGCCGACTGTGGACTCGTGCATCTATGTGTTACTGTTCCTGAAAGACTCACCAAAGTGTGCCTCAGGGGCCCTGGAGGTCAAGGCCCGGCCCTTCTGCGTGCTGAAAAAAACTTAGGGAAATGACTCTTGAGGGAGTGTGTTATATGAGTGGTGCTTGTGACAATATGAGGAGTGTGCGAGTGGAGTCTGGAGTGCTGTCCACTCTTTAATTAGCCATATCACTTCCTGTCACCTCAAGCAAAGCACATGTCAACCAGAAAACATCTGGCCTCACCAGGTCACACGAAGAATAAAAACAATGGCTAGCTGAGTATGGCTACGACCAAAATTATTATTTTTTTTACAATTTTCAAACAATCCACTTAAAATATTATGGTGGTTCATCCAAAAACTATTGAAAACCATCTTTTCATAGTTGTCAGTTGTGCATTATACATTCAGCTGAATTGTTATGATGTTCCTGCTAGAAGTGCCTCAAACAGCATCCGAGGTGCTACAACTAACTGCTGCTAATGCTATTTGTGCTTACAAAAATCCACATATTTATAAAATAAATATTGTATAACGTAAAACTGATGGCCCTGTAAATTAATATTAATTAGCATTTGCATGAGCTGCTATAAGATTGTGTAAATTTGAGTTGTTTTAAGTTGGCAGCAGTTCACTTTGGTTGTGGCCCTACTTGGACAAGCTATTGTCAGTACAGTCATGTTTTTTTTTTTCTTAATTTCCAGACTAAAGAGCCATCTACAGCAGGTAAGATAGTAATTGTTTAAAACCCTTTCAGAGCCACATCCACAAAGATCTGCTTTAAGCAGACAAACTTAAACACAAACTGTGTTTTGACAAAGTTGACAAAGTCGAAAGAGATTTTTCTTTAAACCTCCAACTCTCCATTGAACACATGTGACGAATGTTGTCTTTACTGAAGTTACTTGCTGAGTGTTCAGAAACTCTGTTTTGTGCTCTCGTGTATAAAACCAATTTTTCACATATATTAAAGCCACCAGTCTTACAATTACTGGGCAGGGTTACTTGATTGCCTCAGCTACAACCACTGATGTCAAGTTTATCTATGGTTTACACTGCAGAAGGGCATAAACTGTAAAGTAAAGATGAGCTGCCTCAGTAATGAGAACGAATACACTTCTTCCATTTTTTTATTTATTTCCCCCTTCTGTGGCCTCGATTCCTCTTGTTTTCACAGGTGAGAAG
>NC_056510.1:27272375-27298134 GCF_014905685.2 Nematolebias whitei
TATATATATGTTATACTGTACTTGCCCCTATAAATGTCACACCGCCGTATAAGTCTAATCTCTCCAAATATGTCTAGTAAAGTGAAAAAAAGCATAAACTCATCTCTTCACCATATAAGTCGTATCTATTATGCATCACCACTGACATTTCGTGTTTGTTCCGTGCCACCGCTGACAACCCGGAAATGTGGGCCGGTGTTGTGACAAAAATTAATTGGCTGCCAAATGGCAGCCACAGGAGCATGCACAGGAGGACTTTAACAAGAATTTAACAAGATTAACACTTAAAAACGTTATTTGTTTACTCGAACGTTTAGCAAAGGTGTGTCTCAGTCTAACTTTTCCTTAATAAATGCACTTTACCCTACCATACCACTTCATTTATAAAGCACTTAAAACAGCTACAAGGCCAACCAAAGTGCTGTACAGACAATCGTCTTTAATCGTCAAATCAGCTGCATTTCACCTGGGCAGCGGGACGAAATGTAGCTGATTTGACGTTTGCTACATGAGTTCCGCAGCGATACGAAGGTGGCTTAGTATGGCAAGCCAAGTGTCTCATTAATAGCCACGTTTACCTATTAATGAGACACTTGGCTTGCCATATTTCTCGAGGGCCCTCTAGTGGCTGAAAATGTTAGTGTTCAATATTTTTCATGTCAGAATGAAGGAAATCGTCATATCTCAGCCAAAAATTGGGTTATAAACATGGGAAAAAACACAAATACGTTGATTCGCTCTATATGGCAAAGGCATGCTAATTTATGCAAAAAACCTGCTACTTACATGCTGAAAAATATGCTACTTAGCTTTCCTATTAATTCTTTGTCCACTCGCATTTTATTATTTTTCCTTTAATATCTCAAAACTCCGGTTTTGTTTGTTTGTTTTTTATAGAGCTGCATCTTGTGATTCCTCCTGTCTTGATTTCAAATCACTGGACGCCAGTGAACACTGTCCACAAGTTCTGCAATCTATTTGTGCTGCATGAGATTATTTGCATATCTGCTGCTCATGAGGCAAGGCTTTAATTTCCTCCTGCTGGAGATAAACATCACCTTGTTGGAGCAGATGGGCAGAAGCAGGATGGGGTCAATGAAGAAGAAGCAGGACAATGGTGTCTGTTCAGGAGCTGAATGGGCAAAAGTAATAAATTTGCACAATTTCCATATGGTGTCTTTTTCCTGGTAAATTAGGATGAAATGTGATTCAAGGATGTGCTTCAAAATTCTTGACAGCACAGTTTTGATTGAGAGGATTGGATTTAGCTTGTGCAGTATTTTTGAAGTGACTTTTGAACTCTGCTTTATTATTCTAGACTTGATTTTATGAAGAAGTCCTCCACTGTTGGAAACTTTAAAATCCAACTTGATTTTTAATTTTTGAGTTCTGCTTGTGTCATCATCTTCTTTGTCAATATCTGTATATAATACAATTAATGATTTTAATGATCAGAGACTGGCACCACATCCTGTGAATTAGTGTCAGCTATAAGCACAATCCTTATGACAATATTATGCTTGTCAGGATTAATGAATAATTAGCTTCAGTTACACAGGGTTTCATCAGTGTCTGAGTCCAAAAGGCCTAAAGGAAATAGATTTGACATAATAAGGTTAAAAAAAGTGAACTTTTGCTAATTTTTTCTAAATCGTACATGCACTATGGGCAGGCACAAATTATTCTGAACATTTTGAATCAAAGAGGGAACCAGTGGTTTCAGGAATAGCCTCTGAGTAAGGAGCAGCTCAAGCAGGAGTCATGTAAACCCTTGGATCATCTGGATGAAGGGAAACAAATAATTAATGTACTTCTACAAATGAGTTCCTTTATTTGAAGTGCTATTTCACAGAAAGGTGATGAACTATGAATTTTTACTTGTTTTAGATGGCTCTTTAAATGACAACAGTTTGGAGAATCTCAATGGATTGATAAAATATAATCTGGCTGAGTGAGGCCAAGACTAAGGGAGACTGCAGTCATCTTAGTGCAGTTTTTATTGCAGCTCATGCAAACACAATTTTATAAACTGTTACGTTGTTATCAGTTTAGCTTTATAAGGGCATTTAGTATAGTTATTTGCAAATGGAAGTGACAGTTGTTGCACATTTTGGTGCAGCCGAGGTGCTTTCTGAAGAAATCACATGCTATTTCTGCTGATATTTAATTTTTATTTTTTAATTTAACTTATATTTATACAGGTCATTTCAGCAAGATGAGGATTTATTTTGAAGAGAGACTTGTTTTGGACAGACTATATGATATACAACAATAAAAGCAATTAAACAGTCCCTTGTTTATCGCAGGGGATCCGTACCTTGAAGACCCGTGATAAGTGAAAAATTGTGAAGTAGAAATAGTAGTACAAGTAGTAAGTAGTAGTTTATTTTAGTATTTACTGTATATATTAAGGCATTTTAATCCCTTCTCATACTTTTGCAATATTCTGAACAATGTTTCTAAACTCTATAAATGCTCTAAAAGAGCATAGCATGTCATGATTTCAGCTCTCTGCCTCTGGCTGCACTCTGCCATCTGCCAGCGCTTTTGGCCACTCCCACTTCTCCACTGCAGAGGGAGATAATCTGCAGGAGGAAGCTTCTCCCCCAGCTGTGAGATGCACACAGGTGCTAAATCATTTAAAATAATTTATTTTAAATAAAAAAAATCCATGCTGATCGTGCAGCTCAATCAGCTCAATCAGCTAAGTATGTGTCATGTACAAACTTACTAAGAGAAACCGCCATAAAGCGAGTCCGCGAAAAATGAACCGCGACTACTGTATTGTAAAAAAATCAATAACATCTGAGTGCCATAAAAAACAATGTGAAATACTAAAAACAAGAGCAAAGTTGCATGGGTTTTTCTAGTGACGTAACATGTTTAAAATCCTTCAAAAAAATCAAAGTAGACAATTTTCACTTTGCAAAATGTTCAAAATGCAAAAACGAAGGCTGTATAATGTACAGTATAGTTTTCACATTAACGTGAAATTTTTGAGATCGTAGTTGTTTTGAGATGGCGCTATATGACTTTGGGTCGTACGCGCAGTTAACTTATCAATCAAGTCAGAATCTTCTCTGCGTGATTTTTAGAGGTGGGAATAATGATTAAACTTCTCATGACTTAATTAAACTCAGTTGTGATTCAGAGGTCTGCAATATAATCATGGGATGATTTCTGATGCGTCTTGATTACCTGCCATGGTCAGGTTTGTGAATAAACTCCAGGAAGCAGCTGTTTATGCTGATCCAAGACACTGTGGAAGTGAAGAAAGAAAAAAAAGACACAAAAATACAAATTTACAAAATGAAAGGGCTCTGGTTTATTTTACATGAATAAAGGCTTGTATATTTCTCGGTTTAATAAAAAGTGCTCAATAACTTGCATAAAAAAATCTATAAATCATAGATGACTGACTAACAATTAGCATAGATGTCACCTTAACATATAAAACCATGATAAAGTCAATGTGATTAACCTTGTGTTCATCACTGGTCATTTATCCACATAAAAACATTTCAATCATTAAAAACAATCATATTTTTCTAACTTCATATATACAAGCATACATTCTTCAGGGACAATAAAGGTGAAAAATACATGAAAACAACAACTCTGCTGACTTTTAATGGAAGTTAGGATTATTGTTAACAAAACTGAATTATTACTTTTGAAAAACAAATCAGGATTGCCCATGTTTAAGATGCAACGCATCTAAAAACAGATAAAAACGCTCACCCTATTGCTTCTCCTGTGTTTTTGGAACATTTTTAACTCGTGTGATTTCATGAGAGAAACTCAAGATGCCTAAGAGAGGAACACTCTAATCAATTATAAGTTTCTTTTATCTTATAATTATTCACTGATTAAACTTATAGAAATCTGGAAATCACAATTAGGTGTTATGAATCTTACCAACTACACTAGAAAATGGAAATTAACAACAGGTACACACACACAGGCTCACACGTAATACACGTGCAATCCCTCTATTGTTACAAGCACATCTTATTTTCAAAGGCCGGACGCAGCCAGAGAAAACCAGAGGAGTGAGGAAAAGGCAAGAAATCTGCATCAGAGTGTTAATTTAATCAGACTTCAGTAACACGTCTTCTCCTCCTCGTGGTTTCTCTGCTAGCTTGAGGAGAAGATGAAGGGAGCTTTCAGCCTCTTAGAAGATGAGGTTTAAAGAACGGAGAGATTAAGGAAGAGAGAGTGACTGAAAAGAGGACTGGGGATTATGTCATCCACAATTGATGTGCTCTCTTAATGTACCTTTAAACATGTGCCACTGGGGCCTGCTTTTATAAAGTCTATTCACACGCAGGAGGAAAGGAGGGGGATTGAAGTATTAACCCAGAAATACTTTGGAGTAGATGTGTGGCTCATGTATTGAGAGTAGTTATCAGGGTTTATGTCACTTTGATATGTATACATGTGGAGAGATCGCCTTTTGTCAAAGGAAGTCCATTTCTGCTCGCCTTCCCATACGCTGCCATGCGTTGTACTGATCTCCATATCAAAAAGAGATCCTTTATCGAGTGATCATAAGGACAAAATGTGTCTTTATCCTGTGTCTTTTGCTCAAATGAAAATGTTTCCGTAATCTGCTCCAAGTTGAGCAAAGGATTTAATAAATTGACGGATTCTCTTCTACTCTCCGAATGAATTGTCTCTCAAATTGCTGCTTGTCGCAACAAAATGACAGCGGAGAGAATGTGCGGAAGATCTGCAGATCTTATCTATGTGAATGTTATGAGGTTAAGTGTACTTGGATGTGTGTGTGCGCACACATACGCTTGTCTCAGAGTATCAGTGCACCCATTCGATTAAATCCACAGCTATCACTAACAGGATTAGCTGAGTGGACAGCAGAAGTCTATCATTGCTTATTGATTTCCTCTGATTCCCATCAGCCCATCAAGGCAGGACATTCTGTGAGCCGCCCCTGTGGGAGTCACCGCTGGGGGCCCGGGGTTAACGCATTGTGGCCGACATATCTGAAGCTTCAAAGCAGGTGCCCATCTTTCTGTGTCAGGAAAAGTCAAATAAGTCAAAGCTATCTGGGGCAACAGATGCTTCTGTCTCTCCCCCTCCCTGTGTGAAAAATATAGTGCGACTCCATCTCAAGTGGAACACTTGGGGATCAATCTAATCAATGGATTACTACTGCTGAGTTACAGCATGTGAATCTCCTGACACGTCACCGATCGAGGTTATACTTTAATTCTTGTGGTTTTTGTTGTGTTAAAGTGAGTTTGGTGGCACCTCTGCATGCTTCAAAGCCTTGCACTTGCTCCAAAATTAAGAATTTACAATATGATTCACAGATCCATGATTGTTTTATCTACAAACCGGATTCCAAAAAAAGTTGGGACACTAAACAAATTGTGAATAAAAACTGAATGCAATGATGTGGAGGTGCCAACATCTAATATTTTATTCAGAATAGAACACAAATTACAGATCAAAAGTTGAAACTGAGAGAATGTATCATTTTAAGGGAACAATCTGTTGTTTCCAAATTTCATGGCGTCAACAAATCCCAAAAAATTTGGGACAAGTCCATTTTTACCACTGTGTGACATCCCCCCTTCTTCTTACAACACTCAACAGACGTCTGGGGACAGAGGAGACCAGTTTCTCAAGTTTAGAAATAGGAATGCTCTCCCATTCATGTCTAATACAGCCCTCTAACTGTTCAATCGTCTTGGGCTTTCTTTGTCGCACCTTCCTCTTTACGATGCGCCAAATGTTCTCTATAGATGAAAGAACTGGACTGCAGGCTGGCCATTTCAGTACCCGGATCCTTCTCCTACGTAGCCATGATGTTGTGATTGCTGCAGAATGTGGTCTGGCATTATCGTGTTGAAAAATGCAGGGTCTTCCCTGAAAGAGATGACGTCTAGATGGGAGCATATGTTGTTCTAGAACCTGAACATAGTTCTCTGCATTAATGGTGCCTTTCCAGACATGCAAGCTGCCCATGCCACAAGCGCTCATGCAACCCCATACCATCAGTGATGCAGGCTTCTGAACGGAGCGTTGATAACAACTTGGGCTATCCTTGTCCTCTCTGGTCCGGATGACATGGCGTCCCAGTGTTCCATAAAGAACTTCAAATTGTGACTCATCTGACCACAGAACAGTCTTCCATTTTGCCACACTCCATTTTAAATGACCCCTGGCCCAGTGCAAACGTCTGAGCTTGTGGAGCTTGCTTAGAAATGGCTTCCTTTTACACTGTAGAGTTTCAGCTGGCAACGGCGGATGGCAAGGTGGATTGTGTTCACAGACAATGCTTTCTGGAAGTATTCCTGAGCCCATTCTGTTATTTCCTTGACAGTGGCATTTCTGTTTGAGGTGCAGTGACGTTTAAGGGCCCGGAGATCACGAGCATCCAGTAGAGTTTTACGGCCTTGACCCTTATGCACAGCGATTGTTCCAGATTCTCTAAATCTTTTGATGATGTTATGCATGGTTGATGATGATAACTTAAAAGTCTTTGCTATTTTACGCTGGGTAACACCATTCTGGTATTGCTGCACGATCTTTCTGCGCAACAATGGTGGAATTGGTGATCCTCTTACCATCTTGGCTTCTGAGAGACACTGACACTCTGAGAAGCTCTTTTTATACCCAATCGTATTGTCAATTGACCTAATAAGTGTTAATTGGTCTTCCAGCTGTTCGTTATATGCTCAATTTCCTTTTTCCAGCCACTTATTGCTACTTGTCCCAACTTTTTTGGGATTTGTTGACACTGTAAAATTTTGAATCAACATATTTGTCCTTAAAAATGTTACATTTACTCAGATTAAACTTTAGATCTGTCATCTATGTTGTATTATGAATAAAATATTGACATTTGCCATCTCCACATCATTGCATTCAGTTTTTATTCACAATTTGTTTAGTGTCCCAACTTTTTTGGAATCCGGTTTGTAGAAATCAATAAAAACGTTCCCCCAGCTACTTTAAAATACAAATAAAATTGCAGAAATATTTTGAATGCAAATGAGAAATTATATAACTAATGATGTGGTAGCTTGGTGTTCCAGTCTTGAAATCTTGGCTGGGTTTGAGTGCAGGTTGTGTCAAAATTTTGGCAATCGGTGTACAAACAATTACAAAATCATTGATGTGAGTTTGCTTGCTGTGGCAATCACTGCAGAAGGGAGCAACCACAAGATAAACAACAACATCAACAAATAAGAAATTATGTAGCTGATCGCTGCATCTAGTTGTAAACCAAGATGAGAAATATTTAGTGTTTTCTAATACAATTTTCACAAAACCCCTGAAAAGTTTGAGTTTCAGTGACCCCCAAACTACAATTTAATTATGTGGAAATTATGTTACATCCATAAAAATTCAAATCAACAACATTATAAATGTGCATACTTTTACAGTTAATATGGCTCTAGTTTAGAGAAGGTGTGATCTGGAGTTCAGTGATTTGAATCCCCTGACTTTTTCTTCTTCTTTTGGCTTTTCCCTCTTCAGGGTTTGCCACAGCGAGTCATCTGCCTCCACCTCACTCTGTCCTCTGTATCCTCTGTCCTCACTCCAGCTACCTTCATGTCCTCTCTAACTGCATCCATATATCTTTTTTGGCCTTCCTCTTTGCCTTTTATCTGGCAGCTGCATTTCTAACATCTTTCTACCAATATACCCATGGCCCCTCCTCTTGACATATCCAAACTATCTCAGTCTGGCTTCCATAACTTTATCTCCCAGTTGTTCAACATGTGCTGTACCTCTGATGATCTCATTCCTGATCTTATCCATCCTTGTCACTCCTAAGGTGAACCTCAACATCTTCATTTCTGCCACTTCCAGTTCTTTCTCCTGTCTTTTTGTCAGTGCCACTGTCTCCAGACCATACAATATAGCTGGTCTCACCACTGTCTTGTAAACTTTTCTGACACATTTTTTCACAAATCACCCCTGAAACTTTTCTCCATCCATTCCATCCTGCCTGGACTCTCTTTTTCACTTCTTTACCACATTCCCCATTTTCCTGGATCAGTGGATCCCAAGTACTTGAAATCCTGCACCTTTGTGACCTCACTGTTCCACCGGCCTCCTTCTCATTCACACACATGTACTGTGTCTTACTATGGCTGACTTTCATTCCTCTTCTTTCAAGTGCATACCTCCACCTCTCCAAGTTCTCTTCCACCTATTCCCTGTTCTCACCACAGATCACAATGTCATCTGCAAACATCATAGTCCATGGGGATTCCTGCCTGACCTCATCTGTTAGACGGTTCATCACCAGAGCAAACAAGAAGGGGCTCAGAGCCGATCCTTGATGCAGTCCCACCTCCACCTTGAAGCTATCTGTCACTCCTACAGCACATCTCACCACTGTCCTGCTGTCCTCATACATGTCCTGTACCAGTCTAACATACTTTTCTGCCACTCCAGATTTCCTCATGCAATACCACACCTCCTCTCTTGGCACTCTGTCATATGCTTTTTCTAAATCCACAAAGACACAATGGAGTTCTTTCTGACCTTCTTTGTACTTCTCCATCAGCATTCTCAAAGCAAAGATGGCATCTGTGGTGCTCTTTCTTGGCATGAAATCATACTGCTGCTCACAGATAGTCACCTCTTGTCTAAGTCTTGCTTTCACACCTCTCTCCCAGATCTTCATCGTGTGGCTCATCAACTTAATTCCCCTGTAGTTGCTACAACTCTGTACATCACCCTTGTTCTTAAAAATGGGCACCAGCATACTTCTCCATTCCTCTGGCATTTTCTCACCCTCATATATGCCATTGAATATTTGAGTCAAAAACCCCACTGCCATCTCTCCAAGATATTTCCAAATCTCCACTGGTATGTCATCAGGTCCTATTGTCTTTCCCCTTCTTCATTCTTTTCAGAGCTTTCTGGACTTCACCCTCACTAATCTTTCCTACTTCCTGGTCCACAGTTTCTATGACCTCTACTCTTCTTTCTCTTTCATTCTCTTCATTCATTAGCTTCTCAAAGTACTCCTTCCATCTTCCAGTCACACTCTCCTCACTTGTTAGAACATTACCATTCCTATCTTTAATAAGCCTAACCTGCTGCACATCCTTTCCACCCTGATCCCTCTGTCTTGCCAATTGGTACAAGTCATCCTTGCCCTCTTTAGTGTCCAGTCTCCCATACAACTCATTGTACGCCCTCTGCTTTGCCTTAGCTACTTCCCTCTTTGCTCTACGTCCCATCTCCTTATATTCCTGTCTCCCCTTTTCAGTCCTCTCAGTAGCTATGTTTACATGTGCAGAATTCTTTGACCGGATTGAAATGCGTTCTGTTTGAATAATTCAAATGTATTGTTTACATGGGCACAATCTGTTCATGACGAGCGTTTACATGCAGCGGGCTTTGTTCTGAACAGCAGTACTGACATGCGCAGAGTGGTAAACTCTCCTTAAAAAAAACATCGAAGATGAAGTTCTACTTCCGGGGTGAACATAAACAAACCTGAGCACCCAAAATGGACCCGCGACAGGTTTTAATTATGGTGGAGACGTTACTGCACTCCCTGACTGAGCTACAGGTAATACAGATCATTTTGACCTCTTTCAAAGTTTCTAGTAGAAATGTTGTGTCGCTCACCGACCAGTTTTGCTTCCCTGACATGCTAATATTATTAGCGTTAACCAGGCAGAAATGGCAAAGTCGCACATGCGCAGTCAGGTCAGTTTTTCACGATCAGATAAAAACGAACAGATCAAGCGTTTACATTATCGGGTTTCGGATCGGCGTAAACCACCCGTTTCGTTCTGATCACAAATTATATTGGATCACGCCGAATACACAAAAAATAACCCGAATGGAGTGTTTACATGACACACTTTTATTCCGACCGGCCATTTGATCCAGTTACTTATGTCCATGTAAACATACCCAGTATCATACTTCTTCTTGGCTAATCTCTTTCTTTGAACGGCGTCCTGCACTTCACAATTCCACCACCAGGTTTTCTTATCTTCAATTCTCTGTCCAGATGACACACCAAGTACCTTCCTACCTGTCTCTGTAATTGCTGTTGTTGTAGTAGTCCAGTCATTTGGAAGCTCTTTCTTACCACCTAGAGCCTTTAACAACTCCTCTCGGAATTTCTCACAACATTCTTCCTTCGTCAGCTTCCACCATTTGGTCCTCTTCTCTGATTTTACTCTTTTTCTCTTCTTCATAACAACAGTCATTCTACACACAACCATCCGATGCTGACTGGCCACACTCTCCCCTGCCACAATCTTACAGTCTCCAATCTCCCTCAGGTTTCCTCTTCTATAAAGAAAGTAGTCGACCTGTGTACTCCTTCCTCCACTCTTATAGGTCACTCTATGTTACTCCCTCTTTTGGAAATAGGTATTGACTATAGCCATTTCCATTCTCTTGATAAAATCTACCACCATCTGTCCTTCCTGGTTTCTTTCCTTGACACCAAACTTACCCATCACTTCCTCATCCCCTCTGTTTCCTTCACCAACATGTCCATTCAGGTCTGCTCTAATCATCACTCTCTCCTCCCTGGGAATACTCTATCACTTCATCCAGATCTTTCCAAAATGTATCTTTCTCCTCCCCATCACATCCAACCTGTGGAGCATAAACACTGACGATGTTTAGCATCAGACATTCTACTTCTACCTTCAGGCACATCATGCTATCTGACACTCTCTTCACCTCTACTACATTCTTTGCCAACTCCTCATTCAGGACTACCCCCATTCCATTTCTCTTTCTATCCATACCATGGTAAAACAGTTTGAACCCTGCTCCAATGCTGTGAGCCTTATTGCCCCTCCACTTGGTCTCTTGGACACATAGAATATCTACCTTTCTTCTCTGCATCATGTCAGCCAGCTCTCTACCTTTGCCTATCATTGTCCCCACATTTAGAGTTGCAATCCTCGATCCTAAATTCTTCACTTTCCTCTTCTCCCTCTGTCTCCTGACACGTTTCCCTCCTTGTGGTCTTTGACTAACAGTAGCACAATTTCCGCCGGCACCCTGTTTGTCAACAGCACCGGTGGTAGTCGTTGTTAACCCGGGCCTTGACCGATCCAGTATGGTTTCGCTTTTGTTGAACTCACCTTATGGTTTTGGCAAAAGTGTTTTACATCAGATGCCATTCCTGACACAACCCTCATCATTTACCCAGGCTTGGGACCAGCACAAGAGATACACTGGCTTGTGCTCCTTAGTGACTGTTTTTTGAATCCCCTGACTGTTAGATCAAATATGCAGTTGGCAAAGGTGAAGCACCGACACCTGAGTCTACCCTCATTTGCCCCACTCTGGGCCCTTGAAAAAGGCTCTTAACAAACCACATTTGCTCCCTCAGGCACCATAGATAGAATATCTCTGCTCCACAAATGTGGCTTGTGGTAGCTCAGTTGTCAGTGGTGGCATCAGGAAGGGCATCTGGCATAAAACTATTGGCAAATCTTCAAATGAGTTTGTTCACTGTGAAAAAACGTGAAGAAATAAGCAGCCACAAGAAAATAAATAAATAAATAAAGGTTTAAATAAAATGTGCGACATTATACCTATTTTGGTCAAATCCTGGAACTAACAAAATGCTGTTCTATTTCATCCCTACTGACTGCCAGAGGGCAGTGCTGAAAATAATGAATGTTCCTTTTGCACATGCGCCATTTGAGTAGTAATACCAACAGAGTCACAGCTATATAGCCTGATATCATCCGAGGCTCTGTTCCTTTTTTCTTCTCACGTGTAGTTCATTTTGCATGGCGTCAGCCTTTTGGATCTTGGATCATTTCACTGTTGTTGGACGCCCGATTGCCTGTTGGCTGGAGTAACGATGTATCGCCCTCCCAGGGTCTGCGACGGGTTGATCTAAATTCAAAGTATTTCTGCTGGTTGTTGGGGATGACAGCATTTGCACCTCCTCTCCCAACTCACAGCATCTAACTGCTGTTGTGATACACACTGGTTACTATTGGAGCTTAGCTAATGGGTTAACCTCTCTAAGTTTGTTGTTTTGCTTTAATTGGAGATGGCAGCATTCGCGCCCCCTCTCCCAATATTAGCCTGTTTGTTCGTCCTGTAATCTGGACATAGCTGATGAGTGTAAGACTCTTGTTGTTCTGCTGATTTGCTTTAATTGGTGACGGTAGTGTCTCGCCTCCTCTCAAATTTTAGCCAACCTCATAATCAGTTTTGGATTGAGCTAACGGTGTTAACCTCCCAGAGTTTGTTGTTTTGCTTTAATTGGTGATGGCAGTGTTTGCACCCCCTTTCCCAATCTTAGCCTGTTTTTTGTCTTGTAATCTAGATGTAGCTGATCATGTCAGCCCCTTTGTTGATGCGCTATTTTTTACCTTGATTGGTGACTGTAGTGTTCTTGCCTCTTTTCCCGATCTTAGCCTGTTTTTTGTACTGTAATCTGGATGTAGTTGACCAAGTCAGCCTCTTGTTATTCCACTATTTTGCTTCAATTGGTGATGGTAGCGTCTCTCCTCCTTTTCCAATTTTAATCAATCTTTTTGATCAGAGTTTTGAGTTGAGCTAATCATGCTCTCTTGGTTTGTTGTTCTACTTTAGCTGGTAACTGAAGCCTTTTCGCACCCTCTACCAATTTTAACCAGCTTTATGATCAGAGTTCTAGGTTGATCTTACTGTGTTAGCTTCTCCTTTCTTGTGTTATCCTTTAATTGGTGACAGTAGAGTCTCGCCCCCTCTTCCAATTTTAGCCTATATCATAATCAGTTTTGGATTGAGCTAACAGTGTTATCCTCTCTAAGTTTGCTGTTTAACTTTAATTGGTGATGGCAGTGTTTGCACCCCCTTTCCCAATCTTAGCCTGTTTTTCGTCTTGTAATCTAGATGTAGCTGATGGTGCCAGCCCCTTTGTTGATCCGCTATTTTTTACCTTGATTGGTGACTGTAATGTCCTCACCCCCTCTCCCAATCTTAGCCTGTTCATTCTGCCTGCTGTTGGATCCAGTTCAGTTTTGAACATGGATGACTCACACTGTTGTGTTGATTGTGGGGGCGCTTTACGATCATGACCTGTGCCCTGCCTGCCTTAGGCATGATCACCTGGTGGAAACTCTGTCAGAGAATCCTTGCATTAACTGCAGTTACATACCCTGTGCTGAGAGGGTAGCTTGGCTGGCCCAGCTGTGCCCCGAGTTTGGCAATGACCTTCTGCCTTCTTGGAAGGGGGCCCCGTCTAGGCACTCAATGTACCTGAATGAAGCCACAGTCTCTGTGGCTTCTTCTAAGAAGAGGCAAGCTAAGTCCGATCAAGGCCTTCCCATGAGAGTTGAGCAGTTGTCTGCAGAATTGGTGGAAATTAAATCCCTTTTTCAGGCACGTCAGCTGGATACTTGGGTGGCAGTGACTGGATTCTCTTCTCCACCCATGCCTGCGTTGGTTGCGGAGGAGGATGTGTTGTCCTTGGCTGCATCTGCCTCTCACTTTAGAAGTGAGTAGGAGGCAGAGTCATCTCGGGCTTTGGAGATTGGCTCACTCTCTTCATCTCAGAATGCAACTAGTGGGTCAGGTGACAGCTCTATGCAGCACATCATGCGTATGGCCTTGAGGCAGCTGCAGTTGATGTCCCACAAGTGGAGGAATCCACTCCTGGAAGTGCCTTTTCTGGCATGAATGGGCCCCTTCTCCCTTTTCTGTCCCTCCGTTGGAGGAGTACCTGAGGGAGGTGCATGCTTGTTGGAGGAATCCTAGAGACTTTTCATGCTTCTCCACAGATGGTCAGGTGTTGGCAGATATGAGTGAGCCGGTCAAGGCAGACTTGGATCATATGCCGACGGCTGAACATGTTGTTGCCTCACTCATTGCGTCACCAAATGAAGCTCAGCACCATGATGTTCGGTACCCATGGGCTCAATGCTGTGTTACAGATGACTTACTCTGTAAAGCTTATAATGCTGAATCACGTGCTGGCCACCTTGGCAATTACTTGGCACACCTCATATTGGTCCTCTTTGCATCCCTTCAGGACACTAGCAATGCAACGACAGCAGATGGCTTTAGTGATGCAACACTTCAGGCCTTTGCTCTGATGACCAGAGAACGTGGGCATGTAATGTCCTTTCTAGTTTAGGCTCATCAATAGATCTGGCTGGTGCAGTCTACACTGACCAAAACATGCCATAGTTGTTCAGTTCGTCTGCCTTTGAAGTGCTGGAATGAACTGTCCAGGCACAGTAAACTAGACAGCAGCTTTCAGGCCTCACCAGGGGAATGCCCCTTCCACCTCCTCAGCATCCAAGGAGCCCATCGTCTTGCCCCAGCATTCAGCCGCTGCCTCGGGGTTGTGATTGGCCTGGTTGTCTTTATCCTCATGCTGCACAGCAGGGACCCAACAGGAACTTTGGTGAGTCAGTCTGTCAACCAGGCAGGCAGGTTTGGACCACAGACTCTATCGCCGACCCGGTGAAAGCTCAAGCACTAGATTAAGGGCTTTCCGCCCTCCTGACCAAAAGTGTAATTGAGGCAGTGAATCCTCTGGGGCAACCCAAAGGCTACTACTCAACATACTTCTTCGTGCAGAAAAAGAAAGGTGGGTTTCATCCCATTTTGGGGTCAATCAGGACATGTCTTTCATCCCCACATTAAAAACGTTACTTGAACTGCTTTCTTTCATCTGCGTAATATTGCTAAAATTAGAAACAAAATTAGAAACTTACCTAAAAATGAAGCAGAAAAACTGTTTCATGCATTTATCCCGTCTAGATTGGACTGTTACAATGATTTACTATCTTGTTGTCCAAATACTTCTTTAAAAAGTATTTAGTCAATCCAAAATGCTGCTGCTTACAAATTTTTAGCTTCTCTCCATTGGCTCCCTGTCAAATGCTGAATTGAATTAAAAAACTTACTTCTAACCCATAAAGTTCTCAACAACCAAGCTCCATCTTATAATTGAGATCTTATTGTTCCATATTTTCCCAACAGAGCACTTCGCTCTCAGACTGCAGACTTATTCACAGTTCCTAGAGTTTCAAAAAGCGGTGACAGTAGTAATACCAACAGTCACAGCTGGACTTCAGCTGGTGGCTGGTGACTTTAGCTGGTGTGTAATAGATGCATTTACCCATCCAGGCATAAAGTATGCTTTAATTCCCAGATTACCAGGGAAATAGTGTTTCCCGTAGATGACTGTAAAGCTTACATTACCAATTTTAAGATTGGTCTCAAGACTGATGAATCCTATAATTAGGGTTGGCTTGTTATGCTGCTATAGATTTAGACTAATATAGTACAAATGACCACATTTCCTTAAATGAATTGTTAAATTGATTAGTTTTCATTTGAAACTATTTCTATCTTAACATGTGAACCCTGACCTGCCATTGTCTATCTGTTCCTATCAAACCTTGACCTGCCATTGTGTATTTAATGTTCCTCTCAAACCTAGCCGGTCGAAGCAGTTGGCCACTTGTCCTGAGCCTGGTTCTGTTAAAGGTTTCTTCCTTATGACAGAGTTTTCCTTTCTACTGTTGCCTTTGTGCTTGCTCAAGATGAGAGTTCTGCGATGGAGTTAAATTCAAAGCAGTCTGCTCCTCAGATAAATAGTGTTAACTTATTATTTTGTAAATATGAATGAACGTTTCTGTTCAGTGACCTGAAATGAGTTCTGTTGTGACTTGGCGCTATATAAATAAACTGAATTGAATTGAACTGAATTGAATTGAAATTTTGGATCTGAGGGGATTCGGTCAGTATTTAAAGGTGCTACCCTTTCACATGTCAGAGTCAGAGTCAGAGATTCTTTGTCATTCGCACCTCATGTGGTACATGTGGTGGAGCAAAATTATGTACACAGGGTCCCAGTTACATCCAACAATAAAATGTATAAGAAAAACAGTAATAACATCTAAGATATGAACTAAGAAAAACATCAACTAAATATACACTAAGCACTCATAACATAAAACATTGAACATCAGCACAAACATGAACATGAGTCTGTGAGCAGATGTGCACGCATGAACACATCAACATTGAAACAGATCAGCAGCAACATGATGTGGTTTTTCACAGTGATTATTCTAGTTAGAGATTCATGAGTCTAACAGCCTCAGGGTAGAAACTGTTCCTCAGTCTAGTGGTTCTACACTTAATGCTCCTCAACCTCCTTCCTGAGGGGAGTGGGGCAAAAAAGTGTGTGTGCTATGTGAGTGAGGTCCTTCATGATGCAGGTAGCCCTCTTCCTGCATCTAGAGGTGTAGATGTCTGTGATGGTGGGGAGGCTGACTCCGACAGTCTTCTGTGCAGCCTTCACCACTCTCTGCAAAGCTTTTCTTTCTGCAGCTGTGCAGCCTCCATGCCACATGTTGATGCTGGAGCACAGGATGCTCTCCACTGCACACCTGTAGAAGGAGGTGAGGACTGAGCTTCCCAGACCAGCTCGGCTCAGCCGTCTGAGGAAGTAGAGTCTCTGATGAGCTTTCTTGATCAGGCTGGTGGTGTTGTTGCTCCAGCTGAGGTTATCATTCATGTGTACACCCAAGTACTTGTAGCTGGAGACCACTTCCACTGCAGATCCTCTTATGTTCAGGGGGGTGTAGATGTTTTTGTTCCTTCTGAAGTCCACAATCATCTCCTTTGTATTCTTCACACTGATGTGAAGGTTATTCTCTTTGCACCAGCTCTCCAGGTGTTCCACCTCTTGCCTGTAGCTGGACTCATCATTGTTTGTGATGCATCCCACCACCGCTGTATCATCTGCAAACTTTACAATGTGACAGCCTGGATGGGTAGCTGCACAATCATACGTGAGCAGAGTAAACAGGAGGGGGCTCAACACACATCCCTGAGGAGAGCCAGTGCTAAGGGTTATGGTGGAGGAGGAGGAGAAGTTGTGAATCCTCACTAACTGTGGTCTGTTTGTTAAGAAGTCTAGTACCCAGTTGCAAATGGAGGGGCTTAGTCCTAGTGTGGATAGTTTGTCCATCAGGGTTTGGGGGATCATGGTGTTGAAGGCGGATGTGAAGTCCACAAAGAGCACATGGACATAAGAGTTTTTCTGCTCCAGGTGGTTGAGCGCAGTATGGACCACAGAGGAGATGGCATCCTTTGTTGATCGGTTCTCACGGTATGCATACTGATGAGGGTCCTCGTTGATGTTGATGGTTGTTTTGATGTGAGTCATGACCAGTTTTTCGAAGCATTTAGCAACTATCAGGGTGAAGGCCATTGGCCGATAGTCATTCAGACCAGTCACTGTAGATCTTTTTGGGACTGGGATGATGGTGGCAGTCTTCAAGCATGTGGAAACTGTCTCCAGGGTAAGTAAGGTGTTAAAGATGTCTGCCAGCACCTCGCAGAGCTGATCAGCACATTCCTTCAACACTTTTCCGGGGATGTTGTCTGGGCCAGTTGCTTTGTGCGCATTAATCCTCCTGAAAGTACTCCTTATTTCTGCTGAGGTCACGCTGAGATGCTCTTCATCCGGTGGTGAGGTGAGTCTGGTGCTGGGTGGTCTGTTCGGGTCTTCAAAGCGTGCATAGAACTTGTTGAGGGCATCAGGCAGAGATGGGTCTTTGGGGCATTGTTCACTCCTTCCTTTATAATCTGTTATGCACTTAATGCCCCTCCACATGCTCCGAGGTTCTTGTGAGATTGATTGACCCTCGATCCTCTGTGCATATGTGGCTTTGGCCCTCTTAATACCAGCAACCAGCTCTTTTCTTGTCCTACTCAGCTCCTCTGAGTTTCCAGACCTGAAGGCAGTGTTCCTGGCTTCCAACAGGGTGCGCACCTCTGCATTAGCCAAGGTTTTCTGTTTGGGTAGCTTTTAACATATCTGATGGTGGAGACGGTTTCAGTACATGTACTAATGTAACCCAGAACTCAGGATGTGTATTGGTCTAGATCAAGCGATCCTCCATTTTCAGCAGCTTCTCTGAAAACCTGCCAGTCTGTTCGGTCAAAACAATCTCTCAGTATGTGGCCAATGTCCTGGCTCCAACATTTAACTTTCTTTTGTACCGGTCTGGAGCGTCTCAGCGGGGGCATGTAAGCACGAGCCAGGAAGATTGAGATGTGGTCTGACAGTCCTAGGTGGGGGCAGGGTTCGGCTTTGTATGCATCTTTTATGTTCGTGTAAACACGAAACATGTTCAGGACAGCCGAGGTTCTTCAAGCTGTTTTGCAAGGGGAAAGTGGTTTCTATCAATAGACCTGAAATATGTGTACTTTCATGTACCTATTGCAGCAGAACATCACCGCTTTCTCAAGTTTGCCTATAGGGGTCGCCACTGGCAATTCCAGGTACTCCCATTTGACCTCTCTCTCTCTCTCAAGGGTGTTCACTTGTTGTTCTGCTATTTTGCTTTAATTAATGAAGGTAGTGTCTCGCCTCCTCTCTCAGTCTTAGCCAATCTTTCTTATCAGAATCTTGGGTTGAGCTAATCATGCTCTGTTCGTTTTCTGTTCTGCTTTAGTTGGTGACGGCAGCGTCCCCCCCCCTCACAATTTTAGTCAACCTTCTGATAGGAGTTCTGGATTGAGCTAACTGTCTTTTTAGTATGGTGCCTTAATTGTTAACGGCAGAGCCTCTTCCAATTTTAGCCAACTTTGAGATCAGTGTTTTGGATTGAGCCTTGGTGTTAGCCTCCCTCCGTTTGGTGTTTTGCTTTAATTGGTGATGGCAGTGTTTTCACACCCTCTCCCAGTTTTACTTGTTTTTTTGTCTTATATTCTGGACATAGCTGATGGTGTCAGCCCCTTTGTTGATCCGCTGTGTGACAATACAGAGAGGTTCAGTGTTACTGGTGTTGAAAGGATCCCTCCAAACACATAAATATACTGGTATTGTGTGCCGTGCATTTGGCTCTCAGGCATTTTCTACCCCACCTGGAGGGGAGACATATTCTAGTTCAGCCAGAAAACGCCTCTGTTGTCTACCGCATCAACCATCAAGGTGACACCAGGTCAGCATAGCTTCACAGCAACGTAGTGCTCATGATCTGGCAGTGGCACCTCTTTCGTGTCTCAGCTAAGAGGGTCGATGAACTACATGCTCTTTCTGACAGCCCTTCATCTCTCAAATGGGGTCCTGATAGCTCTGGTGTTACCTTGTGGCCAAGCTACATTTGTACCTAATATATTTTCTCATTCTAGGGTGGCTGTGGCTGAGTGGTTAGAGCAATCGTCCTCCAATGCAAGAGTTGGGGGGTTCAAACCCCACAGCAGTCACATGCCGAAGTGTCCCTGGGCAAGACACTGAACCCCTCATTGCCTCTGATGTGTGTCCCATTGGTGTATGAATGTGATAAAGTTCTGATTAGTCTCTTTAGAATGATTTGTTCAATTAGCTTTGTAGAGATCTAGTAGAGTGCTGTATGAATGGGTAAATGAGCGCACAGATTGTAGTGTAAAGCGCTTTGAGTATCTCAATAAGATAGAAAGGCGCTATATAAGTACAGTCCATTTACCATTTACCATTCTCATTGCAATCAACCATTGAGATTGGCACAATTTCAGCCTATGTCAGGAGGGACTAGTGATAGGTCTGGGTTATTGTGCCCAGTGTGGGCACTGGAGGCATACATTGCAGCTACTGCCACTATAAGACACTCAAATCAGCCTAGGGCCTCCATAGCACAAGAATATTGTGTTATGGAAGCCCTAGGTTAGGTTGTCCTCTTTCCAAGCAGGGTCTCTCCAATTGGATTGTGAATGTCATCTGCCATGCCTATGCTGCAGGACACTGCTCCCCACTGGTTGCATGAAGGTGCACTCAACCAGGAGTGTCTGTGTTTCCTGGACAGTTGAGAGAGGTTCTGCTGGAAACAGTATGTGCTGCTGCATCATGGGCTTCTCTAAGCAAGTTCAGCAGATTTTATAATGTTAATGTGGCCACCCGTCATCTTCTGGGCCAGGTTCTTCTGCAACATGGAGGTATGTGCCTAGGATTCCTTGTGACATTGCTGGTATTAGTCATTCAGTGCTTTCAGCACCACCCTCTGGCGGTCAGTAGGGATGAAATAGAACAAACGTTACATAAGTAACTACGGTTCTATGAATCCCAGATAAATGCCAGAGATTCTCAAAATCCCTATGATCGCAAAGCGTTGGCAATGCAAAATCCCGTCAATGTTGTCGAAGAAAAATGGGATGCAGCTCCTGCAGGTAAGGGGCATTTTACATTGGGAAAAATTGTGATTGCCGATTGGTCAGTTGCTGACGAGCCTGGATTGACTGACAGGTCAATTCATGTCAATTGGATTGGCTTCAAAAGTTAATCAATTATAAGTAAATAAGTATAGTTATATTCATTAAATTTTTTCTACCAAATGTTAAAGCGGGTACAAGAAAATGGATGGATGTTTAATTAAATCAATCTAGTGGTTTAAGACATATTTTACTAACAAACAGAATTGACTCCAATAGGTAATCTTAAAGTTTTAAACACAGATCTTTACCACAAGTTCTTGGACTTCTGCATTTAGGAATGAGACTTGGTCTGGTGATGACAGGACTGTCTCTAAAATTCCTCCGAACGGAGGGGGTCGGGTTGCAAATTGCAACGTGTAACCCCTGCTTAACAACCTGGCCATCCATCTGTCTGGCGAGCATGTTTTTAGCCACTCCGCGTAACGTTCGTGGAGTGGACGCACGTTTAAGTGATGCGTCATGTTTTGTACGGATGTCATCCAGTCCACCGCCTCGACCGCCGTCATGTGTTGCGGAAATGTGTTCTGCATGACCCAAGGCGAGGCTTTCTGGAAAGGGCTCTGAACACACCTGTGTGCTGCGTTCAGACCGCGGGTCCACCTTCATGTCTAGGTGGGCCAGTGTGTGTTGAGGAGAAGCGTGTGACAACTGATGACACTGCGGGGCCACATGTTTGACACCACTGCGGTGAAGCGTGTGTCGCTCTCGCCGTGGGCGGGGTCCTGCGCTGGGCTCGCTTTGAGATCTCGCATCTATGCTGACATGAGCGCGCGATCGCTGAGAAGCAGTGAGCGCAACTTCATCTATGCCATGCCGTTTGAGTGAAGGCTGCGAGGCCCGCGGGAGCACGCGTTTTCTTTGGTGGGACGCGCGCCGCTCTCGCTGGGGGCGAGATTCGTCACTGGGTTCGCTCAGCTGTCTCACGCTTATGCTGACGTGAGTGGCCGAGCGCTGAGGAGTGGTGAGTGAAGGCTGCCCACGCGGCGGCACACGCGTTTGCTTCGGTGCAGCGCGTGTCACTCTCCTTCCTCGGACCCGACCTGTGGTCCCACATTTATGCCGATGTGAGCCGGTGAACGCCGGGGAGCTGTGTGTGCACCATCAACAACGCAACGCTGTTTGGGTGAAGGCTGTTTGCGTCGCGCAAGTGCACGTTTGACACCGCTTGGGTGAGGATCGTGCAGCTCGGGTTGACAACGAGTTAATTCGCGTACCACTGTCGTGTCATGTGAGCGTGTCGTCTTGTTTTGGAGCAACGGTGAGTTTGAAAAACCTTTATTTAAGGACACCGGCTCGTTTTGTGTGGAGGATGTGTGCTCAGCCACTGTGAGTTTATCCGAGCTTACAGACTGGCTAAAGACAGACACTTTGATCATTGAATGATGTTTTATTTCAACTTTTGTGTCACTTTAACACACACCCTCCACAGACCGTCATTTTTTTAAACTTTTCCCCCATGAGCTCTGCGATTTGTTGGCCCAGGGCGCCGCCTGCAGGCGATCTCTGGGGAAACGCTGAACTGCTGGTTGCCAGGACGAAGAGGGCTGGTTTTCTCTGGCGGGTGGGGCTGGTGGTGGAGCTGAGTGGAACGATGCAGCCGCAGCTATGGAACGTCGTTGCTTCTGCCTCTGCTCACGACAATCTCTCCAGCGGGCCGGGGAGCGGGATGAGCCGCGTGGCTTGATGAGGTGGCGCACGGTCTCCGACGCCTCCTCCGACTGTTTGGAATTCTCCAACATGGCCTTGAAACTGCTCCCGAACAGTGCGTCTGCTGTGATGGGGCCCTCCATCAGGTCTCTGTGCAGCTTCTCCGGCAGCGAGGGGGAGTGACGAAGCCAGGTGGATAGCTGAATCATCGTCATCCACGCTGCAATTCTGGATAGGCAGACCACAGAAGAGACACACATGTTGAGGATGGCGTCAGCTGCCTTGCAGAGGGAGCTCTTGGACTCCTCAGGCAAATCTGTGGCCTCCAGCCTCTTGGACATGCTGTATGCTAACAGCGCCACGTTGTTGTTAGCTGCGGTTGTCTGAAACGCACATTGGTGAGCACGATTGGAGAGTGTGGTCACCGTCTGGTCATGTTTCCCTGGAGGGATGGGACACTGCTCCAACCTGGACAGTTTCGCTCCAAAAGCTTCTGCAAGGCTTGGCTCAAGGTGGGGTACCGAGGGAAAGTTCCGCTCGGTGAACCCCTCCACTCTGGTGATGGGAGCGAAGGTGGAGATGGGCGCTCTCAGTTTACCAGGACCGGCCGCGGCCTCGTTCCAATACGACGTCATCGCTGGAAACCGAGGCCAGATGGGATCAGGACGGCAAGCCGGCGTGGAGCCAAACCTTCCAGCGAGATTATCCGATCTTGGCGGGGGGGGGGGGGGGGGGGTGAGGGAACGGAAAGTCCCTTCATTTCAGTAGCTTCCCGGATAATGTCGGGCAACTCTGATAGGAGTGCGCCGACGGCAGGGAGCGATGTGGCCGTTGAGGCGGGAAAGCCCGGAGGGGTCGAGCATCCGCTTGGCCCCCCTCGTTCCAACACTGCGCTCTCTGGGAGGGAGTGAGCATCGGGGCTGCTGCTGACATTGCCAGTCCCAGAGGAATCATCCGATTTGCTCCGAGAGCCGGCGTCAAAGAAGTCGATCGCGTCGTCCAGCGAACAGTCTCCCGCCACGGACAGGTAGTCCTCGACGTTGGCCTTAAACAAGGCTGCTCTCCTCTGCCTTTCCTCCGGTGGAAGATCGTCACAGAGGTGGCAGGAGGAAGCGCGGGCGACGTGGCAGGGACCCAGGCATCCCTCGCAGGTGTCGTGCCGGTCAAAGCTGAGCAAGTAACCGGTCTTGCAAGATGGACACAAGCGGATAGTGTTGGAGCTGGACATCTTGTAGAAGGTCAGTGTTATTAGCTTGCTGAAGAAAATTGGGAGCCGATTACCTACTCTTAACGTAACTTATACGGACTGGGTGGGGCCCACACAGCAGATGGGCGTGGACTAAACTTTTCAGTGTGATGCTTTGCATAATGGGTTAAAACCCATCAGCGACAGCCTTAAAGGGCGAAGCCTATACGAAATAGAAATGAAACCATCATTAGGATTGTGTAAGGGACCTCAGTTCTCAAACCTTAGATTCACCAAAATATAGAACAAATATGAATAAATATGGAATAATAGATGATAGTCTTCAAATGGGCCAGTAAATCTATGATTTATTTTTTTGGCAGTAGTCGGATCCTCGACCCACCTGTCAATCAATCCAGTAGGCAAGTCAGCAACTGACCAATCGGCGAACTCAATTTGTCCTGAAGTGAATGCCCCTTACCTGCAGAGCTACAACGGTTTTGCATCATGAACACTTTGCAGACATAGAGATTTCAATAATGAGTTTACATATTTTGTTTCATGTTAATCTACTGTAATAAGCCTTTGTAAAATACACAAGAATGTAGGAAATGGCATCTACTTTGTTCAAAATTCTCTGGAGTAAGACCACCAGACACCTCCCCAAGTCTGTGAAAATATTGTTTGACATTAAACAGGTCTATGGCACAAAGAAGGTTAGGGACCACTGCCCTAGCAGAATAAAGAAGTCCCCAGCTAGAGCACCTTCCAGCATTCTCCCCAAAAGACTCCAAAAAGGTTGAATACTCTAAACTGTCATTTGGAACATAGACTCAAAATCCAGTCAGAGCCTGTCCCTCCATCCAAAGGCTGTATGGAATCTGCCTTCCCACCTACCAGGGAAAAGTTCAAAGCACAGACACCAAGCCAGGGGGCTAAAAGTAGACCCACACCAGTATGAAAATTCTCAATATGGCAATGCTGGAGTGGAACAGCATCCAGCCACTCTCAAGGAAATTAATTACTGAACCCTCATATATAATGTGCTGAGGTGAGCCTGACTACATCTAGTCAGGACCTCTCAACTTCTTGAAAATCTCAGGCTCCTTCCCCACCAGAGAAGTGACATTTCATACCATACCATACAATACCATACCAAGGGTCAGCTTCAGTAAGCCAGGGTCAGAGTGCTAATAATTTTGAGGGGCTCAGACATCTGCAACTTTCTCAGACTATACTGTTTATTTATTTGCATTGAGTTTAGTTACTTCAAGTTGACAATAAATGATGAGAATTTCTCTTGGACCCTTAGGAGTTTCATTAGGCACATTTCAATGGACTGATGGGCTTACATAATATTTCCTCCTGGATGAGCTGGTAGATCTCACACGACTCAGTTTTGAAGATGTTTAAGACAATTATATTTATAATGATATCTATATGCACCCCCCCCCCCCCACACACACACACACACACACAATTACTACATTCTTATCCTGTAGGATCAGACCAGACCCTGCTCTAACCTCTGAAGTTCCAAGCCTTGTTTTTCTACCTGAAAAAAAAAACAATCTAATTTTCAACTAAAGCCAAACATAGCAACCATTAGTTTTAAAAAAATGTAGAGATTCCAGCATTTTATGTTTCACACCACCTTTTTGCAGCTTCTGAAAGACAGGGAGGAGTTTCTCCTCCTCAACTGGCTCATCCCCATAATGAGCCACATGTTGTATTTAAGGATAAAGGTAGCCAGAGGACGATGCAAAGACATTGTCTGCTACATGGTATTCAGTGAGCAAAGTTCCTAGTGTCATTGAAGAAATTAAGATGTAATCCTGTTTAACTTGTGCTCCTCGCAGATGAGAATCTGTTTCCTGTATCCTTCCTCTTTGGAACCTTCGTCCTCCAGCCTGTTTTGCCTTGGGTCCAATATCCTAAGACCAGCCCTTCTCATATGGACATTGAAAATGGAAAAATCTCTCACTTACCTCAATATCCTAATCTGGCCTTCCTTTCTCCTACACCCACCTATAAAACTCACCTACCTGGAACCTAGAATCCAACCCTACTCTCCAGGCTTGAAACTGCTACAACCTGAGTAAGCCTTCTCAGTTTTTACAAAGTCTTCCGGAAGATTCTGTCTAGAGAAAATACTTACCATCTGCATCCACAGATACTTTCCCATTTCCTCCCCAGTCCAACCCCTTGGAAATATTGTAAACATTGTAAATAAATGTATTTCTTACTTTCAGTCTTTTGAGTCTTCCTGGGTTTCCATTAACACTACTCTAAGAAAATGAATACCATTGTGTCAAAAATAAGACACAAAAAAATCAATTCTAAACTGCAAGCTAAAAAAAAATTACAGTTTCAGAAGTGCAAGACAGTGACACTTTCATTAAACCTGCTCTAAAAATTATCAATTGCAAGTTTAGTGTTGCAGGAGAAATGAAGCAGTAGGAAAATGCTCCATCCATTTGGATGATGGTAGCACTGCTAAACTCTTTTATCTAAATGTGCCATGCTTGAAAGCATTAAACAAAATGGACTTGATAAAATTAACTAGACTGAGTGAGGACTTCGAGGAGAAAGAAGCTAATTACACTTCACATTATGAAGGAAGTGTGTGTAGGCGTGTGTGTGCATGTATATATACATACATACATACATATATATGTTTATATACAGTATATATATATATATGTATATATATATATATATATATATATATAT
>NC_056510.1:27298234-27302707 GCF_014905685.2 Nematolebias whitei
ATATATATATATACATATATACATATATATATATATATATATATACACATATATACATATATATATATATATATATACATATATTTTTTATTTTTTTATTTTTTTATTTTTTTTATTATTTTTAATATTTTGATTCAGCTGGTCTATATGGTTTAATAATGTGTTCAACCACAGGTAGACGCTTATCTGAAACTCTGACACACACAGGAGGGGAGGGAGAGAGTGAGAGGGAGAGAGTGAGAGAGAGAGAGAGAGCATGGAAACAACCATTTTGATATCCCAAATACATGATAGATGTTTTTTCTTGAACTCCAAAAATTGGAAAGTAATAGTGGCCATGCAAAAAAAAAAAAAGCCTTGCAGTTGAGGAGTATGTAATTTTGATATGCATTAGTGGTATTGTCAGGCAGGGTGTATGGGATGTTTCCTTGTGTGATTGCAGGTCTGGCTCGTATTGTGGGAGGGGAGGCAGACGAGAGAAGATAGTATTAAACCTGTCCTTGCCATTCCAATCCGTCTGCATGTTTCTCTTTATCATCCTGCAGTTTCTATCCACTTACGCTATAATTAAGTTTCCTGACCCCTGCCTTGCAGTCTTAACTAGGCATTGGGAAATATACAGCCACTGCAGATCTTTTAGCCTGATGTGCTCCCTCCCTCCCTCTCTGCCCCACTCCCACCTCCTTCGTTTGTCTCCTTCAGAAAATCTTTCTGTCCTCTTTTTCTTACTCTTAGTCTCCGTGGCACGATGACGGGGGAGAGAAAAAACTAATAATTGAATAATTTTGCAGAACGCTTTAGTTTGCATTAAAAATCTCATTGTTTCTTCCTGGTTTTACCACATAAACATGGAAATAAAGAGTGAAACCTGTTTACATCCCACCTGATGATTTTGTGTGTGATGGTTATAGATTTTTCTAGCATCCCTTTAACCTTCAACCTGTCTGATAAGAAAAGTAAATAAATAAATAAATAAAATAGCAGAAGCGAAGAAAATAACCTCCAGCTTATGTGCAGACATGAATGGCAATACAACCTTAAGATCAGAGACACATTTCAGAGCTGACACTCATCATAAAAAAAATTAAATAAAAAAAAATACTTCAATCATAATTTGTCTAATTAATTTAAATCAGTGTTGGTTGCCTATCTAAATACAGTGACAACACAAAGTGAACATGCAGCCTGCAGCACAAAGCCTCAGCCTATAGGTTCCCATCGTAAAACACACCCAGGAGTAGAGCAGAAGAATAGGGGGATTATTATTTCATGACCTTTCAATCCGCTGCCTGTCAGGTTGAACTAAAGCCATATGCTGCTGGAGGACTAATCTCCTTCTCCCTTTGTGTCCGCAAGGGATGTGTCATTTCTTTATCCCTTCTATCCAGATTTACTCCATAAAATAAACTTCCTAGCCGGATCTGATAAGAATCCATCTCCTTACCGGGATAAGACTGTGGTGCCTCGGCTCCCCTGCCTTCCCCCCACCCCGTAGCCGTATTTTTTGGGGAGGGTGTCAGATAACTCAGACGGGGATGGGAACATTCAGGAAATGCCACTTTGTCTGTCTGGGAGCAGGTGACAACAAAACGACAGCGACTCTGATTAGAAAACACCCAACCACCACCAACTGCCCTCGTTCTCCCCTTCACCAACCAGCCACCTCACTCTTTGAGCTTTCTCTCTTTAAACCCACCAAAATTACACATTATCAACCATTTCCAGATAATATGTTGAGGCTCAAATAGCTTAAATTGATATTTGCAGGCATGTAAAAACACAGAGCATGATGATGATGTTGCCAGGTCCTTCTTAAGTCATGACTGGAGAGATCTGTCCACCATCCTGCTCTTATAGTTACTAATTATTTAACAGAGGTGAATCCTATCTGAAATGTTCTCTTACACCTTCATCAGAGTCATTTCTTTGGCAAGATGTTTTATTTGACACTGGAAAATATTTCTGGAATTTTATGGATTGCACATTCCCCTAAAGGTTACAACCTACAGGTGGCACAAGCAGCTAAGCTTTGCAGCATTTGTACAGAGCATTAAAAATCCCTCAATAAAGAAAGAAGGGGGAGAGCATTGACAAAATAACACACACACTCACACAAAAAAAAATCCAAAGTATTTAAACAAGAAAAATTAACTGCAAAGCAACTGCTGCATCAGAAAACTTTTCTTGTAAATTACAATCCAAAACGGGGAGAACATGCCTAATCACAGCCCAGAGCCATCATTAGTCCTCGCTCACTCCACAGAGCCTTTAGGATTAAAACGCTCTTGAAAAACACAAAATAAAACAAATGGCGTGCAGAAACGGCATTGTGTCACGCTGTGCAACAATCAGCAGCAGGGTCGATTTGCAGCAATTAAACCGGAGTAAACACAAGCAACATAGGTGGGTTGAAGGGGGAGAAGCAATAAACATTTTACTGGTTATTTAAAAAAAAAATCAAAACTTGCTGCCACCATCTTCCTCTAACCACCCACACCGTCTGATTTAATAAGACTGACTCTTGTTTTTTGACATTTCTTCTGCAGCAGTGCTTGTTCACACTTGTATTTAAAGTTTCTGCAAAGAGTGACCCTAAATTGACCCCACAAGGATCTGGTGCACCTCCTGCAGGAGTACAATTGCTCCTCTGCTGCAGATCTTAAAGTATCTTTACATCGTCTCCTGTTGATTTCAAAACAACTGTTCCTCAACTCCTCATTTCTGCTCTGATTAGCTCGGAGCGTCGTTTCTGCAGAAAGGGATCTGCATCTGCAGGGAGGCATCAAGGTCACAGTTTGTCGTCTCGCCTCTCTCGCTTGACACACAACAGATTTAGGTGGATTTCTCAGAAAGTCACATTCTCCTAAATTAAGCAAACACACACAAAAAAAGGTATAAACAATACAATAGTAAAAGAGTCACAAAAAAAAAAAAAGAGTCTCTTTTTAAAATGTCGGAGTTGGGATGATAAGAATCTGAGGATGCAGAGAGGAATTCGGTGAAGAAGTGACTAATTACCCCATGGACCGGCCTGATAGTGGAGAATAATTAGATTCACACAAAAGACCCAAAAGCAGCATCTGAATAACAAGAGCAACATTTTCAATGGAGAACTTAATTTGATTTTTTTTTCTGGTTCCTTCCCTGTACTGGAAAGGGTAAGAAAGAAAGAACAAAAAAACTAAACAAAAAACCCTCCCGGGGTGGTTTCATGCCTGATTTGGTAGGAAAAAAGCGAACAAAATCCTCGGTCTGCACGGCATATAGATTCACAACTAGAGCAATTTAATAACAAAATATATTGATAGAATAAAAAAAAAAGCTTTATTAGGATAGCAAAGACTTTGCCATCGTTTGGCCTTATCAGAACAGGAAGAACAATTAGCAAATATTAACAATATTGCAAATATATTAAAATTTTTAAGGCTAACATTTTTAAATGATGAAATAAAAGCAAGCAAAAACTCTAAACAACTTATTTAGGTGATAATTTCAAAATGAACAGACAACAAATAGAAAACTAAAAGGTCTAAAATGTCTAAAATATAAATATGTTGGTTTTTTTTGCTTTGAGATTAGAGGTTTCATTTCATTTAGGAAAATTACAAGAAGCAACAATAAAAAGAATACACATTTTGTTAAACAGAAAGAAAAATCAATTATGTTCCATTTATTTATTATTATTTTTACAGATTATTTTTTCAATATGGCCTATATAGATGGACACGCTCAGTTATCTAGGCCATACAACAAGGAAATGGTGTAAGAGTGCTTTAGAAGATCAGGAGATATCTCCATGTAGGCTGAGAGGAGTGGGCTCTCCTCCAACACTGCAGGACTAAAAAAAAATCATCCTAATCCTTTACCTTTTATAGCGATCTAAAGCCGATTTGAAACTGTCACTACCCTAGTTTGTGTTGATTTCATGTTCATCTGCGGCTCAAGGCGATGCGCTGCACACCCACTTATGACATGAGAAAATAGAAGCGTGTGTGTTTGTGTGTGCGCGTGTGGAAGAGATGACAAAATGAAAGGATGAAGGACAACCCGTGCAGCAAACTGCCCAGCTGATTTACAAATAAAAACAAATCATGTGTTGAGTGACCAATAACTCACGACGTCAAATTTGGTTCATTTAAACCTCAGGCTTCTTATTTAAAATGTCTCTGAGCAAAGTGAAGTAACTCAGCTTCCAACATATAGATGAGCAGACGCAGTCCACAAGGAGGACGTGTAAATACAGCCCAACGCACAAACAGATAACACAAACCATTGACCGCTGAGCCGGCAGGCCTACAGGCATACTGCCTTCCTCTTCTCTCCTCCCGCTCCTCAAGGCCTTACTGTATTATTCTGTAAGCAGCAAGAGCCTAGCATTGACAGAGCTAATCACTGGAGGCAAGAGCTCTCTCTCCATCTCTCTCTCATACACACACACACGCACAATGATTGACACACAATGGCAATGAATCT
>NC_056510.1:27302807-27304139 GCF_014905685.2 Nematolebias whitei
GCATCATTGTTCTGTCGTGTTCATTCAGTTTGAATAGTAAATTGTGCTCAGCTGGCAAACCTTTCTTTTAATCTACAAAATAAAAATAAAAGACAATAAAGAATTGAATTATAGCTCCAGACGTGAAAATACAAAACAAATAAAATAAACTCTCACAGCTTCTCAGGTGAGTGTGCTGCTCACACACATGTAGGTAAACATGTAATATATTTAATTTGTGTTTATGAAATATCATAATAAAGCATTTCAAAGCGAACAAATTGTGATTATTTCTGCTTTCTGTATCGTCACAGCTGCCACAGATCACTGGGAACGTGAAGCTTTTCCACGCGGCTTGTCACAAACAGACAGGTCTTCAGGCTCAGGTGTGACTCCTGAATCGCTGTTCTTACTTTGCCTTGAAGTGTTTTACAATATCTCATTCCCTTCCTCTTTTTTGTTGTGCTACAAAATGCTACTCTAATTAAAGACCTAGCAATCCTTGAAGGAATGCATATCATCTGCTTCTTTCATACCAGAGATTTACACACAGAAAATAGAAGAAAATCTAGAAAAGAAAAAAAACTTTTTGGTCAAATCTACAAATTATGTTATATTAATATTAGCTTTTTTAATCTAACCTCACTTTCTAACCTCTGTGACAACCTCCCCCTCTATTAGATTAGATTAGATTAGATCTTGTATGATATCTTAGCAGTTCAAGACAATACTCTCAGAAACTATCATCAAACTTTAGTTCACTATCATTAAAAGTGACTGCGTTAGAGTAAAGCCCTTTGAGGGCTTTGAAGGTTGATTATCTATGGCAGCCATATTGATCCAGATTGATTTCAAAGGTTTATCAGTTGAAGATGTCCACCCAATGTTTACTTTGAATTTTTATCCAAATCCTCCTTCTGGTTCATCAGATATTTTGCCAACTGTACAGACAAACAAACGCACACGCCTTTTTGCTGTGGATAAATTGTATGAATCAAACCCCATCACCTGTACTGTGATGATTTAGTATGAGTACATGTACTGTACTCGTATGCACCATCTTTTGTGATTGACCATTTATTTTATTAAACCTCTTAAATAGAGACGCATATTATCAGCATGGTATTGGCCAATATTAGCGGTAAAGTTAAATATTGGTCATCGGCCATTCCATCAAAATAATTCACCGATATAAAAGGCACTGTATATATATATATATACATATATACATATATATATATATATATATATATATATATATATACATATATACATATTGATTGATTGATTGATTGATTACTTTATTCATCAGACTTGTAGTCCACAAAAGCATGACACACAACACACAAAAAA
>NC_056510.1:27304239-27312100 GCF_014905685.2 Nematolebias whitei
GAAAGTAAATAACAAACTATCTGTTTACTCTTTTCTTTTATGCTTTAAAGAAAGAAAAAACTAAATCATTAATGAAGTTTGTTTTATTTGATTATCACAGGTGTGAACTTGAATAATGTTTGCAATCATTATGATGAAATCATGTGAAATATTATCATGTGTTTAACATATTTCTCTGTTCTGTTGTTCAGAAAATAACTTTTCCTTGAGGCACCACTTCGAGCTGGAAGCTGTTCTCTTCAGAGGGGAGTCACAAGATGATGTTCTCCAAAGCATCTTCTGAGCGCTGATGGTTTTACACACAAAGTTTCTTTGTGTGACCAAGCAGTTCATCTTTGGTCCCCATCCTGATGTGTCTGTCTTCATTTATTCCTGAGCAAAGAAACGTGTTTGTTCAGTTACGTTTTTTGTGAAAAGCAAAGTTTCAGTTACTACAGAAGATGAAACAATGTTTTTCTCAATGCAAGACTCACGTTTTCAGCTTAAAGTGTGAGCTGGCTGAAGATTGTCAATCGCCCGCAGAACAGACCTTCTCATCAGACAAGACCCCTGAAGCAGTGAATTTCAACTACCTTGTGCAGTTCCTGGCTGGTCCTCTCCTCCTGGTGTATCCTGGTCTGACTCATCAGCCGAACCCCAGAAAGTCGGGTGAACCCAACCTCAAAGGAACTGAGACCTGGTGACATGATGCAATTCTTGGGCTGTTTTGTCCTTTTAGCTGATGCAACTTGATAAATCTTTTCCTGGCTTGCAGTGATAATAAATGACTTGATCTGGTCACATTAAATAACTTCTTTCAACCAAAATCCAAATTAAACTATTTATCAAATAGCTAAACTTTGTCTAAATTTGTGCACATATATAAGTTAAAATAATTCCTGCTCAAATAATACATTTTTCTTTAGATAAAAGGATGAACCCTTGATTTATTAATTATTGTTTTGATTGTTCATTGTTGATTTACTACTTTTAAAACTAGTTATTCTACACAAATTATTATCCTTTATCACTTAAGCTGTTTGTTTATTATTGCTGATTCTTCGTTTGATTAATTATTTTGTAATAAAGACTTTAAAGACAAATTTGGTCTCTTCTTTTGGATGAATATTCATGTTATGGTATAGAACTCCCTGCAATTAATGGATTGTGAATAAATTAATAAAGTTGTTGGCCAGTAAACTGGTGCCCTGTTTTAATAAGTAAACAAGTGAAGTGAGGAGCAAGTGTCACCCTTCTTCCTCCTTTCACTTCATATAGACCACAAGTGTAGTAAAAAATAGGCTGACTGACATAGAGGAGAGTTCAGTTTCATCTAGATGAAATATTACAAAATATGTTGATGATTTAGGTTTCTCAGTTGTGAATATTGCAACTTTCACTCCTACAGCATTATAATAGTCAGACACTAACACATGCACATGAAAACACACAAATAATAAAATGTAACCTTGCCGTTTTAGAAAAATCATCAAGACCTGTTCACGCTTTTTATGAAATAAACATCAAAACATTGATTGACAAAATAGTTAAGTTAATTGAAAATAAAACAAATTTTTAGTTTAGTTTTGTCAGGGGGTGTCCTTGACACAGGAATAATGAAGAGTTAAACAAAAATAAATAAATAGTATTAAACAGTTTAAATATTTCTGCTGTTGATGTGCAGCACGGCTCTCACAGTTTTCCCGCAGAAAATCACGATTCCTAACATGACAAAACTTATTGTCAGGACTGAGAGAGGCAAGAAGAGATATCAAAAACAGGAAACATGCTTAAAGTTTCAGAGCAGATTTTTTTCTTCTATTTCAAGAAGCCCCAGATGATCGGAGAACCACATTCTTCTCTGCGTTTCTCAGAAACAATAATGAGCTGTAACCTTGTAGTTCAGTGTATAGACAAGATTTTGTAACCAGTTTCCAAGATGTACCATGAATGTAACACGGAGCGACCCGTCCATGACCACCTCACTGATAATAATGTTTTCACTGATCGGTTTTCTGTTAAATATGGCGGCCTAAAGTGGAGCTGAAAACTCAGAACTGACATCAAAATCCAAAAAGTTTAAAGGAAAAGTATGAAAATCTAAAAAGTTGCTTTTAAGTAGCATCTTCAAGGCAGCTATTGAAAGAATTAAAATATTATATATTGACATTATGGAGGTTATAGAGCAAAAAATGAAACTATACCGTATTTTCCACCGTACCCGTCACACCGCCCTATAAGTCGCATCAGTCCAAAAAGTCTAATAAAGTGGAAAAATCCCTAAATATGTTGCTTTGCCATATACGTCACATCTATTATGCGTCACCGCTGACGCATCACGTTTGTTACACGTCACCACTGACAACCCGGAAATGTGGGCCGAACATGGAAATGTGGACCGGTGTTGTGCCAAAAATTGATGGTCTGCCAAATGGCGGCCGCAGGAGCGTGCACAGGAGGACTTTAACAAGAATTTAACAAGATTAACACTTAAAAACAGTTGTTTGTTTGTTCGAAATTATAGTAAAGGTGTGTCTCAGTCTAACTTTTGCTTAATAAATGAACTTTGATGGTCAAATCATCTGAATTTCAAAACCCGATTCGCTGAAGCAGCGAGTGCGTGCAGAGGGATGAGCATCTGCATTTCTTTGAAATTTAGCAAGATAAACACCTAAAAACAGTTATTTATTTGCTCAAAATTATAGTAAAGGTGCGTCTCAGTCTAACGTTTATTTAATAAAAGGACTTTAAAGGTCAAATCAGCTGAATTCGCTGTCTCGGTGCTCCAGGAGCATGCAAATGGAGGAAGAAAAATGAGGAACGCTGCTCGTTGAAATTTAACTAGAAAAGCACCTAAAACAATTATTTGTTTGCTCAAAATTATAGCAAAGTTGTGTCTCAGTTGAACGTTTACTTAATAAATGCACTTTAATGGTCAAATTAGCTGCATTTTGCCGGGGCGGTGCTGCTCCAAGCAGTGAGCAGAACTAAGGTGGGGCTGCTACGGCAAGCTAATCGTGTCATTAATAGCTGGTGAAGATTCTCAGTCATCCAGGACATGGTAAATTCAAGAAGTTCAAGACAAAAACTATAAAGTATAGCGTAAAGTCTAATAAATAAAGTCCAATTGTTTTTGTATTTTTGAATTTGTCATTATAGCCACGTTTACTTATTACATTATACAACGACATGCTTTACTACTACTACTACTACTGCTACTACTACTACTACTACTACTACTCTGCTGCCATCTAGTGGCTGAAAATGGTATTGTTCTTTTCTCTCTCTCCCCCCCCCCCCCCCCCATTCAGAATGAATGAAAACTGTCATATCTCAGCCAAAAATTGTTTTATAAATATAGGACAAAATCCATAAATAAGTAACTTCGGCCTATAAGTCACAGGGCATGCAAATCATGCAAAAATTGTGACTTATAGGTCGAAAAATACGGTAACTGTATATCTGTAAAAATGGTCATCTTAAATGAGTTTGGCAATATACAGTAATCATTCACCAGCAGATGAGGAGAAGCAAGTCTTCCTCAGGTACATTATCGTCTTGCCTCCTCAAATTATCACTAAATGCCGTGGACCAACAGACTCAGAACATTTATGCTTTTATAGAGCTGCTTACACTTGCTGGCGATCATTTAATCAATGCCTTTTTGAGAAATCAAATCTTAAGGAGTTCATTAGAAAGAAGTAAAAAGTGTTTATAAAGAGAAAAGCACAAGCAGTTATTGACGCCTTTCATTTTAAATTGAACCAGTAAATCATGTTCGTTTTGACTTCTAAACAAGATTTCTTGAGAAAAGTTAGTTTTATATTTATCTGAATATTTTGACACAATACGTCTGAAAAACAAAGAGAATGAGCAATTTTTTAAATCAAAACACATCGACCAAGTTTGGGCCTCAGGAAGGTGCAACTTTTAATCAAGAAAAAGATTATAAAACAATGACGTTTTTGAAAGTAATATACATTTATTCAATTAAAAAGCATTTAACCTGCTTGTTAACACAGAGAAACATTTTATGATGCAAGTTAATCCAGCAAAACTCATTAGTTTTTATGTGTAATGAAGTGCTTTTATCTATATAAAGTATCAACAAAGAAGAATCCAGAGGACCTGACTCGACCTTGCTAGATTCATCTGGATTACTGAGCAGCATCAGGTTAGATTACTCAGTATTTTTCATTCATTCAACCTTTATTTAGACTGGTTAATCCCATTGAGCCTCGAGGAATAAAGGTTGAATGAATGAAAAATACTGAGTAATCTAACCTGATGCTGCTCAGTAATCAGTAATTGAGTATTTTTCCATGTTTATGCTCCATCTGACGCACATTATATTGTTGCTGCTGAAACCAACAAGGTGCATCTCATTTTGTTTTGACATCCAAGATGTCAATATCAGCCCTCAGCTCACATCTTTTAAAGAGTCAAATTTTGATTTTGAAAGCAACCTCTCGACACCTTGAGCCCAACGCACCGAAGGTGGGGCTCCAATACTGCCAGGTTAATTAATTTTCCACTAAAGTACAAGTGAACCCTTTTTCATAGCACAATGTTTTCAACTAAAGGTTCAAGGTAAAGAGACAAGGCTTTTCATCCTCCAGCACCTTGTTTATTTTTTATTTTTTACATGACTGGAACATTTTAATTGACTTTTTTCCTTCCTTCCTCTTTTTTTTTTGCGTTCAGGTCTAAACTCTGGATATGCAAACAAATGCTGCAGTTAATTCACCAAAGCTATAACACCTTGTTAGCATTCCTAACAAATTAAACAGTTGAATTTTAAAGTGGGCAAACATTCATCTTAGACAGACGTGGAGGGTCTGCATCACTAAAACAGAACGTTTGCACGTATGAACAAACTGCACACGGGTCTCCGAGTGGAGCCAGAGTAGCCTCGGTTTTAAAAAAACAAGTAGATTACTTTCTTTGCAAAGTGAGAAGCTTGTCTCAGGGTCTCTCGGTGCCGTGCTAATTACAACCTTATGAGGCAGGAAGGACTCAGGTGCTGCAGAATCCTTCAGTGGCGACCATCTGCGACTGACAGTTCCAGGAAGGCTGTGTCATCCAGCCTCAATAGCTAATGAACAGACAAGGATTTTCTCTCAAATTCATTATCGTCACAATGAATGAATTCAAGGTTGCTTTTGGTCGTCGTTCTCAGCATATTATCTTCCCATCAGGCTGTCGATCACCTCAGCCCCACAAACAAACCCCTTATCCATGTTGAAAACACACACACACGCAGAGAAAATCAGATCAGCTAATTAAGATGTGGCTGACTGGGACGTAAACTCAAACAAGGCTGGACAGATGTCTCACTCTGGTGACTTCAAAAGGGAGTCTAAGAACACACGGCTGTGTAATGTGATTTAGATATAATGCTTCCAGGTCAGGGGTGATGGCGAGACTGCTGGGCAGTGGCAGAGCAGCTGACAAGCGTGTAACTAACCATGACGGATGGGAATTCAATGGACTGCCTACTCTATACACTTAAGGCTAGATGGGAACAAATTACATAGCTGACCACCTTGTCAGCTGGAGCAGGAGAGAAAAAAAAAATGTCATCTGTTCCAAAAATAATTTCTGACACATGTGGACTATAATTGAATCAGACGGGACGGCACTGTGAGGCAAGTGGTCCTCTTCTTACATACAGTGTGTGATGCCTTAACGTTCTACCTGCCTTTAAAATGTGCAACAAAAATCAGTCAGTTTTCATTGATGAACTCCAACATTTACTGAAACACGCTGAGACTGAACGCTCCAATACCATTGTGATTAAATAGTGGATTCAACAAATGGAAATAAGTTGCACCGCTGGTTTCTTGGGTGCTTTGGGTGTCGTGTAACTAGGTACAGACCTAGCATACCTTTAAGATTATTCAGTTCAGTTTATTCACACACACACAGAAATAATCATAATACATAACTGCAAGATAACAGTGCATGAATTAGGTCTCCAAAAAGCTATTTAAAACTTATATATGGAGCATGGGTACATATAATTACATACAATATAACAACACAATAAAAACATCAGTCCTCATACAAATTCCACATACAATACAGATTATGTTACCTCTGATCAATCAGTTACTGGTCCTACAAGTGATCTCAAGTATATAAACAAAGCTGAAGGTGGCGATGAATTTCAACTCTTTTAAACTCTCATCAAGCTCGTTCCAAATCTGTGGGCCCCTCCCAGAAAAGGTTTGACTACCGGTAGTTATTTTAAGTCATCTATATTTGGTGTAGATAATGTAGATGAACATATTCTGTGATATATTCATAAATTAAACGGATTCTTTCATTTTTCTGGACTGAATAATGTCGTGCATTGAATTTAATAAAATGTATCGTGAGGCGTTAATTTTCTTTGACCCATCAAATGAATGCATCATTTATTTACAGAATCAAAGTTTAACATCACACATTTACATTAATTTGGCAAAATGATTTCAACAACATGGCTTAGTTAGCAAGCTGTACAATTTGATTAACCATACGGCGATGGTTGAAAACCTTGCTTCACATTTCTGAAAATATCTGGAATGATTTGCTAGCAGATAGAAGAGTTTAAAGATGGAAAATGAAGTTTAAGTTGAGAGAGATGGGTGAGGGAATTTGTCTGTTATAACCAGAACAACACGCTCCTTCTGGGCCCAGCTTTCCTCGGTACACTTTGCGGTTGAAGATCGACTTTTTACCTTTCTGAAGATATGTCAGTTCCGGCGTAAAGTTCCACTTCAAGCCACTTTTCAGCGTCTCCGTAAGGATAGTAGGGAACCGTTCGGAGTCGTGAGATCATCCAGAACAGACTTCATAGTTCCTCTGAACTTCTCTCGTCCAGCTTAGTTGCAGATGTCCTGAGCATGCTGCATTCCAGCATTCTCTCAGCGTTCTCCTGAACTCCCCAGAACTGCCTCCGCACTCTCTTAGAACCGCAGAACTGCAGAACTAGGAAGTGTTGCACATTTAAAAAGAGCTCACTTCTGGTTCATTTGAGAACTTTCTGATTGGTCGATGGACCAAAACAGAGGTGTGTTTTGTGATGTAAGAGGTTATTAAAAGTCAAGGAAAAAGATTAAGATTGTTTAAGAACAGACAGAAAATTGTTATGAAGAACTCAGACTTCGTGGAGTCAATTCTCTAGTATCTGCCTGAAAAGTTAAACATGACATTTCTTTTTCAGTAAACTTGCAGTTGACCGAAACTTGACCTTTGACCAACTTACAATTTGCTCATTGAAGACAGAAAATCAGACAATGCATCATTAACCTGATTTCTACTTTGAATGAGGATAAAAATCACTAATACTGTTTCACAGTTGATTAAAAATGATTAGTTCACTTCAACATTTAAAAATGGTTTGAACTAAACACAATTTGATTATCAAAACATTTGTAAAATAGTAATGATAATAGAAAAAGAGAGTGTTCTTTCAATTGATCAGTGCAGGACACTTAGAAAGTCTCTGGATGAACTTAATCTTATATTTCTGGACTCAAATCAATGAAATACAGTTCTTGTTCCAGGCAGGCTTCCAAGGCCAGGATTTGACCTCAGGCCTAGTTCACTACAATAAGATGTTTTTTTTCCTGGTTTCATGTTGTCGACCACTGATTGGAACGAGCTCATTTAATCTATTATTAGTTTTATTAACAATTTGAAACATCAAACAGGCGTTTTGATACACATTTAATTCTGTTAGATGAAGAAGACCAAAACGATGGAATAGATGGGATGTGGGGGCGTTATACTCGGACCATGACACAGCTCTTATTATCTTCTTTTGAAGGCGTTCAAGTTTCTTAAGATAACTTGGGTAAGTTTTCAAAAAAGTTCAATCTGGTCCTCTGGACAT
>NC_056510.1:27312200-27312671 GCF_014905685.2 Nematolebias whitei
TCTTTTGTGAGCTCAATTTAAGTGTAGAAACATTGTGAAGTGTTTCAATGAACTTATCATCATCGCTCAATTTTATTTTATTTTTTTATTTTTTTAAAGAAAGAGAAGAAAGAAGAATAAATAAATAATAAAAGAGAAGAAGATAAGACGAGAGACCACCACGACAAAACAACATGCACAGCACAATGCCACCCACAATATCACCATGAAACATTCGACATCGCACAAGGAATCATCTAGCTTCCACCACTACCCAACCTAGCGTGCATCTGTCAAAGCACCTGAATCCAAACACCCGCGCAAGCACGCCCGCCACCACCAGATTTCTCCAAAAGAATGCCAAATAGTGGACGCGGGGGCCCACAGACCCGCCCCCCAGGACACAATGGCAACATAGGGAGGACCGGAGCCACAGACACACAGCGGCCCACAGGCCCGGAGCCCCAATAGTCTCCCAACAGGGAGAACCGC
>NC_056510.1:27312771-27322905 GCF_014905685.2 Nematolebias whitei
CTCCAGGAAGCTGCAGCGACGAGCCCACAGGCCCGGCCAGCGACCCATGCCCCCCCACAAGTAGATCCGGCCATGGACACCGAGCCCCAAGCCCCGAGGCCATACCACCCCCCAGCAGAGCCCCGACAGAGCCAGGGCACCCAGGCCCCGCCAGGCAGCAACCAGGGCGGACCGACGTGCACCCCACCACCCAGCCCAGACACCGAGAGCCACCAATGCACCGGCGGCAAGGGGGTCCCCCGCCAAAGGGGGGCACGACCGGGGGGAGTGGGCCCCACACCAAACGTGGGGCCCAAATTGATCCAAGAGAGGGGGGACCACTATCCATCCATTTTCTTTACCCGCTTATTCCATTTTGGGTCACGGGGGTCACTGGTGCCCATGTTCAGCAATCACTGTACGAGGGGCGGGGTACACCCTGGACGGGTCGCAAGTCCATCACAGGGCCACATAGAGACAAACGAGACAAACAACCATTCACTCTCTCACTCACACCTAGGGACAATTTAGAGTTACCAATCAGCCTAACATGCATGTTTTTAGTCTGTGGGAGGAAACCGGAGCACCCGGAGAAAACCCACGCATGCACGGAGAGAACATGCAAACTCCACCCAGGAGGCCCCTGGACCGGGGTTTGAACCAAGAACCTACTCGCTGAGAGGCAGCAGCTCTACCAGTTGCGCCACCATGCTGCCCTATATATATACATATATATATATATATATATATATATAAAACTTTTTGTTTTACATATTCAAGGGAGTGGGAGAAGTATAAACTTATCAAAATTCCCACTCCTTAAGCACTTACATAATCTTACATTCATTACATGCATGATCCATACATATAACAACTAAACCCATATCCATCAATATAGTATCTATTTAAGTTAACTATAGTAGATGAACAATTATTATTCCTTTAACTTCACCAAAAACAAAAGCATCAATAACAAATAAAAAAAATAAAAAAAAACAACAATAATTGAATAATATTATTATATATTATATCAAGCAATAATCATATGTTTATACGATAATTTGAACAGTTTTATGTTTGGACATTGTTTAAGTTCAATATTCAAATTATTCCACAATTTGACTCCACTTAATGATACACAAAAGTTTTTTCTAGTAGCTCTGATTTAGCATATTTTAAACTGTGATTCTCCCCTTAACATATACATTTGCTTCTTAACACTTTTTGAACGTTTAATTGTTTATTTTTTGCTTTGTAAAGAATTAGAGCTGTCTGTAGTTTCACTATGTCAACTTTAATAATTTAGATTTTACAAATAGTGTATTAGTGCTTTCTAAATATCCCACCTTATGGATTACTCTTATTGCTCTTTTTTTGTAGTATTGTTAATGCCTGTAGTGTAGTTTTGCAATTATTGCCCCAGATTTCTGCACAATAGCTTAAATAAGGTATGATTGGGGAACAGTAGAGTACATGTAATGCTTTTTGTTCTATGACCGACTTGGCTTTGTTTACGAGGGAGATATTTCTTGAGACTTTACTTTGAACATATTTGATGTGTGGTTTCCAGTTGAGTTATCATCAGTAATGACACCAAGAAATTTGTTTACATGAACTCTTTCAATTTTCACTCCATCTATTTGTATTTGAATTTCTGTATGTGAGATCGACAGCTCCCAAATAACATTATAATGTTATATAAAGTAACCAAATATATTTAATAGAGTGCTTTTTGTGTGAGATTTTGGAGAATTTGTTCCTTGTGTATTTATAAATTTATACTGATGACCAGGAAGCTGAATAATGAGGTGCGGTGGACAGCTTTGTGGAGTGGTGTGGACAGAACCATCTGCAACTCAATGTTGGAAAAACTAAAGAGCTGTGGGTACTCTGGCACAGCATGGAATCAATGCAGTTCTATATTTTCTTATCTCAATCTTTATCTTATCTTATCTTATCTAATCTATCTAGTCTTGTCTCATCTCATCTTATCTATATCATCTCATCTCATCTTACCTATATCATCTCATCTATCTCGTCTCGTCTCATCTCATCTCATCTTATCTTATCTTATCTTATCTCATCTATCTCGTCTCGTCTCATCTCGTCTCATCTCATCTTATCTATCTCATCTCATCTCATCTCATCTATCTCGTCTCGTCTCATCTCATCTTATCTATATCATCTCATCTCATCTATCTCGTCTCGTCTCGTCTCATCTCATCTCATCTCATCTCATCTTATCTTATCTTATATGATCTTGTCTTGTATTTTAAACGTCCTCCTGACAACAAGCTTCAGTGATAGTAACATAGTAATATTTATTGTAAAGGAGTCAGAGCCAGACTCTGCTGCAAGAATTTACTTTGATTTTGACAGTATTCTTACTTTAAAGACTGAAGGAAGTGTGGGTGCAGAGGGTGCTGCAGCATCCCTGATGAACGTTCATATTTAGATAAGACGTTATGCCAGTGTGCATTTCACTCCATATTTTTGATGTGATGATATTCTTCGTATACTGTAGGTGTCCAAAGTCAGTTCATGCATTCTAAGAGCACACCCCTAACTCAAACATGTCCCCATGGCTGTTTGAGGTAGCTTTTGTATTTATACAGCTTGATTTGAAAATTGATTTAAAATCCTAAAATAAAATAAAAAAAAAACATCTATAATTAAAGCCCAGATAAAATATATTTATGGCACTCAAAGATTTTCTTTTGTCTTTGAGCTTTACCTTCTGCCTTAAAGTCCTAATTTTTGTTGATGGAAGCTGAACTAATACTGTGCACAAAAAGGCTAAATCACATATAGTAGTCCCTCACTACCTCGCGGTTCGACTTTCATGGACTCGCTCTTTCACAGTTTTTTAACAATTGTCAACTTTAATATTACTCGCGCAATTTGAACGGTACAGGATAAAAAGTTAACCAAAAAAAAAATACTTCGGAAAGGCACAACCATTTTGTAGTTTTCTTTCAATAAACCTATACTGCAAGGCCAGTCAAAAGGACTACACTACCCAGAAGCCAACAGTGATTCCGTTCGCTGCTTTCTGCCGACATGGAGGTTGTGAACCGAGTCAAATCTGACTAAAAAGTCTGGTCCTTATTCATAGTGATTTATGGACTCAGTGGATCTAGAGAGCCATACGGAACCAACCGGGAATTGGACCAGGACTACTTCCAGCTTCATATGTCAATCTGAGTGCTGCTTGCTGGCCCATGAGTCCTCTAGAGTGGGGAGACATTACTTGGAGGTCCGGTGTCTTCTCGGGAGCTCACCTGGAGACATTTTTCATCGAATCCATCTGGATTATTTGACTCTGTCAGGACCACTGTGTGGTTTTGTGCTGGCTCTCCGAAGGCCCACCTCTGTCCAAAAGCATCTGGTGCTCAACGGCTGCAGAGAGCCGATCAGAACCAGGACCAAGGCTGGTGAGTACTCATATAAAATTTTGCAGTACTGTACAGTACATATACATACTGTATGTCGTTAAAATTAGTAGGTTTAAGAGTTTAGAACATTGCAAGAGTGTGGGAAGGGTTTATAAAGCCTTAAAATTTATATAAATACTAAAAAAAACGTATATAAAGTTCCTACTCTGCGCTTTTTCACCTAGCACCGGGGGTGGAACATAACCCCCCGAAATAATCGAGGGACTACTGTATACTGAATCCAAGCAAAGAATCACAAGGAACAAAGCAGTCATCAAACACATGATGCAAAAGTTCTGCATCCCTTCTCCTGTGATAGAAGGACTGAGAGACTTGAACCATGCAGGAAGATTTTAAGTGTCATCTATTGTGTCGCTTTTCTAACGACCCGAGCACCAGCTTGGCCTTTTAGTGAGCTGCAGGACTTCTGGGGCTCTCTCTATTCCTGGACTCCGTCATAAAGGTGTGTTTGATTATGTATGTATGTGTGTGTATCTGAGACTTGGGTGGGGTGGAGTGGGTGTCTCCTCAGTTGCCAAAGTGTTGTCCCTCACCCAGAATTTAAAATAAGGTCATCATCCCCAGGAGGCCTCAAGTCAAAGCCTCCCGTCTTCACCTGCCCTTTAACTCTCCCCATCGCCCTTTTTCTTCCTTAAATCAGCTCTTCGTCTCAGTCCCATGTCTCCTTCCTCTCTGGTCGTGTCCTCCTTTGCTCCTTTGTTTAAACGCCGCTCCTCACATTCCCAAAGAAAGCGTAAACACGAAGCCTCAAAATAACTCTTGTACTCATGATGAATATTTTCCTTTAACTCAAAAGTTGAAGCTTGCTTTTGTCGCTCATTTGATTTTGTACTGGCGCAAAAAAAAAAAAATGTTGCAGTAATGTCTTTAAAACTGTAATTTGATTGACAAAATGAATTTTATGGATTAGCAAAACAATAACAGAAATGGCATCGCGTGTTGATAGGACAGGTAATAAAAGGCGCATTAAAGCTTGTGGTTTGTGTGTGTGTGTGTGTGTGTGCGTGGTACAGATGCATATCCAGTGCAGAAAAAGCTGGACAATAACTCACCATTCTTATGCTAATCAAGGAGGCCATTAATGTTTACATTTAAAATCAGGCCTCGCAAAGAAATACATTCACCGCCCGCTAAACTGGGATAATTAGTTTCCTCTTAAACTCATATTCCATTAACTCAGGTGAATCCATCTGAGTTTCATCAAATTTCTGCTTCAGTTTTGCATAATAAAACAATTTAAAAGATAATGACATATTCAGTCCTACTCTGGGCAGAAGAGCACCAATAAGAAAATAATGTGTAAAAGGGCTTTTTATTCCATTAGGTTTCTTGTATTAGAAAATATTTTAAAGTGTTTGCTATAAGTTAGTGAGTGATTTATGCATAAATTAAATCTTTACCTGTACGTGACTTATTGGAGATTAGTGATTGAAGTATTAAAATCCCTGTTGATTGTTTTGCACACTTTGTGCATGTCATCTTCCATTTTTTTGTTAAAAATACTTTAAAGCCACGTGAAATTCCCACACTCTCCTTACACCTAGAGACAACCCTTATGCGATGCACGTGGACTATGTGAAACATTTATAAATAGTTAGTGTCTTACTTGTTGTAGATAGTTCTTTAAACGCCCCTGGATTGAAGAAACAATTTAAATCTGATCAAAGTGACAAGTCCAAAAGCCGCCAAGACCAACGTGGATAAATATTCTCTTAAAATAACTCTTAATGTCAAAAACTTTATTGAAGTTCATTGCAAAAGCATTTCTGATAAACCTTTACATTGCAATCAGTTTTGCATTACATAAATATTTGCATTGAATCTTATTATTATTATAAATCTGATGGTCATTGCACATAGCAAACTGTAGAACTTCCCATAAAGATTAGAAGAAACATAATATTTTTGCTACAATAATTGTAAAATGGGAGGTAGACAGCCAAATAAAAGTTTCTAAATACTGTATTTTCAGAACTATACGTCACTCCGGAGTAAAGGTCGCATCAGTCAAAAAATGAAAAGGAAAAAAAACAAATAAGTCGCTTCCAACTATACGTCACATTTATTATGCCTCACTGCTGACCGCTGGGAAACGTGGGCCGGTGTCATGCCAAATATCAACTGGCGGCCGCGGGAGCGTGCACAGGAGGACTCACTGTTGCAGTTCCTCGAAACTGACCAAGAATAACACCTAAAAACAATTATTTGTTTGCTCGACATTATAGCAAAGATATGTTTCAGTTTAGGGCAGCACGGTGGTGCAACTGGTAGAGCTGTTGCCTCTCAGTGAGCAGGTCCTTGGTTCAAACCCCGGTCCAGGGGCCTTTCTGGGTGGAGTTTGCATGTTCTCTCCGTGCATGCGTGGGTTTTCTCCGGGTGCTCCGGTTTCCTCCCACAGACCAAAAACATGCATGTTAGGCTATTGGTAACTCTAAAATTGTCCCTAAGTGTGAGTGAGAGAGTGAATGGTTGTTTGTCTCGTTTGTCTTTATGTGTCTCTGTGATGGACTTGCGACCCGTCCAGGATGTACCCCGCCCCTCGCACAGTGATTGCTGGACATGGGCACCGGCAACCCCCGTGACCCAAAATGGAATAAACGGGTAAAGATAATGGATGGATGGAGGTTTCAGTTTAAGTTTTCTTAATAAATGCACTTTAATGGTGAAAACAGCTTCATTTTGCCTGGGTGGCACGGCATGGTCGGGTCGCACTGAGAATAGTCTGTCCTGGTCGGCAGCCATGTCGGGGGCTGCGCCCGTCACCCTGCTGCTGAAACGGGGAGGAAAGGGGCAGTGAGGCACGTGGTCCGCGGCCCTGGTAAGCGATGAGATGCGGGCAGGGGGACGCTGTAGAGCCACCTTCATCCATGGACCCTTCCAGGATGACCCAGAACGGGTCGCGGTGCACCGTCACAGAGATAATGTGCCCGGCGGGAGCCAGCCAGACATGGGTTGAAGGTTCCCCACCATGGGGGATCCTCCCCCGCCGAGCGGCCATCCTTTCCACCAGGTCGAATCCCCCCTGGCAGACTGTGCAGCCCCCACTGGTTTACAAACTTTCTTTATGCTGCTCGATTACCGTTTTGGGCTGAATATTTTTATTACCTGCAGTTTGTAATCTGCAAAATAGGCTTTTCTGTTTGGGGACATTTTACTTGTGAGGTTTTTCTCAGTTGTCTCTAAGTGAATGTTTGGGTGGGGTAAGTGGTAGAGGATCAACATGTAGTTGTCAAAAGCCTAGCGGGCCCTCTCGCAGCTGCAAATGGTAATGTGTACTGTGGTTCATGTCAGAATGAATGAACATTTAACGTGTCAGTTAAAAACTGCATCATGAATAGGGAAAATAAAACTTATATAAATCGCTTCGGACAGTGCATCGCAGGACTAGCCAAACTGTGAAAAAAACAGCGACATATCATCTGGAAAATATGGTAGGTGTTCACATGAACATGTTTGATACCGAGATGATTTAAGATAACAGTTCACTTTAGATTTTGGTCAGTTCCGTCAGAAATAAACTCCAAATTGAGGTCTAAAAAAGTTAAATCTGGTCCTCTGGACATAAAAAAACAAAACAAAAAAAAAACAAAGCAAATCAACAAAAAAATGTAGAAACGTTTCGTCTCTCATCCAAGAGACTTCCTCAGTCTGAGCTGCTGTTTTCAGCTCAGTCTCTTAAATAGCGCCTTCTCAGAGTGGATCAACCAGTTTTGCTGCTGACAACCAAAACCAGCTGCCAAATTGAGGTGTTTCAAAAAGCTTTCTACAATTGTTCATGTATCACCTCATAAGATGTGATCCATCCCTCTTTAAATCATCAGTTCAAATCTTTTACTTAAACAGCACTATCCATGAACAGAATGCATGCAGAGCTAAATGTGTCGAACCTCTAACAGCATCCAGACTTTGTTTGCTCCCGTTTGATCATCACCAAAAACAGAAAACTCAGCTTGAACCAGTGGCTTTTGCAGCAGTGTGCAATGGTTAGTGTATTCATGAGCATATCAGGAACCACGTACAATTTGCAGCAGACAGTAATTTAATTTGACAAAAAATAACTAAATTATCAAAACAGCAATTTCCCCTCCTTTAGGCAATACCTCTTCCTTGTTCTGCCGTTTTTCTTTTGTATCACAAACATTTATTGTGATGAAAGCACTTATGGTTTATATAGGTAAGTAGCTTCACGTGTCTCACTCTCGCACACTCAAACACACACACTCGCACACATACGCATACACAAAGTGTAATGGATAGGAGCTGGCTGAGGGCGTCTGTCAGGGGCGACTGTTCTAATCAGAGCAGTGGGGAGAGATAAAGGAGAAAATAATGAGTGTGGCATCAGGCCTTTCATAGCGCAACAAAAGGCCACGGGATCAGATAGACACACACAATGAGGAGAGGAGAGGAAGGGAGGAGAAGAAGAGAGGGAGCGAAAAAGAGGGATGGGAGGATGCAGAAACAAAATGAGGGAAGACCGTTTGCATATAAGCCTTCGTGCACTGCAGGTGATGCATGTTCCAAAATGCTTGCTTTAGTCCGACTTCATTCGAAGGATGCCGACGAACAGAACAGAGCGGATGGACGTTTCTATGACAACATCAATCATTTTAGCACTAGGAGCTGATTACAAATGCGTCTGGCAGTATACAATCTTCCATTTTCTGTCTTAAAATACTTTTCTGGCCTCCTGCCCTCTTTCCTACTGCTGATTAGTGCTGCCTCATTTACGGCATGCGATAATTTCCAGTCATCCTTTGATTATTAATGCTTAATTTACCCAGATTACACTCCTTTGATTATTAATGCCTAATTTAGCCTGATGACACCAATCATTAAACAGTGCCCAAACTGAAAGCAAACAACCTCTGTAGTTTTCCAATGTACCGATACAGCCTCTTCTGCAGATAATGACACGTTTTAAAGAGGCCAGCAGGCTAGTGTTAAGTCAACGCACACTATTTTTTCATCCAAACTCCCATCAAACTTTAAAGGGGGTAAAAAAAACGGAAATACTAATTAGAAACTGCAAGCTAGGAGAAATGAGCAGGCAGACTCAGAACAGAAAATCCTATTCAGAGACTTAATGAGCTTGTCGAAGCTGAATAATTGATTTCTAATTCTAGCCTGCAGCTGTTGACCCGATCAGGGAGTGTTTTGAATGGAAGTGAAATATGTTGCGCTCTGACTTGGCACTGTTGGCTTTCTGGTAACGAAGCCATTACCAAACACTTCCATGTCTATACCTTCGGGTTTTATACACACTCAGACGTTCTCACATTTAACTGCCTCATCACGATGACACCCGTCAAAGATAATTCCCTTGACATCTCAATCCTCCCACAGATCTTGTTGAATATAGTTTCATTAAAAAAAGCATATTAGTATTAATACTAACAGGGCTCTTTGACTTGCAACTGTAAAAAGCCCAGCGAGGTAAGCTCTCCCAGCGTTGGGAACCACAGTGCATATCAGATTGTAAGTGTTTTGTGTTTCCCTCATTTGCTGCAGAGTGATGCTTTGTTGGCCTGTGTGGACGATCATATCCTGGGGGCTCTGGGGCAGTAGTGGCATAGAGCATCCTGTGTGTGAACCACAGCCGCCCAGCGTCCCTGTAAGATGACCTCACGGAAAATGGGCCTAATTATTACCGTGACAGCCCGCGCTATCATATTCTGCCAGATCAGTCACTGCATAGGAGGGAGAAGGGCGGAGAAAAATTAACAGAAATATATACCATGGTGCCGCTAAACAACCCGTCCCCACCCCCTGTCGCCTAAACTGAGCCCATTTATTTTTAATACCCTAATCAGCAGGTCCCAAAGGTGGCTCGGTTCTCAGTCGCCTGCACAGACAGACACAGGTGAGTACAGGTGAGGCAGAGAGGGCAGAGGAGGCCACTGCTGGACTTCTAACAATGACAAGAAGCTCAACTGTCAAAATGAACCGACTGAAATTACCCAACATGCAACTTTAGACTGAAGGAAATACATTTTTAAAATAACTTTCTGCCTGTTCAGCAGAAAATACTGGGAGTGAAGAGACTTGGGGACTTTGGGATGATGCTATTATAAGACGATGCAGAGTTTAAGGCAGCACTGAACTCAAGGATTGTCCTAATCCTGAAGCCTGTAGTCATTAGAGCAGGATCATTATATGATAGATTTCAGGGCTATTTGCCTGGTTTTGTTCCCAGAGACAGTATTCTGGGAGACACCCTGGGAATGGGACATACTACACCAACAGCTACCTCCGTGAGAAAACACAGCATGTTTCAATGCTTCTGTGCTCAACACTGATGTTTTACAGCCTTCCTATGATCCCAGGCTGTCTGAGGTCACAGGAGAGTGTGGTGCACCGAAATATATATTTTTTTCAGTTCAACTTTTTTAGTATGAACAAAATGTTTTTTTTAATTTATGTTAACATAGTTATTAAACCTTTACCGAGATACTAAAAAATAAGAAAGAAAATTGTGATAAGTGTATAGGGTGTCCAAAAATCTAAAAGATGCTGCAAACATGAAAAAAATCCTACAAGGTAGAAGAAGACTGACTGACATCCATCCATCCATCCATCCATCCATCCATCCATCCATTCATCCATCCATCCATCCATCCATCCATTCATCCATCAAACTGGTTTGAAACGTTGCAGGTAAAACATGTTTTATCAAATCCTCCTGTTAGTCTTACATAAT
>NC_056510.1:27323005-27324119 GCF_014905685.2 Nematolebias whitei
TATATACAAAGTCTGCAGGTGACCATGTAATTGTTTATGTTTATGTGTGTTGTTGTCTGTCTGTTATAAAAAAAAATCACATAACAGCTGAGAGTTATTCCCAACAAACATCAAGAGTGTTAACCAATCACACATCTTTGTTTAAATGCAAGGCAACAGATAAAAACGCATTTCAAGAAATGGTAGTTTCTTTATTTGTATTTTATAAAATGACTGAGGATGATGCACAGTCAGTAAATAAGTAAGTAAAACTTTATTTATATAGCGCTTCTCAAGATAAAAATCACAAAACGCTTCAACAAATCAGATAAACAAAAGCAAAAAAACTAATTCAGGCAAAAGCAGATTAAAAAAAAAAGTTTTTAGCTGACTTTTAAAAGAAATCACTGAGTTCACTGATCGCAGCACGGTGGCACAACTAGTAGAGCTGCTGCCTCACAGTGCGCAGGTCCCCGGTTCAAAACCCGGTCCGTGACCTTTCTGGGTGGAGTTTGCATGTTCTCTCCGTGCATGCGTGGGTTTTCTCCGGGTGCTCCGGTTTCCTCCCACAGTCCAAAAACATCAAAAACATGCATGTTAGATTGATTGCTAACTCTAAATTGTCCCTAGGTGTGAGAGAATGGTTGTTTGTAATGTTTGTCTCTATGTGTCCCTGTGATGGACTGGAGACCTGTCCTGGGTGTCCCCCGCCCCTCGCACAATGCTGGACATGGGCACCGGTGACCCCCGTGACCCAAAATGGAAGAAGTGGGTAAAGATAATGGATGGATGGACTGAGGATAATGATGATCATGATGTTCCAACCAGACATTAGTGAGTTTGTTTTAAAACTGTTACAAATCACTCAAAAAAATAAAATCTGTCTTTTGATGGGGCCCAGATTCAGGTTACGTACAAGCAGAACTCAAATAAAGGGTTAGGTTCAGTGCTACAGTATGTGAAACTGTAACCTTATCTGTCTGTGTTTGTTAATTCTCATCACAAATAATAATTTTGGATTTGCATTCTGTATTAACGTTAAAATAAACATCACTATTTAAAAATAACAAAACAACGAATTCTTTATTGAAACATAATTCAGTATTTAAGATTTTACAATACTAGTTGAACAAAT
>NC_056510.1:27324219-27331056 GCF_014905685.2 Nematolebias whitei
TATATATATATATATATATATATATATATATATATATATATGTATATGTATGTATATATTTATTTTTTTACATATTCAAAAAATAATAAACTAAACTAAACTAAACATTTTCTCCACTAAGTCATGATGTAAGTTATTCTGCTTGTAGTAGCTTATAATTTTACTAACTTTTATCTTTTTCCCTGGCAATGAGGCAGTTTTTTTTTCTTCTACTGTATCATATAAACCAACAACTTGGACGTGTTTTACACATTATGGTGCTGACTTTATCTTTCTGTTCTCAAGCCATTAAAACATTACACTTTTACTGAACAGAGCATTTACTTTGAGAGCATTATAACACTTTGTTCAAATAAACCAGCAGGTTATGGTGCTCGTCTTTTTGATTATCTACATAAATATTGCTGTATATTGATTAAGAAAATACATCACAAATGAAAGACTTCTAGGACATTTAGCTTAAAACGATCACTGGGTATTCATACAAATTGGTAAAAGGACTCAAGTTCAAGTCAATTTTATTGTCATTTGCACCACATGTGGTACATGAGGTGGAATGAAATGGTGTACACAGGGTCCCAGTTACATCCAACAATAGCAAAATATAAAGTGTAAAAACAATATATTAGGATCTAAGATAATTAAGATATATGCTAAATGAACATAAAATGGTACACTAAAGAATCTATATGCTAAACACTAATAATGTAAAACAATACATACAGCGTAAGCTTCATAGTAACACATTTAAGTTTTAGTGTATTTGTTTGTTTGTATCCAACATTGCATGTGAATGAACATAGACAGGTCATCCTTTAATATTCTATTGAGCACCAGGTTGGATTGCACACAACATTTTATTTTGCAGATAATTGAAATAAATCTTGTGAAGTTTTGATCGCTGCAGAAGATAACAAATTTTAAAAGAGGCCTGGTTCTAAATAATTGTTCAGTGTAGCAGCGTTGCTTTCAAGGTTATCAGGATAAAGTCACTTTTCAATATGGATTCCAGAAATATCTGCAGCACAGCTCAGATCTAATATACACCCTAAAAAAGAGTCATGTTTCTGCCAAAGCTTTAGTTCTACTTTCAGGGGAGCTCACAGGCCTCTTTCTAAAGACTGCTTCACTTCTAATTTTTTTTTGACTGTGGTTCCTGGCGTCCATCTCTTTTATGTATTTTTTTTTTTTTACCTCTGTCTACCTGTTTTTCTGCGGATGCCTTAATTTTGTGATGAAAAGTGCAAAAACACACATCAGTAGCTGAATGTGCTGCTGAGTGCATCAGTGCTAACAAGGTCTAAGTGCCAAAGTGGTTAACTTTGCCTCTGGGTTGGCCTCCTCCCTCCCTCACAGCCATCCTGCTTCTCTTTTGGTTATCTAAATAAACAAGAAACATCATTTTTAAACCCCCCCCCCCCCCCCCTTATCTTTTTGTCTTGTCAGTCTCTGCATCTTGGCCTGTGACAGATTTCATACTTTCCATTAATGGACCCCGAACTTGTCTACTGAAAAACCTTCTCTGCACCAAGATGTGCTTTATCCACCCCCCCCCCCCCCCCCCAAAAACACAAATCCCTTCCCCCCCCCCCCCCCCTCTTTCCTCTATAAATTTTCTGCTCCTCTCACCTTACAAGAGCCCCCCTCGGTTGTTTGTGGGGGCTTGCCTGATAGCCATTAGTGTTACACCCTATTACATCAGTAATGACTGACTGTGAGCTCTAATTAGAGATGTGTTAGGGAGAGCTGACTTACTTCCCCACCACCACCTCCTCCTCCTCCTCCTTCTGCTTTTCTGCAAAGCTGTTACTGTGACTCCATCGCCGTGGCGACACCATTAGCACAGCACCTCTAAGAGTAGCAACTCATGACTGTTAAAACCATTATGTTTGTTACAGGCCAATCAGAGGAGAAGGTGTTATGGCTAATTGATAAGCCGAACAATGTGTAAAATCTTGTCTCTAATTGCCCTGCAGGGAAAAAGAGAAAGCGCTTTGGGAGAAAGAGACAGTGAGAAAATTGAAAAAAAAAAAAAAAAAAAAGGAAAGAAAGAAAAGAGTGTGGAAGTGACTGGCGTGCTAATTTTGAAAATCTGATATTTTTCCACTTGAATAATTTAGGCTTACAATATGTCTTCATCTAAACATGCTGCAGATTTTTTTCTCCTCCCTCTTGAATAATGGGATGTTTCTTCTGGATTTGTCGTCTGTGATAAGATGATTATCTGAAAGGTCTGTGGCACATTGTGAAGAGAGTCTCGCCTTCTCTGCTGGAGTAGGTAATCCTGAGTAATAGCATTATGGACACAGTGTTTTCCTAAAGCCCATGATTATCCACTGCTGTTTGCCGTGGGGATTGACACTGGCCTCCCTGGTCTCCCTCTCTCTCCTCCTTCTGCCGACTCCTCTTCTCACCTCCCTCCTTTGGTGTCATCCTGTCTCTGACTCACTCCACCGAGCCCCTCGCATGCTCTACTCCTGCAAGAGGAGAAGATAAAAATTGAGCGCATGGAGCAACAAAAGAACAAATTGCTTGTAGACAAGAGTGCCCAGATTTGAATGACATGTTATGCTCTCGTTCAAAAAACGGGAAAAAAAGCCACACTTTCAGGTTGGCAGCTTTCCAGCCTGTTTTAAACTCACTACGGATAAGATGCATTATTGTAAAGTCACTTTTGAAGTTTCACAATGTCAGAGCAGCTTCCAATGCAACAAGCCACTCATGACTTTTTCAAATCCTTACACTAAAGCATCGCTCGCATTTGATTTTTGTGTTTTTAAAGTTTTTGAAGACTTTTGCTATTAGACAATTGTCACACTCTTTCCTCAGCGCTCTTAGATTTTAGACTTGATCATCTGATCTCCCTGACTTGTTGTCTTCCTTATTCCCCCCACCTAACCCACTTTTATGCTCTGTCGCAGTCACCTGCTTCTCTGGTTTTTCTGTATCCGATGTTCTCAGGTAATCTGAACACATGTAGAAGCTACTTTAATCCTTTTCATTGAGGATAGTAAATTTGAAAACATTCTCCAGCAGGTTGAAGAGATGTCTCTATGTTGATTTTAAAGGTAAAACTTCAAGTAACTGTGTGGATTTCTTTCAAGTGTGTTAATTTGAGAATGAACAATAATTATCTTACCTGTTGAAGATAGCTTTTTGAACAACTTCAGTTTGGAGAAAAAGTAGTTTGGGTAACTCTAAACTATCTCTAGGTGTGAGTGAGAGCGTGAATGGTTGTTTGTCTCGTTTGTCTCTACGTGTCCCTGTGATGGACTGGAGACCTGTCCAAGGTGTCCCCCGCCTCTCGCACAGTGATTGCTGGACATGGGCTCCAGTGACCCCCACGGCCTAAAAAGGAGGAAGCAGGTACAAAATGGATGGGTGAATTCACAAGCTAGCAGCTCGTTCAAGCCAGACTAAAGCTAAGGTGGACTCCTGTTACCTTGAACCAACATCAGCCTCATTAATTTCACAGCAGTTAAAGAAAGTGGTATTTCTTTTCAACTTGGTCGGCTTAGGAGGAAGAGTTGTCTTATGCTTTTTTGGAAGACTGATGGTTTGATCCCAGTTTCCTCAATTCGAAGCCTCTTTGAACTCTATGTAGCCCCTGATTCTGTGGACTGGTGTGTGAGTAAATGAATGGGTGAACGGACCTTGTAGTGGAAAAGCACTATGTGCATCTTCCAAATATTTTTCCTGCTAAAATTCAATTATTCCTTTTCACTGTCACCAACATGTTTGCTCGGGGTCGGTTTGCAACAAAGGAAATCCCCCTTCATGGATAACTTTTACGAATTAGTATTTCATAACATTCTGTAAGTGAATATATTGCATCATAATGGAAATTGTGTTGATCTTAAATGGATCAGAATCTGTTTGTTTTGGACTGACTCAGATTTCTGATTTGACCTCTTCCTTATGTAAAGTGCCCTGAGATGACCTTACTGGTGGATTGTTGCAATAAAAACCAACTTAACTGAAGTGAAAAGAGTTATATTCTGTCACTTTCACAACAAACAATGTCTCAGGCTAAAGCTAGCGGCTTCTTCAGTTTGCAGGTGATCACGTGTAAAAACAAAGATTTGCAAAAGGTTTTTAGGATCACATTCACACAGTTAGCTATTAAATGAACATAATTGGAGTTGTTTTTATGTATCCACTGAGCTTGGCCCCTCGCAGACAGTGTTTATTATTAAACTTTTTTCCTCCAGACTGCTTCTCTTCAAAAAGCTATCTCGTGGCTGCATATGGACAGTACATCAGGTCTTGCTCTACCTTCAGGCTCATCCCATCTCCTATGACCCTCAAATGCATCTGCAGTTTTATGGTTTTATGAAGTCAGAATCACCACAGAATGTTATTTCAACACGCTTAAACTATTGCATCAAGGGATTCAAAGACAAGATTTAAATATGAAGTATTAAATGCTTTTTTTCTAGTTAAGAATAAGTTTAATTTTAAGATTATTTATTTATGACCAATCACACTAACTTTACAATAAAAAGAAACATACAGTAGCATTGTGCAAGATTTAGCCCATCGACCTAAATCTGGCCTATTAGGTTTTTTTATTTTTTTATTCTGTTTCCTTTTCTGCAAAACATCTTGCATTCACTAGCTTGCACCTTCCAGCCTCCAGTGGACACATGGGGATGAGAGGCAGCAGATGCACCTGCCAGATGCAGGAGCTACAAGTCGCAGAGTCTGTCAGCTCTGATGCTGCAACAGGCAGCCTGCAGAATTCAGCAAAAATGAACGCGCTGCTGATCCTGAGCGCGCGCCTTGTTTGCTAAACAATCACGTGAGACGGAGGAGAGAGAAGTGTTGAGTTTAGGAGCAGTAAATGAAACAGTGCGAGGAACACTCTGCTGCATCACCGTGAACCTGTGTTTAATTAGGAATCCTTCAATTAGCGCAGCTGTGTGTTGCAGTGTTGTGGGTTTGTTGTGTAAATTTCAGTGCGCGCTCCTACAAGCTGTCAGAGCGCGTGCCATGGAGACGCGCAGCTTTGGACACTTTGCGCTTCGCAGTTTTGACGCGAGACTTGATGATCATCATATTATTACTTTTATTATTATTATTACAACCTCTAAAGTCCCCTTGCTTTCCTTCTCCCTCACTCTGTTTCTCTCTCTCCCATCTCCCTCCATCCCTGTTGCATCCTTTTTTTCTTCCTTTCTTTCTTCTCCCCCGTTTCAGGCTCAGGGGGGTGCGGGGCTTCTCGCCAAGTCCTCGCCCCTCCTCCCCGGAATGCGGCACAGCTGCCTTTCAGAACCCCGCCGCTCCAGCCCATTCATCCAGTAGCCCCCCCACCTCACCCCACCCTGCCACCCTCCATCAAAAAAAGTGGCTATTTATTAGAATACTTGTTTTGTATTGTTCCGCGCTGCACAAAAGACATTCATTATGTTAGAAGCAAGCCCCCGTTTTACCCAGAGAGAAACAATAACTTGGAATTGTCTGTTTTTTTCCTTTTTTTTTTTTTTTTTTAGAGAGAGAATAATAAATGTCATTTCTTCTTGTCTCTGCCCCTCAGTGTGTGTGGAGTGGTGGGTTTGGGCACCGGGCATGGATGGCCTTGGCACTCGTGCGGCCGCAGACTGTGGTGGGAGTGTGTAGCGCCGGTCTTACATGCAGCTTTGGATGGGTTTAGGACGGCTTTAGGGGTGTGGAGGGACAAATGTGCACACTTTGTCTGGAGCAGAGAGGCACCGAGGGGGGAGCGCGCGTAAGTTTCAAAATTCCGAAGAAATAAATTGTTAAAAAATAAAAATTAAAAAAAGACAACTTGTGTAAATGCTTCTCATAAAATTTGTGGATATGTCTTGCGTTTTGTCTTTATTAAATATATTTGCTGAGCTTTGCGTTTTTTGTTTAACTGAGCTTTTAGTTCCACGCAGGGTTTGGCTGCGCATGCAGAGCCCCCTCACGAGGCAACCAGTTGCTCTCAGTTGGAGTGGAAAGTCCTCGGATCGGACAGAAAGGTTATTCCGCCTCTCTGTAAAGAGAAAAACATCAGCACCTTGTGAAAAATGTCGTTTTGAACGAAATCTTATATACACTGTGACGTCATTCTTCCCTTTATTTGATTTTCATTATAGGCGGTGGAGATGAAAGGGTCCCTGAATGCAACACATTTAAACGTGAAGCGCAGACGCTTTTTGTCTCTTGAGCGCAATTAAATAATTAACCGCGGTTTGGGTGATGATGATGATGATGATGATGGTGATGATGATGATGGACAGTCAAGGCTTGAGAAAACGCTGCAGGTAAAACATGAGGAGAGTGGAAACAGAGAAGGAAATATTTGCTTATGTTCGTATTTTGTTGTGGCGGGGTGGAGATAGTGTGTGCATGTTGGCGGGGGGTGGGGGTGGGGGGGTTGTTGGATAACTGCTTTGACCTTTGGCCTCTGTCACGCACTGTCATGACAGCGCTCACACACTCCTGTTGCAGAAGCCGGGGGCACAAAGGAGCGACTCGGTTTGAAAAGAGGTTTGTTAAAGGAGGGAGTGGGGGTGGGTTTGACAGAGAAAGTGAACGGGAGGGGTGGTGTGGGGGGGCACCCGGGTCCAAGTGTCAATGTAAAGGCTAATCCTCTCTGCACAACCTTTAAATCCTCTCAACAGAGTAAAAAACAACAATCACGATGAAAACCTCATTAATGTTAACGATTTATTTTTTAAAAGTTATTATTTTTGGTTTTAATATAATATTCTGGAAATATCCACGTAATTATTGAGTTTGAATTTATAAATAACCATGACCTGTTTAACTGTTTGAAAATATTCTGAAAATTTATATATATATATATATATATATATATATATATATATA
>NC_056510.1:27331156-27337337 GCF_014905685.2 Nematolebias whitei
TTACAAATTTTAAAAAGCCGAATTTTCACTTTTGATTTGTTAATATTTTAAAAATTATAACGGCTTAAAAATGTTCATTTGAATTCATTTCTAATAGTGTTTATTTTGAGCACAATCATCTTTATTATCTGTTCTTTAGTTTCTCGTGATACCTTCACTGACTCAGCTGCGGGTGCGCCTCCCTCATCATTACATTATCACCCTCCTCGGGCCTTAAGCAAAATGGAGACGTTTTATTGACCAGCACATCCCTTATTTAAAAAAAAAAAAAAACACGGATCTGATCCTCCAGCTCCAAAAAACAGAGTGATATCAAACCAAACTCTAATTAAAATGAAAGAATAAAAGACGCAGCAAAGAATGATTAAATCGTTAGTCTCGCCACGGGAAGTGGTATTTCGTTTTCCCTTTCAATTAGAGGCTGATTGGAGCTTTTCAGGGGAGGTCAGCTGTGAAATCTGGATTATTTATGCGCGGACTCAAAGCCTCGCGCGGACTGCTCTTCTCTCTCGGTCAACAAGCAGGATCCTTCACGAGATGTTAAATAAAAAGCAACAGCTGTGTAAAAGTAAAAATTTTTTTTTTTTTTTTTTTTTGGGGGGGGGGGATTGGATGGGGGGCAGAGCTCGTTTCCCATCACCAGTAGACGGCGATCACGGCGCGTTACCCCGCAGTTTCACCTCATTATCCATCTTTACGCACTTCTCCTTTTGGAACTCTCTTTAAAAATCATAAACCTCTTACGTCATTTTCTGCTTTGAGTGCGCGCGCGGATTGTGAGATGTATGTCTTCACACCTTAATTATAAGGACAACGGAGGAGAAAGAGACGTTCTTGTTTATTTTGAATGATGATTCATCATAAAAACCTGGATTAAACAAATCGTTCTTGGCTAATTTAAAGCTCAGATGAGAACAGGTTCAAAAATGTTGTTTCGGAGCGCTTTAAAAGTTGCAGGCGGTTAATGGAAACCCCTCTTGAATGTTTCTCTTGAAGTTGGACTCGTTGTAATCAGAGATAAAACGCAGCATTCAGCCGCTTCATCAGCGCGAGCAAATCTTAGTTATTTTTGTTGTTAAAGTCTTTGAGAGCTTGTTTGAAACATTTCAAATGCCTCGGTGCTATTTGTGGGATTGATCCACCGCTCTGCCTCCTCCTCCTCTTCCTCCTCCTCCTCCGGTGTGCTCTTCCTCCGTGCTCCTTTAGTCACCTGACCAAACTCCATGCAAATCACTCTGCTGCTCCAGCCCCATTGGACGCTCGTGGCTCATTTAACCGCTGTCAGTGCGCATCACATGGCCGCCGCTTTAACCAACTTCTCAACTCAAACAGGGAAAGTGGCTCAAATGCTCCAATTTTGTCTCTGGATGTGAAGCAGCCCAGCAGAAGAGCACGTGAAAGCCTGCTTGGAGAACATTTTATATGCCTTCTCGGATTAATTTTCATCTGCTGCTTGTTTCCTTTGGGGTGAGAAGACTCGTTTCAGCCTCCGCGCGCTCGAACTCCTGAACTGTTTGTCTTCTTCTTCTCTGTTGGTGGTGAAGTTTAAAACCAGGTGAATGTATAGCATGATGATGGAAACTGACCTCCATTCCCCCGGCCCCCAAACGAACACGAGCACGGGGCCGAACAGCGGCTCCAACAAAGCGAACCAGGAGCGCGTAAAGAGACCAATGAACGCGTTCATGGTGTGGTCCCGCGGGCAGCGCAGGAAGATGGCGCAGGAGAATCCCAAGATGCACAACTCGGAGATCAGCAAGCGGCTGGGCGCCGAGTGGAAGGTGATGTCCGAGGCGGAGAAGCGCCCCTTCATCGACGAGGCGAAGCGTTTGAGAGCCATGCACATGAAGGAGCATCCGGATTACAAGTACCGGCCCAGACGGAAGACCAAGACTCTGCTGAAGAAGGACAAATACTCCCTGGCTGGTGGACTGCTGTCTGGACCCAGCGCCGGCGGGGGAGTTGGTTTGAGTGTCGGTATGAGCTCATCCGGGGTCGGACAGAGGTTAGAGAGCCCCGGGGGTCACGGAGGCTCCGCCAGCTCCGGCTACGCGCACATGAACGGCTGGGCGAACGGCGCGTACTCGGGGCAGGTGGCTGCAGCCGCTGCGGCCGCGGCGATGATGCAGGAGGCTCAGCTCGCCTACAGCCAGCACCCCGGCAGCGGAGCGCACCACCACCACCACTCCCACCACCACCACGCGCACAACCCGCAGCCCATGCACCGCTACGACATGACGGCGCTGCAGTACAGCCCCATCTCGAACTCTCAGAGCTACATGAGCGCCTCTCCGTCCAGCTACGGCGGGATCACCTACACGCAGCACCAGGGCTCCGGCGTCTCCTCCTCCGCCGCCATGGGGACGTTAGGGTCGCTGGTGAAGTCGGAGCCGAGCGTAAGCCCCCCCGTGAGCAGCACACACGCACGGGGCCCCTGCCCCGGAGACTTGAGGGAGATGATAAGCATGTATTTACCGACCGGGGAGCCGGGGGACCCGTCCATGCAGAGCAGACTCCACGCCTTACCGCAGCACTACCAGAGCGCAGCGGCTGGAGTCAACGGGACGGTCCCTCTGACACACATTTAAAAGTCCCAGAACTAACACAAACCAGAACCAAATATTTACCTCTTTTATAAATCACTTCGCTCCCGAGAGCTCCTTGCATTTTGTACAGAATGTTTATGAATATGTAAATGAAGGTAAAATAACTAAATCCTCTCGGCTTTTTTTTTTTAATTATTATTATTATTATTATTGATAAATAACCAGTGGGATTATAACATGACGCTGAGATGTACCATCTGTTTGTCCATTTAGTTCAAGGGGGACACCGGGGGGAGGGGGTGTGGATTTTCTTAAATTATCTCATACTTTTTTGGGGGGAGGGTGTCTTGTAAGTTAGAAAATGAGGTACGGTGTCATAATCATAAGAAAGTGCTTTAAAAGAAATGAGAAGGGGGGGGGGGGGTCATCGTCAAACATTTGTGTTCATTTGCTGTCTTCAAAAAAATTTGCTCATCTCCTTTTTATTGTAACGCTCTAATTATTATTGTAAATTGTGAATAGTTTTATTATCTCAGACTGAATGACGGAGCAGCCGCTGTTGTAACTTAAAGCGCTTTTCTGCAAGAAAAGCCCTGAAATGAAAAAGAACTGAATAAATTTCACGAGATGTTGCTTTGATTCCTAAGAAACAAACACGTCTTGGTTGGTTATTTTCGCAATGCTTAATGGTTTTCATGTTTTCGGACACAAAATGATCACATGACCCATCAAATTATAAAAAATAAAAAAAATCTGATTATATTTTATTTGGGATATTGCTGCTGATCCTGACCCTTCAGCTTTAAACTGACAGATAAGACTTAGTGTGTTTGCGCGTCAAAATCTAGGAGACATTTTTACATAATGTGTTGTTTTGTTAAATTTACAAAGTATTTTATTTTGCATATTTTTTCACCCAATTGCTTGAGCTGAAATATGATTTATCCCTTTCAATTTTTTTTTAAGTTTATTTTTCATCAGATTTCTTTTTAATTATTTGATCCACAATATAATCTGACATAGAAACAAACAGGCCTCACAAAATAAACCACCTGTTAATATTCTTTAAATGTTCACAGTTTCCAGGAATAAGATTTTTTTTATTATTATTGCTGTTTTCTCATTTTCTTGCCCGGCTTTAAATGGCCTAAAATGTTTATTTCAATAAAAGCACTATTTAAATTATTCTATTTTTTTCCTCTTACAGCACATTTGTATAATATGAACAATTATTCTAATTTCACACTTATTAAAAGTCCTTTCATTTCAAGCTTTGAGCCCAAAAATTGCAACCTGTAGCAAATGTTTTACTTGCAAATTTAAGTTTTAACTTTTTTTAATAATATTCAAACAGTAAAGCATGCATTATGTTTTGTGAACTCTGAAAGTTGTGATGGAATTTAACTTTTTGTTTGTTTGTTTAGGAAACAAACAAAACAAAAAAAAAAATCCAGACACAAAACTTTTGATTTTAGAGAAAAAATATAAGAATCCTCAAAATCAGAAATTGATTTGGATCAATCTCCTTTACCTTGTATAAAATATTTGATGCATAGAAACTTTGATTTGCACTTTAATAACTGCACATAAACCGAACTAAAATCAGAGCATGGGCCCAGTAGGCTGATAAAAAAAACATGCTCAAAATGTCTTCAAAAATGTGCATTTATGAAAAAAATAAATAAACTCCTTCATGAGCGCACTATTTTCCGACAGTTAGCATTTGACCTGTTGTAGTTTTTGTTCATCTTCACATCCTTCTCATTGTGGGAGGATTCATTCGGTTTGCCTTAACACTTTCTGCAGCCAAAAGATTTAAAACAGTCACAGGAAATAAAGCGCACGAGCCACAAAAATCATCCTCAGACAACAACTGCAGTTCGTGTCAGAAACAACAGAACATTTTATGTAATTTTTGTTTCACATTTAAACATAAAAAGTTGCAGATGTCATGGCGCGTTTGAGATTAAAACATCTGACAAGAAGCTGCGCTCCTTGTTTGATTTTAGATTAGGAGTTTTAAATCTCTTGAGAGCATATGGAAAAAAAGGGCACATTTAGCAAAGGTTTCAATCCTCTTAAAGGTAATTTACTGAAATGCTTCTGAAGATGATTTCATCTTTGACAGCTGCTTTGACAGTTATGATCTGCGCGGGCTTACAGATATACCAGCTAATAGTCATACACATGCAAATGAGGGTGACTTTATGCATTTTAAAAATCAATTCTCAAATACATAGTTAGAGGCCCTATTTCACACTGATGAAGGCTTGCACGCGCGCTCGCCAATTAAAAGCTCATAATGACACGTTTTGGGGTTAATCTGTAGGGAACAAGTTTTTCTTTAACTCCCAACAGAAAAAAGAAGAAAGATAATAAAATAAAATAAATGCATCGGAGACATCTCTGCACCTTGAGGCTAAAGGGGGGGGGGGGGAGGAGTCTCATCTGCTGATGTGAAGAGATGCGGATTAGCAGTGAAAGGCGGAGCGCGTCACGGCGCATCGCCAGGTTCAAAGAGGGAGCGTTCTGGCAAATTTAACCCGCATAAATTACACCTTGAGGTGGAAGAGGGGGTGCGGGGGGGGGGGGGGGGGGGGGTGCAGGGTGCAATGCATAGGAAGCTCTTCAGTATATGTGGCGGAACAGGTTTCTGCAATAACTCGGGTATGAGTGCGCGCGCGCCGCCTCTGTGTTTATAGCTGACCGGGCCAATAAATCTCTCCTCCGTACGATCCTCTTATCTTGTAGCCACCGATATATTCCGAGCTATGAGGCCATCAGCGGCGGCAGCACAATCGGTTGTTCGCACAGCCCCGATCCCTTGCACTCCCTGTCCTAAATGGGGATAATTAGCGTCACTTTATCACGCCTCTGCATATTTTCTCCGCGTCTCCCCCTCCTCTCTTCCTAAAAAAAAAAAAAGGGAAAGGAAAAATTACCAAGCAGCCTGCTCTTGTCGCCCGCTCTCTGTCACAGAAGATTATGGAGACAGATTGCACAGAGCGAATGTGCCGGGCGAGATTAGCGCGGAATAGAGAAAGCAGCTGGGCCAATGAATTCCTCGGAAGGGCCTTATCGTGCTATTACACGTTGACATGTTTAACAATCTTGCTGCCTCTTAATCCTGCAGTGTTGCTCTCCATCTACCCACAGCCACACGGCGCCGCACGCCGGCGCGCAGACCTAATGCACCGAAACGCAGCAGCACAGCTGAACCAAAAGTTGAGGGAAAAAACTGGATTTTTTTCCAAACTTTTCCCCCCCATCCAACAGAAATCACGAAAGCACTTTAGTTGTTTTATTTTAGATCTGTCTGTTTCCTCAGATTTCTTTTTTTGCTGGAATCTGCAACCTGTGGAGGTTTTTTGAAAATACTTTATTTTTTTTACATTTCAATCTCTGCTCCACATCATTAACCTGCTTTGAAGTTAGAACGTCAGTGATTGCGCTTTTTTGTGCCAAATTGACGCAAAAAGTGTCCCTCTTATGTCAAGTTTTGTATTGATTTCTTCATTTGTTTTGAACCACAAACATATCCCGAACCCCCTTGCACACCACTACCATCCGGTCCCTGGCAGTGTATATCTGGGGGGGGGGGGGGGGGGGGGGGGGGGGGGGGGGGTGGGGGGGGG
>NC_056510.1:27337437-27348490 GCF_014905685.2 Nematolebias whitei
GGGGGGGGGGGGGGGGTTGGGGGGGGGGGGGGGGGGGGGGGGGGGGTCTGTGTGGGAGTGATTGTGGAGCGGCCTCTGTTGGAATTTGGCAGCGTCCGAAGGTTGGAGAGTCGCCCCACGCTGAGTCCCATTCAGCGGCCAGCGCGCTGTGAGGTTGGGAAGTTTCACTCATCCGTATAACTCAATGGCCCCCACAAAGGCGATTACAAGCCCGAGCGCATTCCTGCAGGTCCCTGGGAGCGGCGCAGGTGCGAGGAGGGGTGGGTGGACTGGGGGGTAACCCGTCAGAACACGATGAAAACAGGACAGAGGACCACACAAAACCATGCCACTTCACGGGATCCCGGCGTTTTGGGGTGTAAAGGAAAAAGATAATGAGTCTGTGCAAGGCGTTTTGGGGGGAGGGGTTGTGGTGTCCATTAATGAATGAAAGTGTGACTGGGGTCTTAATCAAGGCGGATTTCACCCGGTCATGGGTCCAGAGTCTCTCAGCACATCCTCTTCTATCTTACTTTTAGAAACGCTTCCAGATGTTTGTTCCTCCTGGTTTGCCATTTTTGATGAGGAGACTGCTGCATCTTTTAAAACAAATTATAAATAATTTGATTAATTTAAATACCCGATTTCCCCACAATGTTACAGAATCGATAGTCAGAAAAGTTCTTCCTACATAAATACATATACATAAAAGAGAAAGTTAAGATTGGAAATAATATGGTTTAAAATTTCCACTTTAAATAGAAAATGGTCTTTTTCTTTAATTTCACAGCAGATATAAGACAAAGAAGCAGCTGCAAAGAAAATGTTCCCCCAAAACAACAAGCCTTAAAGTCTAAAGAAATATTTAAAATAAAGTTTTCTAAGCCAATCTGTTAGTAATTGTTCTCTCTTTAGTGTTGGATCTTTACAAAAGCATTAAGTCAACACAGTTTATTATGAAAGCACATATAAAAGCATCTTTAGCTGACCAAAGTGCTAAGATACAAAGGCAATCATTTTGCAACTGCAAAGAAATAATGCAAATGATAAAACAAAACAGTTGTAAACATTAATAAATACACAGATTTTAAAATAAAAATCACTATGTGCACTAAGACTAAAGACAGCGGAAAAGATAAAAAGTATGTCAGCTGAGGTCACCATCAACAACAATCTGGTGTTTTTGAGCCTATTGGTCTATTAATGAGCAGCATTTTTGAAAGATTTACAGAGTAGATGATCATCACAAAAAGATTTACGGTAATCCAAACAACACAGATTTTTTTATGGCATGAACTAACATCACAAAGTGGGGATGTAGATGAATGACACTTTCCTAAAGCTAAAGAACATTCGGGGATGTATGTAATTTTACTGCAAACAAACAAAAAAGAAAAGACAAAACTTTCAAGAAGAACATTGTGATCCACTGTGCTAATGCAATGGTTAGTATATACATTTATTATCCCAGGATACAGGTTTAGCTGAGGAGAGAACAGTTACAAGATAAGTAAAAATGAGAACCATTTTATTTTCAAAAGTAGACCAGAAACGGGAAGTAAGTAAACAGAGTCTGCTGCGACAATGGAGCCAAAGTTATACTGTCCAGATAAGTAGTGACAGATGTTGGATTGGGGTAGTTTCTTAAGTTCTCTTCACAGGTCTCCAGATGAGGCAGGATTCCATTTTTTGTTGAGAAGATCAGAGTCTGTGAGTTACTTGAACAAGTTATGTAGCTGTAGTCTTATGACGCTGACATGAGGGAGGTGGAAGGCTGGCAGGCAATAGCAGCTTAAATTTCTTTGCTGAGGAAAGACAAGAAGGAAATGGCAGACATATCTGGGTGATTGCAGAAGGGAGTCCCAGGAACACACAGATGGCTCTCTGAAGGAACACAGGTACATAAACAGGAGACTTGGGACTAAAACTTTTCTCAGGAGGGTTTGATGTTATTTGTACCATATGATGGTGAAAAATCCAATGAAGAGCTGTGATCTAGCTCAGCCTTAAGTGTGCTCAGTAGTCCTCAGATTAACAAGCCACAGGTGTGTAAAGTGCAGCCATTAATGACAGTGCTACCTTCTCAATCTCACCCTGAAACAGAACAAGTTAAGAGAAGAATCAAAACAGACATAAAATCTCAAATTGGTTATGATCTGCTGTCAAGGTCAAGGTGTCTTTATTGTCATTCACATCACATGTGGTACATGAGGTGGAACTAATCTATGTACACAGGGTCCCAGTTACATCCAACAAAAATACAAATTGTAAAGACAAACATATAAGATGTGAACTAAGAAATACACTGAACTAAGAATATACTGAGCACTAATAGTACAAAACAATGTGCCAAAAAAACAGCAGCACGAACATGAGTCTGTGTGAGCAGATGAGGATGACTGAACACAGCAACATGAAACAAATCAGCAGCATGAGATCAGCATCATGGCAAGTCAGCAGCACATGTCAACAATCAAGTGGCATTACAGTGATTTTTTTTCACAGTAATTTTCACAGTGAAAATCCTGACTAGGGATTCATGAGTCTAACAGCGTCAGGGTAGAAGCTGTTCCTCAGTCTAGTGGTTCTGCACTTAATGCTCCTCAACCTTCTGCCTGAGGGCAAAAAGTGTGTGTGCTGGGTGAGTGGGGTCCTTCATGATGCAGGTGGCCCTCTTCCTGCATCTGGAGGTGTAGATGAATGTGATGGTGAGGAGGCTGACTCCAACAGTCTTCTGTGCAGCCTTCACCACTCTCTGCAAAGCTTTTCTTTCTGCAGCTGTGCAGCCTCCATGCCACACGTTGATGCTGGAGCACAGGATGCTCTCCACTGCACACCTGTAGAAGGAGGTGAGGACTGAGCTTCCCAGTCCAGCTCGCCTCTGCCGCCTAAGGAAGTAGAGTCTCTGATGTGCTTTCTTGATCAGGCTGGTGGTGTTGTTGCCCCAGCTGAAGTTGTCATTCAGGCGCACACCCAAATACTTGTAGCTGGAGACCACTTGGCAACTCTGGCGACTTTGGTTTAGTACCACACCTGGCAGCAATGGCAAAAGTGACACTGTACTGAAGGGATGGCAACTTTATCCTGATGCATGCTCAATAATCCAGGTAGAAAAATCTAAAAAAGTTAAATCTGGTCCTCTGGACATTCAATTGAATGTCCAGAGGACCAGATTGAACTTTTTTAGATGGCAACTTTAGTTTCCTGAATAGGACAAAATGGAAATAAGTAACCCAGGGAGGCCTTGAAGGCAAAAAAGGCTTTTGGCAGTAGACATTGAGGTGTTTTGGTCATGTTCTAGGCAAGGTGAGTACAAATGGATGAAGGCATATTGATTATGACACTTTTAAGTGCAGAGTCAACATCCTGGTCAAGGTGCTGGATTTGGCTGTTTGATTGAGGATTGGACCAAGAAGACAGACAGACAGAGGCTACAATAGTATTGCAAAATGCCTTCCAGACTTGAGATATGAATTTTGGAGCACAATTGAAAATGATATCAAAGGGAATACCATAAATTACAAAAACATACATAATCAATTATCAGGAAATTCCCATGCCAGTAGGGAGTTTGAGCAAAGGTATGAAGTGCACCATCGGAGAACCAGTCTACTATAGTCAGAACCACTGTGTTTCCAGCTGAAGGAGGTAGGTCAGTCTCAGTGTCCACAAAGATGTAAGAGCAAGGACAGATGGGAGTAGAGAAGGGTTTGTGAAAACGATGGAGCATGGTTTCCACCCTTCCTTTAAGCTCAAATAGAACAGGGTGACACATAATCTTGGGCATCATGATTCATTTTAGGTCACCAAAAGATCCTTCAGAAAAAGTTCAGCTTGTGATTCATACTAGGGTGATGGGTGAGTTTGGTAGAATGGACCCTGAGACTTTGCTGGAGAGATGATTGGGGATAGGGCGGTTCTGTTCTAGGACCTTGTTCTGTGGTTTGCATTCAAATGGTTTGTCACAGAGGGAGGATGCTCTCAAAAGTCTTAAGCAAATAGGATTGGGAAACCTGTAGAGACAGGGCATTGGATTTAATAATTCTGGATTTGAGGTGGTAAGTGATTATACCATCACTTACCAACCCACATCCCACACTCCAATGCCCTGTCTCTACAGTTTTCCCAATCCTGTTGAATTGAGCAAAAACAACGACTTTCTGGCCTGACAGGAGTTGGAACATTTAGCTGATTGGATATAAGCACATTTTTAATTATATGTCCATCTAATAAACAGGTAATCAGTGCATGTATTCTTCAAGAGTCATCTTAACTGCCAAGAGTTTTCAGTTTTTAACAAAGTAGATTTGTGCCAATTGGCAAGAAAATAATGCACATGGATGTATTTTTCCATCTGTGTTTAGTTTTTGAGAAAGGAAAGCTCTGACACCAACATCAGAGGCATCAACTTCAACTAAAACCTTTTGACAGATCCTGGTGAATAAGGACAGGGTCCAACATGAAGTGTTGCTTAAGGTTCAGAAATGCCTTTTCAACTTTGACTGACCAGGAGAATGGATGCTTTATAGAGGTGGGTTTGTTTAGGAAGGCTGCAGTCTGGCTGTAGTTATGAATTGGCGATATGGTGATATGAATTGGTGGTAAAAGTTGGCAAACCATTAAAGCTCGTTATGGGAGGCAGGAGTAGGCCTTCAAGAATATGAAAATGTCACTGAGGTAGAAGAACATGAAAATGTTGAGAAAATCACAGAATGTTTCTTGGAAAAACTGCAGGGGCTTTGGTAAGACTGGAGGGTATCACTAGATACTCAAAATGGGCCAGGGGTGCCCTGAATGCAGTTTTCCATTTGTTCCCATAACTCATGAGTTACAAAGATCCAGCTAAGAGAAGACCTGGGTAGAGTAAAGTTGTTTGAACACTATCAGTGGTAAAGAGTATGGTATTTGTATCCCTCTAGTCCATACAGGGCCAAGGGGACATATCCTTCTCTACAAAAAAAGAACCTACAGAGCGGAAAAGTCGACAGACAGATACTTGCAGAGAGTGATTCTTTGATGTATTGCCTCTAGGTTCCCCACTCAGGGTTGGACAATTTGTAGGGAAGACTGGCAAGTACTGGTGCTCAAGGCAGAAGGTTAATGGTACAGTCAGAGGGGGGAGTAAAAGGGTTTTCTCTTAGCTGTAAACATAAAAAAGAGAGATAAAAATGACAAGCTCACCTTTTGTGATTACTAGAAATTGCTATGGTCCAGTCCAGTGTGTGATAGAGGCAAGGTTTTGTCTATTGAGAGCGATTGTGAGGGGTTTTGGAAGAATATGAATGGGTAACTGCAGTTGTTCAGTCAAATCTTGCCCATCAAGGCCTGTACAGATATGTTTTTTATGCACAAAGATGACTTCAGGCAACAGTAATCAGCTATGAATTTGAACCGCCAGTATACCCTGAGTTACTGGTGGGTTGTTCCTTTTAAATGAGTAGGGCAGAAAGTTATAAATGTCGAGGCTTATTACAATAGAAACACTGTCTATCCACAATTCCTCTGGAGTTAAACAGGTTTTGTGGATTTGCATTGGGTCATCCTCTGAATTATCTGCTGGTGCATTGGGTGGTGGATGAGCAAAGAAAGATGGTTTGCTGACAGGTTGCGTATTTCCCCATCATGGTCTGTAATTACTTTCCCCTTTTCTCTCATTTAGGCAATTGTCTATCAAATAGTAAAATTTATTAGCTTGTCAAGGGACAATGGTTCATCTAGGAAGCCAAGTTCATCCTTTACCTGTTTAGAGATAATTTACAAAAGCAAACTTGTAATGCTTTTTTTGCTCCATGCAATCTCAACTGCAATAATACAAAAGTCTATGCATGGAAGACCACAATGAGGGAAACATGTCAGGAGATAGAGGGAGAAGAGGAAATTCAAGAATTTAGGAATGAGGGTTGCAACTCTAAATGTGGGGACAATGATAGGCAAAGGTAGAGAGTTGGCTGATGATGCAGAGAAGGAAGGTAGATGTTTTATGTATCCAAGAGACCAAGTGGAAGGGCAGATAAGCTCGTAGCATTGGAGCAGGGTTCAAACGTTTTACCATTGTGTGGCTAGAAAGATAAATGGAGTAGGGATGGTCCTGAAGGATGAGTTGGCAAATAATATAGTAGAGGTGAAGAGAGTGTCAGATAGAGTGATGTGTCTGAAGGCATAAGTGGAAGGTCTGATGCTAAACATTGTCAGTGGTTATGCTCCACAGGTTGGATGTGATGGGGAGGAGAAGATACATTTTGGAAGGAAGGATCTAGATGAAGTAATAGAGAGTATTCCCAGGGAGGAGAGAGTGGTGATCAGGACAGACCTGAATGGACATGTTGATGAAGGAAACAGAGGGCATGAGGACATGATGGGTAGGTTTGGTGTCAAGGGAAAAAAACCCAGGAAGGACAGATGGTGGTGGATTTTTCCAAGAGAATTGAAATAGCTATATTCAGCACCTACTGTATTTCCAAAAGAGAGAGGAACACAGAGTGACCTATAAGAGTGAAGGAATGGGTACAGAGGTGGACTACATTCTGTGTAGAAGAGGAAACCTGAGGGAGATTGGAGACTGTAAGGTTGTGGTAGAGGAGAGTGGGGCCAGAAAGCATCAGATGGTTGTGTGTAGAACAACTGTTGTTGTGAAGAAGAGAAAAAGAGTAAAATCAGAAACCGAAGACCAAATGGTGGAAGCTGAAGAAGGAATAATGCTGTGAGAAATTCAGAGAGGAGCTGTTGAAGGCTCTGGGTGGTAAGAAAGAGTTTCCAAATGACTGGGCTACTATAGCAACAATAATTAGAGAGACAGGTAGGAAGGTAACTGGTGTGTCATCTGAACAGAGAATGGATGATAAGGAAACTTGATGGTGGAATAGTGAAGTGCAGGATGCCGTTCAAAAAATAGGTTAACTAAGAAGAAGTATGACAGTGCGAGGACTAAAGAGAGGAGGCAGGAATATAAGGAAATGGGACATTGAATAAAGAGTGAGGTAGCTAATGCAATGCAGAAGGTGTATGATGAGTTGTATGGGAGCCTGGACACTTAAGAGGGTGCAAATTACTTGTACCGATTGGCATGACAGAGGGATCAAGCTGGAAAGGATGTGCAGCAGGTTAGACTTGTTAAAGATAGAAATGGTAATGTTCTAACAAGTGAGGAGAGTGTGACTGGAAGATAGAAGGAGTACTTTGAGGAGCTTATGAATGAAGAGAATGAAAGAGAAATAAGTCAGAGTCAGAGAAAGCTCTGAAAAGAATGAAGATGGGAAATGCAGTGGGACCTGATGACATACCAGTGGAAGCTTGGAAATGTCTTGGAGAGATGACAGTGAGGTTTTTAACCCAAATATTCAATGGCATATTTGAGGGTGAGAAAATGCCTGAGGAATGGAGAAGTTTGCTGGTGCCAATTTTTCAGAACAAGCATGGTGTACAGAGTTGTAGCAACTATAGGGGAATTAAGTTGATGAGCCACATGATGAAGATCTGGGAGAGAGTTGTGGAAGATAGACTTAGATGAGAGGTAACTATTTGTGAGCAGCAGTATGCTTTTATGCCAAGAAAGAGCACAACAGATGCCATTTTTGTTTTTTGAATTCTGATAGAGAAGTACAGACAGATCTACAATGTTCTTTGTGGATTTAAAAAAAGTATTTGACAGGGTGCTGAGGGAGGAGGTGTGGTATTGCATGAGGAAATCTGGAGTGGCACAGAAGTATGTTAGACTGGTACAGGACATGTATGAGGACAGCAGGACAGTGGTGAGATGTACTGTAGGAGTGACCGATAGCTTCAAAGTGGAGGTGGGACTGCATCAAGGATCGGCTCTGAGCCCCTTCTTGTTTGCTCTGGTGATGGACCGACTAACAGATTAGGTCAGGCAGGAATCCCCGTGGACTATGATGTTTGCAGATGATATTGTAATCTGTGTTGAGAACAGGGAACAGGTGGAAGAGAACTTGGAGAGGTGGAGGTATGCACTTGAAAGAAGAGGAATGAAAGTCACCCATAGTAAGACAGAGTACATGTGTGTGAATGAGAGGGAGGCTGGTGGAACAGTGAGGCTACAAGGAGCAGAGGTCACAAAGGTGCAGGACTTCAAGTACTTGGGGTTCACTGTCCAGGAAAATGGGGAGTGTGGTAAAGAGGTGAAAAAGAGAGTCCAGGCAGGTTGGAGTGGATGGAGAAAAGTTTCAGGAGTGATTTGTGACAAAATGTGTCAACAAAGGTCAAGGGAAAAGTTTACAAGAAAGTGGTGAGACCAGCTATGCTGTATGGTCTGGAGACAGTGGCATTGACAAAAAGACAGGAGAAAGAATTGGAAGTGGCAAAAATGAAGATGTTGCTGTTCTCCTTAGGCATGACAAGGATGGATAAGATTAGGAATGATATCATCAGAGGTACAGCACAGGCTGAACAACTGGGAGAAAAAGTTAGAGAGGCCAGACTGAGATGGTTTGGACATGTCAAGAGGAGGGACTGTGGGTATACTGGTAGAAGGATGTTAGAAATGCAGCTGCCAAGAAAAAGACAAATAGGAAGGACAAAGAGGAGATATATGAATGCAGTTAGAGAGGACATGGAGGTCGTTGGAGTGAGGACAGAGGATGCAGAGGACAGAGTGAGATGGAGGAGGACGATTCGCTGTGGCAACCACTGAAGAGAGAGCAGCCGAAAGAAGAAGAAGAATGTTTAATGCTTTTTTGATCCATGCAATCTCAACTGGATGAATACATACGTCTATGCATGGTGAACTCTTACAGTTTTTTAATTTCAAATTATTTCTGTTCATGTAAGAAGGGATTGAATACTTGGCAAAAGTCAGAAAAGAATTTTGAAAGTAGATGCTCTAAAGGATTATCTGATTTGTAGACTTAGCCCACTGGAAGACACTCCCATATAAAGCTTCAATCACTAAGCATACTTCAGATCCATCTGAGGAGTACATTCTCTGGGAGTGTGAGAATATTATCAAATATTCTAGAAATAAAACTCCACATCAGAAGAACCCACATTTTCCCAATAGAGTTTTATTTTTGTTTGCTATTACCCAGGGTTCAGGTTTAACTCAAGTGAAAAAGCCACATGTAACACAGGTAACAATTAGAACAGTTTTAATTCGATCAGCAGAACCAGAACTAATGGTAATTTAATAGTCTGTTGGGATGAGATGGAGGTAGAGCCAATATACTTTCAAGGTGAGTAGTGACAAATGATAGATATTGGATTAGAGAAGTTTTCTTATACACTTTTCTCTTATGTCACTGGCTGAGGCAGGATTCCAGCATTTGGGGGAGAAGATCAGAGTCTGTGAGTTACCCTAATGGGACAGGTGAGTTACTTCTTAGACAAGAGGAATAGCTGGAAGACAGGAAATACCAGGTTGAAGGCTGAAAAACTGAGATGACTTTTCTGATTTCTTTGTAGAGGAATGACAATGGAGGAGATTGCAGAAGAATCTTTAATGAGTGATTATAGAAGGGAGTACCAGAGGCCCACCGCAGAAAAACTGGATGTACACAGGTAAGTAACAAACTAGAAGCGTTTTGGCACTAGAAATTTTTCAGGAGGTTGTAACTTTATTTGCGCTTATGACAGTTAATGCTCCAATAAAGAGTTTCCAGTGAAAGTCTTCTTTTCTTTAATGGTGGATTGCAAACAACTTAAAGGTGCATATTGCCACCTATTATACATGATTGTGTGACCTCACAACCTCCACCTTCATCTACATTGTGTTTTAGTTTTGTGTTGTGCAAAAATAAAAACAATGCTTTTCTTATGATACTACCATACCTGCTACCTACTCTCAATTTAATGGAGTTGTGTTTCAGTCCAACCTTTAGTATGCTCAGGTGTCCTCAGGTTAACAAGCTGCAGGTGGTGAGTGCTGCCAGTAAGGACAGCACCACCCTTTCAGGGTGCATTCACACCAGCCCTGTTTAGTCCGCTTTAATTGAACTCTAACTCGTTTTCCTAGAAAGTCTGATTCGTTTAGGGAGGTGCGAACGCGCCATCGAACTCTGTCACGGAACAAAAAGGCGAACTCTGGCCCGGGCTAAAACCTAGGTCTCGGTCCGGTAGAAGAGAACTCCAGCGCGGTTCGAGTACGGTGTGAATGTAAACAGACCGGACCCGCTCCACAGGGTAAACAAACACACATTTCTCTGACCTTATATGGAGCCGTCAGCTGCCTTGTGTGGAAAAACAATATTCTCCATGGTCTTCTGTCTCATCTTCTGCTCATGCTAAGTCCATTTTTGAAAAATGACAAAATATAACTCCTAAAACTGCTAAAATTTGATGCCATTTCGTTTTTATTTTTATTTACAGAAGAAGAAGACGTGTCTTCAGAGGTTTTTGTGTCGTTTCTTTCAGTAGTTCTTGGTGCAGCGCCCCCACAGGCGAGCGGGGGAATAGGTTGGTTCAACATTGACTCGACTGCACAGTGCAGTGTGAATGCAAACACACCAGCTCAAATGTAAACAAAAGCTCATGAATATTGGTCCCGAACCGAACCGAGCCGAGTCTACCGGACTATCTGGTGTGAAAACGACCTCAGTCTCACCCGACTGTTGAGCTAGAGGTGAAGTAAAATAGACAGAAAAGCTGGAATCTTGACAAATAAAGTCTGCAGTCAGATTCAACAGCAATAAGATAGCAGAATTACCAGAACATGATTCAACATCTATAAGCAAAAATAAATAAAAATAATAATAATAAAGAACAATTTATTTCCAATGGCAAGAATTTAAACTTCACAATTTTTTTCAGAGATATCCTTTAAATTTAAGTAAGACTGCAATGATTGTAAACTATACATTGAAAAAAAAAAAAAACTTGGAGGGGAAAAAAGGGGGGCAGCACGGTGGCGCAACTGGTAGAGCTGCTGCCTCTCAGCGAGAAGGTCCCTGGTTCAAACCCCGGTCCCGGGGCCTTTCTGGGTGGAGTTTGCATGTTCTCTCCGTGCATGCGTGGGTTTTCTCCGGGTGCTCCGGTTTCCTCCCACAGACCAAAAACATGCATGTTAGGCTGATTGGTAACTCTAAATTGTCCCTAGGTGTGAGTGAGAAAGTGAATGGTTGTTTCT
>NC_056510.1:27348890-27349684 GCF_014905685.2 Nematolebias whitei
ACGGGTAAAGAAAATGGATGGATGGATGGATGGATGGATGGATGGATGGATGGATGGATGGATGGATGGATGGATGGATGGATGGATGGATGGATGGGAAAAAAGGGAGCTTAAAAATGAGCCCAAAGAACCGAAGGATCAAAATTTTTTTGGTAAGGATTGTATTACAGAAAATCTGAAAGCAGTTGGGACAAAACCAGACATAAGGGAGCAAATTAATCAACAACATGTGATTTAATGGCATTAAAAGCCTTCTTGAAGAATCATGAAAAGATGATAAATGTGGGGAAAACCAATGACTGTAAAAGTTTACCAAGAAAATTCTTAAAAAAAAAAAAAGACAGTTTGGCATTTGAAGAAAAAGAAGAAAAAGGAAAGAAGCTTTTCTTTAAAAATACAATCAAAATTTTCACTTCGTTCAGGTGAAATTAATTACAATGATTTTAAACGAATTGGGGAAAATGTTTATCACAAGTTGATAAAAAAATTATTTTCCAGCTCATACACTTTGAAAACCTTTCACTCAATGAAAACTTGAAGATCTGTCTTCTCTGCAGCACAGTGGCACAACTGGTAGAGCTGTAGCCTCTCAGCGAGCAGGTTCCCAGTTCAAATCCCAGTCCAGGGGCCTTTCTGGGTGGAGTTTGCATGTTCTCTCTGTGCGTGCATGGGTTTTCTCCGGGTACTCTGGTTTCCTCCCACAGACCAAAAACATGCATGACTGGTTACTCTAAATTGTCCTTAGGTGTGAGTGAGTGAGTGAGTGAGTGAGTGAGTGAGTGAGTGAGTGAGTG
>NC_056510.1:27349694-27360155 GCF_014905685.2 Nematolebias whitei
GAGTGAGTGAGTGAGTGAGTGAGTGAGTGAGTGAGTGAGTGAGTGAGAGAATAGTTGTTTGTCTCTATGTGTCCCTGTGATGGACTTGTGACCTGTCCAGGGTGTACCCCGCCCCTCACACAGTGATTGCTGGACATGGAAGAAGCGGGTAAAAGATAATGGATGGAAGATCTGTCTTCTTTTTTTTTTTTCAGCATGTCTGGCAAATATACCCAGTAGCAAAAGTAAAATATCTAACCTTGCATACACAAAACATGTATTTTAGTTAAGAATGTTGGAGATTATGGTCAAAAGTGTTGACCATAATCTCTCTATAAAAGGTGTTTGAACATTTATCCCCATCATGGGAGTCAGACTACATCAAATCAAACTGAGAAGAATTATCAGTCACAATATTTGGCTGTGTCTATTGACACACATGGAAATGAAACCAGGTTGTTACACCTGTACACATGTCATAACTGTTGGGTTTACCTTAATGTTCTGCCAGTTCAAACAAAACAAAAATGCAGAACCCTTTAATCCCATGAATCATGGCCTCCTTTCCAACCTGTCTGCCAAAAGTTGTTTCGTGTTTCTTTCTCAAAATTCAACTTTAAATAGGTTGTGAAACCTTAGTAAAAATGATTACTGAGTATAACTATTCTCAGCTCAACATAAGGCATGATATGTTCTTCCAAATTAGATTGACACCCCCAACAGAGTTAATAACTATATTATTTTAGGACCTTATATTTCCAAAGAAATAAGGCATCATGTAAAACATGACATGATTGAACTTTAATCACTCCAACGAACACTGTCTACCTTTGGCTGAAGATCTGATGCATCATGTGCCAAGATCTTGATGCTCTACAGCACATATGTCAAACACAAGGCCCGGGGGCCAAATGTGGCCCTCGTTGACATCTTTTCTGGCCATAAAGATGATATTTTAAATGTAAAACAAATTTTTCACTTGAATTTTTTCAGTAATCTTTGATTATGATGTCAGAAGTGCAATAGAGTACATCAAATGAGACCAATCAAACTATTTTTGAGGAACCTGCACCCAAGAAAATATGTTGGGTATCTAACTTGAGTTGGGCAGCGTGGTGGCGGAACTGGTGGAGCTGCTGCCTCTCTGCGAGCAGGTCCCCGGTTCAAATCCCGGTCCAGAGGCCTTTCTGGGAGGAGTTTGCATGTTCTCTCCGTGCATGTGTGGGTTTTCTCCGGGTTCTCTGGTTTCCTCCCACAGACCAAAAACATGCATGTTAGGCTGATTGGTAACTAAATTGTCCCTAGGTGTGAGTGAGAGAGTGAATGGTTGTTTGTCTCGTTGTCTCTATGCGTCTCTGTGATGGACTTGTGGTCTGTCCAGGGTGTACCCCTCCTCTCGCACAGTGATAGCTGGATATGGGCACCAGTGACCCCCGTGACCCAAAAAGGAAAAAGCATGCAAAAGATAATGGATGGATGGATGGTTGGATAATACAACTGAGTGCAGTGTTGTGTTGCATTCACCAAAAGCTATTGCATATAAGCATGTAACAGCATCAAGAAAAATACCCAAATTCTGGTAATACAAAAAAAAAATATTATATATATATATATATATATATATATATATATATATATTTTGTTTCTTTTTTTTTTTAATTTTTTTTTTTTTTTTTTGCAATGTTGTGGCTCTCATTGAAGTTGTACAGTGGTTACGAGTATCATCCACCCCCTCCTTCCTCTGAAAGTCAAACTCATCATTTCATGTTAGCCTTTGCTCTATTTGAAATTGGCACTGAATTTGTTGTGTATCATCATATATATCATCTGTGATGCAAAAAGAGAAACAGCCATAGCATAGCAACATGTGATTCATAAGGTAGGCAACCCCAAAGCAGAGCTAACCCAAATTTCACTGGATGTCAGGAAGAAAAGCCTAAAGATAAGATAAGATAAGATAAGATAAGATAAGATAAGACGGAAATTTATTCATCCCACAGGAAATTGTTGTGCCAGAGTTTCAGTGGTAAAAAGAAGTACTCAAACCTGAAAAGCTTATTTTAAAATTACTTTTTAAAAGTTTTTTCTGTTCTTGAATATAAGCTAACTGGACATTTTCTGGACAAAAACTTTGGCTCATGGGAAAACATTATTTTCTGTAGATATCAGGACCTACCAAAAGTAGTAAAGTTAGTGACAAATTAAGCATGAACATTTTTATAGAACAACACTTGGTGGTGCATATAAATAATAATGTTTGACACATAATAGTAGTTAAAATTAATATACATTCAAAAGTCAGAATTTATTATAGTATTTAGATTATGTTTGAGTCTGTCTAAAACCAAGTTCCAAGCTCCAGCTGGTTGAGATTGTGATTTATGTGTCATTCAAAAAAACACTGGCTTAGTAATTATTCAGACAGAACAATAAGCTTTTTCATTTTAAAACAAATAGTTATCCTTGAGTCACCACCTTATCGTGATGGAGGAGTTTGTGCACATGAATAGGAGCTAATCTGTCAGGTCCCTAGTAGGATCTCTCAAGGAAGATTGGTTGTAGGTGACAGGCCAGACAAAGAGCAATTCCAAAGACTTAAAATTGACAGAAATCAGCAAACAGCTCAGTGTCCCTTGCCTGGATGTGAGTCACCTGGATCCCACCCTGGAGCCAGGCCTGGGGAGGGGCTAGTCAGCAAGTGCCTGATGACTGGGTTTCTACCCATGGGGTCGGGTCAGGCTCAGCCCAAATGAGCAAGATGGGTTTGTCTTCCTGTGGGCCCACCACTTTCAGGAGGGGCCATACAAATCGGTTGCATAATGCCATGGGCAGTGGTCGAAGGCGGGGTCTTGGTGCTCTGACCCTTGCTTACCAAAGCTGGCTCTTGGGACATGGAACATAACTTCTGTGGTGGGAAAGAATCCTGAGCTTGCGCGTGATACTGAGAGGTACCGACTAGATATAGTTGGGCTCACCTCGACCACTCTAGAGTTGCCCATGGTGAGAGATGCAGAGCTGGTGTAAGTCTACTTTTAGTCCCCGGACTTGGTGCCTGTGCCTGGCTGGAGGTTTCCCCGATAGATGCGAAGGTAGCTTCCCTGCGTGTTTGGGTGGGGAGACAGGCTCTGATGACTGTTTGTGTCTACCTGCCAAATGACAGTTCAGAGTATCTAACATTTTTGTAGTTCTTGGCAGAGGTGCTGGAAGATGTGCCAGGTGTGGACTCCTTTATTCTGCTGGGGGAATTCAATGCCCACGTGGGTAATGATGACAGTGTGACATAGAGGGGCATGACTATAAAGAAGGGCCTCTCTGATCTCAACCTGAGCGGTGTTCTGTTGTTGAACTTCTGTGCTAGTCATAGTTTGTCCATCACAAACACCATGTTCGATCATAATACTAAAGGAGGTTTTTCCTATGCTGGGTCCCTCTATTCTTGCTATTGTGAATAGCAGTTTATCCTCAGGTGTGGTGCCAAAAACTTTTAAACATGCTACTGTCCAGCCTGTCCTGAAAAAAACCTAACCTTTACCCCTCAGTTGTGTCCAACTTCTGCCCTGTCTCCAGACTCCCATTCACCTCTATACTGGAAAAAATAGTTGAGTCTCAGTTGAAGTGCTTCTTGGAGGATCACGCTATCCTAGAGTTATTCCAATCCGGCTTCAAATCTCTCCACAGCACTGAAACTGCTCTACTGAGGGTTTTTAACAACATTTTCCTAGCCACTGATGCAGGTGATTCTGTGCTGCTTGTCCTATTGGACCTTACATCTGCTTTCGACACCATCGACCATGGGATCCTCTTTTCGACGCTAGAGCAGTGGGTGGACATCACAGGGTCAACCCTCAATTGGTTTAGGTCCTACATCTTTGACAGAACCTTTTGCGTCATTATCAAAGATTTCAGTTCAGCATCGGCAGCACTTAAGTGGGGTGTACCACAGGGGTCCATCCTCAGTCCCCTTCTCTTTTCTTTATACCTGCTACCATTAGGTTCTGTTTTCCGCACTCACAACATACCCTTTCATTTCTATGCCGATGACTGTCAAATTTACTTCCCCCTGAGGCACAGAGGCACACGCTCTATTCAACCCCTTCTTGACTGCCTGGTTGACATCCGGGACTGTATGGCTTTAAACTTCTTAAGTTTCATTGAGAAGAAGTCTGAAGTCATATTGTTCCATCCCAATGGCATGTACATGAACCACTGCATTGACCTTTCCTCTCTATCTCTGTTAGAGAAACAAAGAGTCACCAATTTGTGAGTGATAACGGACCCTTCCTTAAAACTTAACAGTAATGTAAACATGATTGTTAAATCCTGTTTTTTTCAGTTGAGGCGGCTGTCTAAGCTGAAGCCTATATTATCCAAAAAGAATCTTGAGACAGTGATCAATGCATTCATAACATCCAAGCTCAATTACTGCAATGCACTTCTGTTTGGAATCAATCAATCCTCCATTGCACGTCTACGATTGGTCCAAAATGCTGCAGCCCGATTTTTAACTGGTACAGGCCATAGAGAGCACATTACTCCAGTTTTGGCCTCCCTGCACTGGCTACCCATTCACCTTTGGATCCAGTTCAAAATACTCATGTATGTTTTTAAACCACTGAACTGTTCTGCCTCATCCTATCTCACTGATCTTCTACAGATCTTCTACACCGTGCTCTCTGAGGTCAGCAGACCAGATGCTCCTTTCAGTTCCAGAAACCCATTGCAAGCTCAGAGGTGACAGGGCTTTCTCTGTTGCAGGTCCAAGACTGTGGAATGAGTTGCCATTGTGTGTCAGGCAGGCTCCCACAATCACAGTCTTTAAGTTTCGCCTGAAAACCCACTTTTATTCCCTTGCCTTTGACATGGTGTGATTTATTTTGATCTTGTCTGTAGTCTACAGTGTTGGCCATTTAGTTATTATCCACTGCTATTTGTATCTTTACTTTTATTTTATGTTTTCCTGTCAGCTGTGTTGGTTTGTTCCTATTGTACAGCACTTTGGTTGGCCTTGTTGCTGTTTTAAGTGTTCTATAAATAAATTGGTATGGTATGGTATGGTATGGTTTGGTATGGTATGGTATGGTATAAGGGTGTCCATAAGTGCTCTTGGCACCAGTGGTGTAGTCTATGTGATATGTTGGTATATGCCGTATACCCACTAAAAAAGCTTGGGAATTTCCATATACCCACATTAAAGTGCCCAGTGATAAGTGACATATCATTGGCATGTGTCACTGATATGTTGAAACATTGAAATGTCGGGTGAACGCGTCGTAAATGCCCACAGAGAACAATCGTGTCCCTCTTTGGTGGGGGTGAGGCAGTTTGTTTGTATTCCGTGAGGTGCACGTGCCACCATGAGCCGCTCCAGCTACATGAAGCTAGCAGGAATGATACAAAGCATTGCCAGAACAAGGGCGAGGGAGGTTTCAGAATAAAAGTTTAGAGTGGATATTTTATTTTGTCGTGTCAAAAGTATTATGAGTTCATTGTTTGAAGCCACCAGCGCTTAGTTTTGAGAGTAATAAACAGCAAAAGACTTATTAAACAATGATTCTTGGTCACATTACAATACATTAAATTAAAAAATATTAAACAACACAAATTATAGAATAAACACTTCTTTTAAAACATTCATATTTACATGTTTCACTTAAAGCCTAAAGAACTTTCACATTTTGTCCAATTTACTTTGGAAGTCTGAACGAAAAAGAAAATAACTTATATGCATGCGTGCGCGTATGTGTGCGTGTGTGTGTAATGTATATCCATCCATCCATCCATTATATCAGAATCAGAATAAGCTTTATTATCATTGCACCGAGATACAACGAGAACATGTACATACAGTCGTCCGAAAGATGGGCGGAGGGCACGAAGCTGCTACTATAAAAGCGTAGCCTTGTTATTCTTGTTCAGAATAATATTGTTGCTTAGATGAGAAAAGAGAAGAAAACCATGAGGAGAGACGGTATAAAAATATGCATATATATTCTGCTTCCTATGGAGGTGCTTTGGGCAAATCAAAATAAATTGATGATTACATTGTAGTAACCAGTGTATGGTGTTTCTCAGCACAGTATAGCCACTACAAAAATGTAAACAACACCACTGCTTGGCACCAGATTGCTCTAGGTCATAGATCGATGATTGACTTTGTAGTTGTATGAGTTGTGGCCATTTGTCTTGGACACTTGGGTGAAGAGAGGAGCTGAGCTGTCAACTAATCACCACCTGGTAGTGAGTTGGATCAGATGGTGGAGGAAGATGCCGGACAGACCCAGTAGACCCAAACGTGTAGTTAGGGTTTGTTAGGAATGTCTGGCAGAAGAACCCATCAAAAATATCTTCCAGTGACGCCTCCGGGAGAGCTTTAACCACATCCCAGCTGAGGTAGAGGACATTGAATCAGAGTGGACTATGTTCCTTGCCTCAATTGTTGAGGTGGCTGCCTTGTTCTATGGCTGAAAGGTTGTCAGTGCTTATCAGAATGGCTATCCTCAAAGTTGGCAGTGGACACCATTGGTTAGGGAGGCTGTCAAGCTGAAGAAGGAGTCCTATCGGGCATTGTTGGCTGGTGGGACTCAGGAGACAGCTAAGGAGTACCAAAGGGCCAAGGAGTCCACAGCCTTGGCTGTTGCTGAGGCAAAAGCTCAGATGTGGGAGGAGTTCATTGAAGCCTTTGGATAGAGACTCAGTCGACTTCCTGACAATTCTGGTAAACCATCAGGCGGTTGAGGAGGGGAAAGTGGGAAAAGCAGTGCTTTACCAACACTGTGTTCAGTGAAGGTGGGGTGCTGTTGACCTCAATCAGTAATTTCATCGGGAGGTGGAAATAATTATTTTTGGACTATCTCCATCCCACCGGCACATCTTCCACAGAGGAAGCTGAGTCGGGGACTTCAGGGTTGGTCTGTCCATAACCATGGCTGAGGTCACCAAGGTAGTTAAAAAGCTCTATTTTGGCAGGGCTCCAGAGGTGGATAGGATTAACCCTGATTTACTTAAGGCTCTGGATGTTGTGGGTCTGTCTTGGTTGACATGCCTTTGTAACATTGTGTGGACTTCAAGGGCAGTGCCACTGGATTGGCAGACTGGGGTGGTGGACCCCCTCTTCAAATAAGGGGACCAGAGGGTGTGCTCCAATTATAGGGGCATCACTCTTCTTAGCCTACCCGGTAAGGTCTATTCAGGGGTACTGAAGAAGCGAGTCCGATCGTTGGTCAAACCTCAGATCCAGGAGGTACAATGTAGGTTCTGTCTTAGCTGTGAAACACTGGACCAGTTCTTTACCCTCACTAGGGTCCTTGAGGGGTCATGGGAGTTTGCCTATCTAGTCTACATGTGTTTTGTGGACTTGGAGAATACATTCAACCATGTTCCTCAAGGTTCACTGTTGGGAGTGCTCTATTAGTATGGGAATGGGGGCTCATTGCTATGGGCTGTTCAGTCCCTATATAAGCAGTGCAAGAGTTTAGATTTCACTGCCTGTTGTAAGTCGGCCCCTTCAAGGTGGGAGTTGGACTCTGCCAGGGCTGTTCATTGTTACCATTTCTGGTCATAGCTTTTGTGGACAAAATTCATCGGTGCAGCCAGAGACAGAGAGAGTCCATTTCTTTTTTTTCTTTTTTTTTCATTTTTTTTTTCTTTTTTTTTCTTTTTTTTTGTGAGCTCAGTTTAAGTGTAGAAACATTGTGAAGTGTTTCAATGAACTTATCATCATCGCTCAATTTTATTTTATTTTATTTTATTTTTTTAAAGAAAGAGAAGAAAGAAGAATAAATAAATAATAAAAAAGAAGAAGATAAGGCGAGAGACCACCATGACAAAACAACATGCACAGCACAATGCCACCCACAATATCACCATGAAACATTCGACATCGCACAAGGAATCATCTAGCTTCCACCACTACCCAACCTAGCGTGCATCTGTCAAAGCACCTGAATCCAAACACCCGCGCAAGCACGCCCACCACCACCAGATTTCTCCAAAAGAATGCCCAATAGTGGACGCGGGGGCCCACAGACCCGCCCCCCCAGGACACAATGGCAACATAGGGAGGACCGGAGCCACAGACACACAGCGGCCCACAGGCCCGGAGCCCCAAGAGTCTCCCAACAGGGAGAACCGCACCCCCCCCCCCAGAGAGGAGCAGAGGAAAGAACCGGGTGACCCCAGCCACCACAATGCAGAGCCTCCAGGAAGCTGCAACGACGAGCCCACAGGCCCGGCCAGCGACCCATGCCCCCCCCAAGTAGATCCGGCCATGGACACCGAGCCCCAAGCCCCGAGGCCATACCACCCCCTAGCAGAGCCCTGACAGAGCCAGGGCACCCAGGCCCCGCCAGGCAGCAACCAGGGCGGACCGACGTGCACCCCACCACCCAGCCCAGACACCGAGAGCCACCAATGCACCGGCGGCAAGGGAGTCCCCCGCCAAAGGGGGGCACGACCGGGGGGAGTGGGCCCCACACCAAACGTGGGGCCCAAATTGATCCAAGAGAGGGGGGACCACCAAAAACCCAACCCGAGCAACCAAGAGGCACACACAGATAGCCCGACAGAATCTCTGTCGGGCCAACCGCATGCACCATCTACCTGACAGCGACCACAGGCCGGCCCCAGCCCAAGGGGCAGAGCAGCAGGGAGCCGCAGCCGAGGAGGGCCGGCTCTCACATCAAGAGCTCCGCACCATAGGCCCGGAGACGCCCCAGCACGCCACCCATACACCCCCCCACACACACAGCACCCCCACTGCAAATGCCACACAGGAAGACCAGCCAGTGCCCGGATGAGGCGAAGCCACACCCCCAACCGCCGCCCTACACCACTTTAGATGAACAGATGCTCAGATATATTCATCAATTAACGCGGATTCCTCATTTTTCTGAACTGAATAAAACGTGCATTGAATTTAATGAAATGCAAACGTGAGACGTCATTTATGTTTGACCCATCAAAATGAATGCGGTCATTTATTTACAGAATCAAAGTTTAACATCAAACATTTACATTAATTTGGCAAATTATGAAAATAACAACTTAAGCAATCAATCAGGAAAAATCATACGGCCATGATTTTTCCGTTGCTTCACCACAGACATTTATGAAACTGTACAATTATGATCTTTTACCCACACGGATGTGGATGAGCATTTTACACAGACATTTCTAAATATCTGGAAGTATATCTACTTGATAGAAAGTTTAAAGATGGGAAAGAAGTTTAGAGGGAGTAAAGATGGTATGGGAGGGGAAGTGTTCACCAGAATTGACACTCTCCATCAGAACCCAGCTCTCCCCGGTACGCTTGGTAGGAAACTTGACTCGTTACCTTTCTGAAGTTAGTCAGCAGATATGGAGCTCCGTTAACGCTACCTGTCCAGCGTCTCCTTAGGATGCTGTGAATCGTCAGAAGTAGTGGCGAGTGAAAATGTTATAATCCCATAGAACTCGGAAGAGCTCTGTTGTCATGTCAGGATCATCCCGTCTCTCACAGAACTGGGCTTCTCTCACAGAACTGGTTGAACTGTGTATCCAGCAGAACTCCAACAGCACTCCATCAGAACTGAACAGAACTGTCCCAGAACTGTTCCAGCACCATCCCAGAACTGAGTAGACCAGGAAGTACCGACATTTTAAAGAGCTCTTTCCCGGTTCACTTTTGGGAGTATTCCCATTGGTCAGAAACAACCAGACGGGGTGTGTTTTGTGACGTAAGAGGTTAGAAGACAGCAAGAATTGTTATGAAACAGATCAGAAATGTTCTCACAGACAGAGAGAGTTTTGTTTTGGCGCGTTTCAGAAACAGGTGCCAACCTCTATATTTATGTCTGAGAGGATTCTAAAAACATGACAGTTCGTTCCAACAACTTGTTTTGCGTTTGACTCCAACCTTGGACCAACTTACACTTGCTCATTCAAAGGCAGAAATCAGAAAAGGCATAATTACTCTGTAACAGACCTCAACATGAATTCTAACTTTGCATGAGAAAAAATCATTACACAGTTAATAAAATTGATTAGTTCACTGCAACATCTAAAATGGTTTGAACTAAGACACTTTGATTATCAACATTTGTAAAATAGTAATGATAATAAAAAGAGAGTGTTCTTTTCACTTGAATCTTCAAGAAAGAAAGTCTCAGGATGGGTGAACCTGCATTTCTGGATTCAAATCAATGAAATGACAGTTCCTGTCCCACAAGGTTCTTAAGGTCAAGATTTTTGACCTTAGACTTGGTTTTTGACATGGGCCTAGTCCACTACACCACCAATGACCACACGTACACTACCATAGCCGACCCCCCGCCGAAAGCCGGCAGCCACCCCGGTCAGAGTGCCGGCCATCGCAACCAGGAACCTAGATTAAAAGAATCAGAACAGCCCAGGAGGAACCGAAGCACCGGCCCCAACACTGACCGCCCCCAAGGCCCAAAGCCCACCCACAGCCCAGACCCCAACAATGCCCCCCCCCCCCCC
>NC_056510.1:27360255-27414794 GCF_014905685.2 Nematolebias whitei
CCCCCCCCCCCCCCTCCATCCCCGACCCCTAGTGTCACACGGAAAAAGGAGGTGTTTGTGAAAGGGGAAAAAAAAATAAAAATAAAATAAATAAATAAATCTATATATGCATAAATAAATTATGAACAGACCCACTTCCTCCTCCTCCCACTCGAATATGGTGTTGATGCATGTTGTTATACAGTGCGTTTAAAATGGGGGGATGAGGTGGCGACCAGCACAGACCCACCTCTTGCCCAGAGAGCAGGCGGCGCCCGTTCACCCCTCATCTCCGCACAGAACCCTAAATGTCTACATGCTACATATGAGAGTGGGCACAGGTCCGGGGAGGTGGAAATGGTAGTACATCCCACCACCTAAGTGCGATCATGTGCCCACTCCAGATCCTATATATGCCTGTGTCGTGAGAGTGTTATAAGTGAGTGTCTAGGTTGTATATTAAAATTAGAGAGAGTCCATTTCAGTAGCCTCAGGATTCCTTCTCTGCTATTTGTGGATGATGTTGTCCTTTTGGCATCATTGTGCCATGATCTTAAGCTCCCACTGGAGCAGTTCATAGCCAAGTGTGAATTAGCTGGGATGAGAATTAGCACCTCCAAATCTGAGGCCACGGTCCTCAGCCAGAAAAGGGTGGATTGCTCTCTTCGGGTTGAGGGTGAGGTTCTGCGCCAAGTGGAAGAGTTCAAGAACCTTGGGATTTTGTTCATGAGTGAGGGAAGAATAGAGCATGAGATTGACAGATGCATTGGTGCAACATCTGCAGTATTGCGGACTCTGTACCAGCTTGTTGTAGTGAAGAGGGAGTTGAGCTGTAAGGCAAAGCTTTCTATTTACGGGTCAGTCTGCATTCCTACCCTCACCTATGTGTACAAACTCTGTGAAGTGATAAAATGAATTAGATTGCCAATATAGGTGGTTCAAATTATTTTCTTCCACAGGGTTGCTGGACTCTCCCTTAGAGATAGGGTGAGAAGTTTAATTATCCAGGAGAGACTCGGAATAGAACTGCTGCACCTCCATATCAATAGGAGCCAGTTGAGGTGGTTTGGGCATCTGGTAAGGATTCTCCCATGGCACCTCCCTAGGGAGGTGCTTTGGGCATATCCGACTGGGAGGAAACCCCGGGGAAGACACAGGATATGCTGGGGAGACTATGTTTCTCAGTTGGCCTGGGAATGCCTTGGAGTCCTCCCAAAAGTGTTGGAAGAGGTGGCTTTGTAAAGAGATGTCTGGGGCTCTTTTCTCAAACGGTTGCCCCTGTTAGAAGACTTCAGAACAAGCAAAAGATAATGGATGGATGGATGTCATGAAAAATAAGTGATTATAAAAAATGTATCTTTCTTTCAAATGACCTAATTAAACTCAGAGTAACTATTATTGAAAAGTACAAGTCTGGGAATGAACACAAATGATTTCCATGGCTTTAAACCTCTCCGCGTGTTTGGTAAATTCATCATCACCAATGAGATGCAATCAAATGCATATGCATGAAATGTATGGAATGCATGCAAACTATGCATACATTTCCATCTCCATCTTTTTTTTTCCAGGAGGCCCTATCATCCATGTCCTGAGCAACATTCTCCGGCTCCTCCTGGGGGGAACATCAAGGCATGTCCGAAAAACCAAAAGTAGGATTCCAGGAGGCATCCTAATGAGATGCCCAAACCACCTCAACTGACTTTTTCAATGCAAAGGAACAGTGGCTCTACTCCAAGCTCCCTCTGAATGACAGAGCTCCTTGCACTATCGCTAAGGCTGAGCCCTTCACTGTACAAAGAAAACTCATTTCAGCTGCTTGTGTTTTTGATGTTATTTCTTTGCCTCAAATGTTCAATGGCATATTTGAGGGTGAGAAAATGCCTGAGGAATGGAGAAGTGTGCTAATGCCCTTTTTTAAGAACAAGGGTGATTGTACAGGACTGTAGCAACTATAGGGGACTTAAGTTAATGAGCCACACAATGAAGATCTGGGAGAGAGTTATGAAAGCTAGACTTAGACAAGAGGTGACTGTGAGCAACATGACAAGAAAGAGCACCACAGATGCCATCTTTGTTTTGAAGATGCTGATGGAGACGTACAAAGAGGGTCAAGAAGAACTCCATTGTGTCTTTGTGGATTTAGAAAAAGCATATGACAGGGTGCTAATCGAAAATGTGTGGTATTGCATGAGGAAATCTGGAGTGGCACAGAAGTATATTAGAATGGTACATGACTTGTATGAGGACAGCAGGACAGTGGTGAGATGTGCTGTATGAGTGACAGATAGCTTCAAGGTGGAGGTGGGATTGCATCAAGGATCGGCTCTGAGCCTCTTCTTGTTTGCTCTGGTGATGGACCGACTAACAGATGAGGTCAGGAAGGATTCCCTGTGAACTATGATGTTTGCAGATGACATTGTGATCTGTGGTGAGAACAGGGAACAGGTAGAAGAGAACTTGGAGAGGTAGAGGTATGCACTTGAAAGAAAGGGAATGAAAGTTAGTCATAGTAAAATAGAGCACATGCGTTTGAATGAGAGGGAGGTCAGTGAAACAGTGAGGCTACAAGGAGCAGAGTTCACAAAGTTGCAGGACTTCAAGTATTTGGGGTCCACTATCCAGGAAAATGGAGAGTGTGGTAAAGAGGTGAAAAAGAAAGTTCAGTCAGGATGGAATGGATGGAGAAAAATTTCAGGAGTGATTTGTGACAAATGTGTCAATGAAGGTCAAAAAAAAAAGTTTACAAGACAGTTGTGAGACCAGCTATGCTATGATGTATGGTCTTGAGACAGTGACATTGACAAAAAGACAGGTGAATGAACTGGAAGTGGCAAAAATAAAGATGTTGAGGTTCACTTTAGGAGCGACAAAGATGAAAAAGATTAGAAATGAGATCATCAAAGGTACAGCATAGGTTGAACAACTGGGAGATAAAGTTAGTGAGGCCAGACTGAGATAGTTTGGACATGTCCAGAGGAGGGACAGTGGGTATGTTGATAGAAGGATGTTAGAAATGCAGCTGCCTGGAAAAAAAACAAAAGGAAAGTCAAAGGGAAGATATATGGATGCAGTGCAATTAGGGAGGACATGGAAGTAGTTGGAGTGAGGAGAGAGGATACAGAGGACAGAGTGAGATGGAGAAAGGCTGTGGCAACCCCTGAAGAGGGAAAAGTTGAAAGAAGAAGAAGAAAGAAGTGTTTTTGATCTCATTCTTTTGGTCACGATTAAAAACTTGTGACGCAGGTGAGGGTTAAAACGAAGACAAACCTGTATACAGTATTGATAAATTTGCCTTTTGACTCAACTCTTTCTTCACCATTACCAATTGAAGCAACATCATTAGGAAATGGAAATTGTAGAGGTAATGGTTGAGGCTTGAGAGGTCTGAGCACCTTTTAACAGGTGTTTATGCTAACTGTTCAAAGTAATGTAGTAAATGTTGACTGACCTCAATCAAATAATGTGAGTTCTTTAACAAGATTTTAATTTCCCTCAATCAAAGAAAGACAAAGAATCTGGTCATTTAAATACACAATTCTGTCAAGTTTATTTTCAGCTTGTATAATGACAAGATGGCAAATATATGAAATATAAATGAATAACCAATGAATAACCAATAGCATTATTTCAGAAGGTGAATGATGTAAATAGTCTAAAGACTTTGAGAAGAGATATATTCAATTTGGACTAAAGTTTTATCTCTAAAGTTAAAATTTAGGTAAACTCAGATTTGTGAACCTAAATTATGTCTAAGAAAACTCAGTTGGCACTTGTTGTTCTCTCATCAGAAGGAAGATGTTTTATCCTACCAGAAAAGTCCATCTCTCATTACCACAATGGATGATACAAAAGCCGGAGGTACATGCTGTTACTGGAGGCTTGTCTTCCCGCAGGGCCACGTCTGATCCAGCTGGACGTGCATCACTCTCGGGGTGTCTGAGCGTTTTGTGGACTTTACCATTTCTCAACTGACTGGCTTGGAGTCCCAGATGGAACTCTTTGCTGGCTCAGAGCCAACTCTCCACATGGACATCCCACGTCCGCCAGCTTTGGACAACCTCTTCCATCCAAAGACTGCTTCTCTCAAGAGCCTTCTTCCACAACTCTCTCTCAACAACTGATCTCTGGTGTCCATATTACCTGACACGAAGTGTCCGTACCCCGATCTTCACCAATGAAATGCAATTACCAACAGTGGGTATAAACAAAAGCTGAAGTTGTTAATCATGTTAATCATACCCTCTCCTCTCAAAGTCTTTAAAGAGGGAATACAATGGCTTTTGTTGAAAATGGTAACACCTTTTTTTTTTCCATAAACACTATTCTCTCAGCAAAATGCAAGTTTGATTCCTGACACACATTGAAAACAGTGGCTTACTTTCTTTGGTTACCACAGCAAACGATAGCTCTTGTTAGTATGGCAAAGTCCGTCCTTTGTTAGAAATTTATCTTCAGAGACACCAAGCCTGTCTATCCCAGGAAAGATAGTTGCTTAGCTCAAAGGGTGGTTTATTAACACAGAGGGTTAATGATCATACAGTATGGAGCCAGAGTGGTTCAGTATGTCGACCTGAATTGTAGATTTAGCAGAGGGGGGGAGGTAGAAGAGACGTGGTGTCTCTGAAGACGTTCTATCTTTTTGAGGGACCTTGGCTGGAAGCTACAAAATAAAGCAACAAACTGAGGACGAGGCCCCAATCTGTCTTGCCATCTCCTGTTCCATTCTACCTACACTTGTGAACAAGATGCCCAGATTCCTAAACTCCTCCGCCTGTAGCAAAGTGTTCCCTCAAAGCCAGAGTTGGGAATTCCACCCATTTCAACCAGAAAAGGGTGGCATGCATACAACACAGTTTTTTTGAAGATAGCATCAGATTGCCTTCCAAGATTTCCCTATATTTCCTATATTTTTCAGTATTCATTTACCTTCCAGGGCTAGCTGCCGATAATCAGTTGATTTTGCTGTCTTCCTCATGCCATTTGGCTAACTCTGGTCAAGATTTAATATTAGGTTTATCTACAGTGGCTTTGTCTTTGCCACTCTCACATAAAGTGTGGACTGGTGAAGAAACCAGTCAACAGTTGTATACACAATCTTTCACATCCCCCTCATCACCTGCTTTGGCGACTGAGGAGAGAATTCAGAAGGTTCAGCCTCATCTGGATTCTCGAGGTCCTCAGGTGGAGCAGAGGACATGGGGGTCTCTGAAGCTGGTGGCTAGAAGACCACAGAAGCTAGTGGCTGGGGGATCACAGGAGCTGATGTGGCTGAGATGAGTGTTGGCACTGGTGGCTGAATGCTGTTGTAGTGGTGGTGGCAATGTGACCCAGGTTGTTTTCATCCAGCTGATGCGGAAGTGATTGGAGGAACTGCTGCTGCAATCAGCTTGTGGACTTGAGACTCAGAGGGCTCGGGGAGTTGAGCCTTGGATTGCTCAAGGCTCGACTACTTCTGCAGTTGAAATGGGTTTGACTTCTTAAGGAACTCTGGGGAAGCAGGAGGTGAAGCAGAAACTGGGAACACAGGTGGCAGAGTGCACATGGGAAAAATTGGAGGTGGAGAGAGCTGTGTTATGTGAGGACCCTTGAAAGTGGAGAAAATTATTAATTGTCCTTTCAAATATCTTATTTTGGTGAATGGATGTGTAAATTAAAAGAAATAATGAAGTCCAGGTCTGGAAAACAAAATATTTTCCATGAGTAGCCAAGTGGTTGTAATCAGGGCTTAATTTGAGCCAGATCCTGCCAGAACAGCATATGGAATTCTCTTGTTTTGACAAGATGCGTTCCAGTAACTGTGTGGATCTGGTAACTCTCAGACCTACTAATAATAAAGTTATGAACAAATTTGACTGCCTTGAATTAATAAAACCTATAATGGACATGTAATCTGAAAATAATTACATAAACACAAATTTTAAACTAAGAGCCACTTACAACTTTCCTAATATCACATAAGAGCTGCCCCTTCAAGTAAGCATTTCCACTTCAACCCTTAAAAAAATCAGAGCCCGCACGTGGTATGGGGGAGGGGGTTAGGGTGCTTGAAAGAAGCAAAGCGCGCTTACAAATTTAGATAAACATAGATGTTTAACAACCCATTAAAATACAGCAGAAGGCAGGAAAGGGCATCTATTTTATTCAAAATGTTCTGACCTGTCTGTCTTTTCAGACCCCCGCTATTTGCGTTCTGGCATCATTTGGTTTACATATTAAGCACTGGTTATAATGTACCTTGAGTCCGGGTTCTTAGCATGGGAAAACCAAAGTTTTTGAAGCTCATCTGTGATGTCCATAAGCTTGGTGATGGGAATCTCTGCAACCTCCAGGTTTGTAGAGAGGTGGGTGTCTGCTGGATTCTTCTGTGTCTGTGCATACTGTCATGATTGGGTGAAAAGCTGAAGCCATATGCAGAACCAAAACACTCTAAAACTCAAAGGAAATGTGTGGGTAAATAAAATTACTAATTTATTAATAAAATCAAAACCCAAAGGCTGACGTGGCAGCAAAATACTTACAGGAAAAAATCAATGGAAGACTTGAAGGGAAAACAAACATGAATAGCTTGAAAGACACAATGCACAGACAACAAACAAGAAAAAGGACACAAGCTTTAAAGGAAAACTAATGAAGAAGACATGACAACACCTGGAGAGAAATGAGGAGCAGGTAAGAGTGGGAGGGGCAGGAGCTGAACTGCTTGAGGGGAAAAACACTGGGAAAGCTGAAACACAAGGTAACAGAATCAGAGAAATACTCAAAAGAACAACAGAAAACATGTATAATGACACATCCAAGGGGGTGAATACTTTATAGGCACTTTAAAACAGATGCCCAACGAAGGCTGGAGTTGCCTGATGACATTATGCTCTCAAAACGAAATTTTGAAAAGCTACACAAAGCAGTTACAAAATAAATGAAAAAAGTTACAACTGCGAAAGACAACTGTGCTTTTTATTTTGTTTCAGTTTGTTCGTCTCTTAATCTTAACTACCGGCTGAGGAGTACAGAAAAACAAATTACATGCTGGGACCAAGCATGGTTCATAAAAGTAGGTTCAAGCAGGCTCATTTGCTGTCAGACAAAATTCCTTCCAATTTATACAAAAACATGGCATGGAGCTTTTTTAGCTGTGTAAATTTCTCAATCATTGCTTTTATTGTCAGTGTATTCAATCTTTCTTGGGTCATTGTATTTTTTATAAATGGCTTGATTTATTTGAATTTGGAAACACTTCACTGGACTCTATGGTTGTCATGGGCTTGTGATCAAAATGTGAAGCAGCTTCAGAGTTTCAGAAAACACAAAATGCAGATTGTTATAAAAAAAATAACTGAAATAATGCCACTGTACTGCTGTATATCCTGAAGTCAGAGGTTTTGTAAATGAGAGTAAGCTCAGTTTACAGTTATGGTCTGAGTAACTCTGAATATGCATCAACTGCCTCCCCCAGTGGGAACTTTTTGAGTATACTCAGGAAAATGCACACTGTCGAGCAGCACAGCTGCAGTCAAGTGTCCAGCAAAAGCAAACTTCTACTTCTACTACAGTGTACTAAGTGCAATTTGGGATGAATGTCCTGGACTTTCCCCCTCACACCACCTATAGCTTCTCCCATCACACTTGCTTCTTCAAATGCCTGAGCTATCAATCTGTCCCTGTCCATCTCCTTCTCTGGGGAACAAAACATATTCAACTGGTCCAGAAGTACTTCTGAGGTAAATCTGCAGTTGTGCCTCCCTCAGTTGCTTTGAAGCAAAGAAATCTCTTCTGCACTGCATTGGCTATGTTTATATAATGAAGCCCAACAAGCAGGCAATGAGTTGATACATGTTTCTTGTTAGCCTGTATTGTCATAAATTTGGTGCTTTTGAGTTCCTGCATGATTTGCCCTTGCATGATGTCCAGCATGCAGTTGAGTCTCACTTTGAATAGATTTGGACATACCTTTGAAAAGAGTTACCTTTTTTTAGATCCGTCTGGATGGCACAGTTCAATGATGCCACAAAATCCACTAATCCCAAAAAACACACTTGAGTTAAATGCCTGGGACTCATCTTTGAAGAGCCAATTCAAATGCTCCACAGAGTTAATGTGATGAATGATTTTTTGTGGAATATCGGTCCACATCAGGGTAGCACGGTGGTGCAGTTGGTACAGCTGCCGACTCTTAGCGAGAATGTTGCCCTGGTTCAAATCCTGGCTGGGGTCTTTCTGGGTGGAGTTTACATGTTCTGTCCGTGCATGTGTGGGTTTTCCCCGGATACTCCTGTTTCCTCCCACAGACCAAAAACATGCATGTTAGGCTGATTGGTAACTCTGAATTGTCCCTGGGTGTGCTTGAGAGAGTGAATGTTTGTCTCATTTGTCTCTATGTGTCCCTGTGATGGACTAGAGACCTGTCCAGGGTGTCCCCCGCGTCTCCACTGCGACTGCTGGGTATGGGCACCAGTGACCCCGGTGACCTGAAAAGAAAGAAGTGGGTAAAGATAATGGATGGATGGATGGATGGATGGACGGATGGATGGATGGTCCACCTCATTGTGATTCTAAAAAAAACTTGCATGGTGGCTCTCATCTGAGCAACTGCACAGCAATATTTTTCCTTTTTTTTTTCTTATACCATGTTTAAGAAATGCTGTGCATGTCTTCCCTCTGTTCTTAGTTTCCTCTGAGTTGTATTAAATTTTGGCCCAAGCTGCTTGGTTTCTAATTTTTCTTCAAATTTCATTCTTTCAAATTGATTGCATGCAGCATGTTCCAAGGTACAGTCATTCTTGCTTTGACAGTGTCTTTTGAGGTCTATTCTTATTAGTGGATGTATCATGTTTGGCAGCACGATGGCTCAGTGGTTGGCACTGTTGTCCTGGGTTCAATCCTCGGTTGGACCTGGGGTCTTTCTGTGTGGAGTTTGCACGTTCTTCTCATGCTTGCGTTGGGTTTATCCGGGTACTCCAGTTTCCTCCCACAGAACAAAAACATGCATGTTAGTCTGCCTTCAGGCCCAGGCCTCCCTTGCAAAAGAGATCTGTGATCTCATTGGGATTTGCCTGGTTAAATAAAGGTTAACGAATAAATCAGTGAACTGATATCAGCATGTCTAAAAAAGTTAAATCTGGTCCTCTGGACATTCAAAAAAAACACAAAACAAAGCAAATCAACAAAAAAATGTAGAAACGTTTCGTCTCTCATCCGAGAGACTTCCTCTGTCTGAGGAGCTGTATTCAGCTCAGTCTCTTAAATAGCACCGTCTCAGAGAGGATCAACCAGTTTTGCTGCTGACAACCAAAACCAGCTGATCACATGTTCAAGAAGGACCATCAGCCTAACAATGGATCATTAGCACACTGATGGCTGTTTACTGTTCACAGAGGGCTGAGTGATACTAGCAATCACAGCATTGTAAGAGGGGGACAGTTGAACCCGGAGGCCTCCACCCCTGTTTAACGATGGACGATTTCTTTTTACAAAGATGGCCTCCTTTACTCCTCTCTCAAACCATCGTTCCTCTCTGTCCAGGATGTGAACATCTTCATCCCTGAAAGAGTGACCGCTGGCCTGGAGATGAGTGTAGACCGCATATGATATCAGCATGAATGTGTTTATGGGGTCAACTTATTTCTGCCCCAATGAAACTGTTTTAGTGCCGCTTACAGTTCTGATCATTGCCAACAAATTTAATCCATCTACTGATAAATGTTGTTGCTGACCTGTACTGCCTCATCACTGCAAATGAGCGCAAAACTGATAAGTCACTAAACAGTATTTAAAAGTAAAGTGAAGAGTTAAAATTGATGAAAATCACACATAACAAAACAATACAGATCAGTTATAATAAGATGTAAAACTAGGTTGTTTACATTATTTATTATGAGGAACGACTGTACCTTTCAGGATGAAAAGTAATTTTAAGAAAGGCAACACACCACCTGCCCTCCTTTGACTAGCCAAGCCTTCATATTCACCAGCTGAAAAGTAGATAAAAAATGTGTAAATTCAAAGCAACAACAAATAAGTTCAAACAAAAGTAAATTTCTTTCAGCTGCTCCCTTCTTCAGGGGTTGCTACAGCAATCGAACTCGTATGAAAGATTTGGCAAATATTTTTATTTACACCACATTCCCTTCCTGACACAGTAGTGGAGTGGTGGCACAGAGGTTAGAGAGGGTGGACCTGTGATTGGAAGATCGCCAGTTCAACTCTCGGTACCGACAACATCAAAATGAGGATGGGAAAGGTGACGCACCCACACCTGCCTCCACCCTCATTTTTCCCACTCTGGGCCCTTGAGCAAGACCCTTAACCCCCACCATCTGCTCCCCTGGGTGCCCAGATAGCAGCTCTCTTCTCCACACAGTGGGCTGTGGTAGCTCAGTGGTCTGGGGTTGTGTCAGGAAGAACATTCGGTATAAAAACAAATGCCAAGTCTTCGTGGGACTTAGTTCGCTGTGGCGACCCCTGAAGAAGGGAGCAGCTGAAAGAAAAAGAAAAGCCTTTCCTGATGCAACCTGGACTTGAACTCACAACCTCAGGATTATAAGACCACAACACTGACCACCAAGCTACTGAAGCCCACCCATCAAACAAGTTCAAACAATATACCTTATGTGATAGATATTTGCTTCGGTTATAAAGACGAGGTTGTAAAAATATTGTGCGCTGTTTATTTATTTATTTTATTTTTTTAAATGAGTCACACAGACATTGCCCAGTTTCTTACACTTTAAGTATTCTGAGTAAATGACATAGCTTGCTCTGGTGCAAGCCCCATCCAGCTTGAAAGTTAATTTTGAACTATGTCTGTAGTGATGTAGCTGTTAGCTTCACTACTAATTAATTATTCTTAAAGCTAGTTCAAGCACAAAGAATATTAATTGTTTAATTACAACAGATTCTTTTCTTTTTCGAGTTAAATTTCTGTTATGTGACCAAGATAACTTGTGAGTGGAGTGTTTAATCAGTGACATGAGACACCATTTTTGTCTTTGACACATCAGAATAAATGCGGTCATTTATTTAACAGAATCAAAATTTAACATCAAACATGTACACATTGATTTGCTGATCTGTTTCTGATTAATAAACTTGGCACTCTTTACTAACAAGACAACAGGACATTACTGGTCGAGACTGATTCATCTCTGAAGGCATCTAGCTTGATTACTGGCGAATAGAAAAGTTTAAGAGAGGAGGAATAGATTTAGGGAGTAAGTTTAGATTTAAGGATGAAAGTTATGTGTTGAACCATAACATGGCACCCTTCCTCCGACATCCAGCTCAGCCCTCCGGTACACTTCAGGACGTGCAGCGACTTTGTTACCTTAGCAGAGGATGTATCCACTCCGGAACAGAAGTCCATTGGTACGCTCCCTTTTCAGCGTCTCCGGTTAGAGTAGCTGGGTGTCATCAGAAATCGTGACGAAGTACTCGGTTCAACCGAATAAGCTTCCTTAAGAGTTGAGCATTTACTGCTCGGGTTGAGTCATAGCCGAGGCAGGCTGTGACTACGCTGGACTGGAGAGACCTTTGGCACATGGTCAAATCCATCCGCTACTTAGTTGAGTCTCATCTCCGACTGAAAGTTCCAGCAAGACTGGAAAAGACTAAGACTCGTGAAGACTTTGAAGAAGACTGACTGACTTAGAAGACCAAGACTCAATAGTTCCAAGAAGTGTTGCCTTTTAAAGGGGTATCCACTTCCTGTTACGTGGTACTTCCTGATTGGTTGAAACAACCAGCAGGGGTGTGCTTCTAGTGATGTCAGAGGGTCACTAGAAGTCAGGAAACAGCAGGAATGTTTTCAGAATGGTTAGTACAGACGGAGAAATGTTTTGAAGAGGTGAGACAAAGCAGGTGCCAGCAGTTCTTATTTACTGTCTGAGAGTTTTAAAAACAAGACACCATTCTATCTAATAACTTGTCTCTGTTTGTCTCTGACTTTCGACCGACATCAGGTCCACTACCCTCATTCAGACAGAAGACTAAATGCACACTTACGTCGTAAATAGACATTTACTGTATTATCAAAGTCTAATGAGGTTTAAAAATCATTAATACTGTTTCACAGTTGATTTAAATGAGTGGTTCACTTCAACATTTAGAAATGGTATGAACTAAACACACTTTTGATTATCAAGATATTGTAAAATAGTAATGATAATGTAAAAAGAAGAGTGTTCTCTCAATTGATTAATTCAGGATACAATTAAATAGTCTCTTGATGAGATAATTTGTATTTCTGGATTCAAATCAATGAAATAACAGTTCCTGTCCCCTGAAGGTCTTCAGAGACAGATTGTTGTCGGAGGCCTAGTTCACTACATGTCCATCAATCAGCCCGTTTAATTTGAACCGGAATGCATCGACAGAGAAGAGAATGCAGAATCGGCTCAGCCTGTCGCTGAAAATTTGGAGAACCAAACGGATGAAGAAACAGAAAGTCAGCCAAAAAAGCTTATGTTTTGCAGCTTTTGAGAGAGCTTATGCTGCACAAAGCTCCACAGTCAATCATAAGCTGATCAAAACAAGCATCAGGATCTAAACATACTCTCGTGTATATTAAAATAGCTAGTGCATTGCAAATTATATCATATTTAAGATTTAATGATTTTTTGGTCACTTTACACATTTATCCATCCATCCATCCATCCATAATAGGCTGCTTGTCCTATTTTGGGTCGTAGGGGAACTGAAGCCTTTATAAGGAAAATGTTGTTCCACCCGGTCCAAAGCAAGACACAACAACACTTGCCACACAACCGCACATTATTCAGAAAGAGTCCACACATGTGTTGTCCAGTGCTGCCCTGTGGATGAACAGCAGAGATGGCGCATGGGAGCCACAGATTTAACCTTTTAGCATTATTTTTTATCTCCAGAGCTCATAAATATATTGTTATCTTCAGACCAATTGTAGGCCTACTAAACATCCCTAAGTTGATTGAGTTTGATCGTTTCGAACCATGCATCCAACATAACAGCAAACAGCTTCATCCATCCATGGATTGGGGGCCGAGATGGTATAGAGGTAGGGCAGCCAACTTGGGACAAGAAAGTTGCAGTTCATCTCCCCACCATGCCCACATGCCGTGGTGTCCCTGAGCAAGTCACCTAATCCCTAATTGCTTCCCATGTGCTTACATGGCTGCCCACTGCTCCACCTGGGTGTATCTCAGGTGTGATGGGTTAAATGCAGAGAACTAATTATATCAATGTATGCAATGATGGAAACACATAGCACTTTTCCATCCATCATCCATCCATCCATCCACCCATCCATCTATCCATCATCGTCCACTTGTTCCAGAGTTGTGTCATTGGGGCAGAAGCTTAAGCAGAGAGGCCCAGATGTATCCAAGGCCACCCGAGAGACAGTCTCTCCAGCGTGTCTTCCCCAGGGTCTTGTCCCAGTTTGACATGCCATAATGAGGTTGCCAGGGGGGCATCCTTATCAGATTCCTAAACCACCTCAGCTGGCTCCTGTCAATGTGGAGGAGCAACGGTTCTACTCCGAGTCCCTCCCGGATGAATTAACTTCTCATCCTATTATTAAGGGAAAGTCCAGCTACCCTGCAAGGGAAAGAAAAAATAATTTCAACCAACTGTATCTGCAACCTCATTCTTTCAGTCACTACCCAGAGTCTGTGGCCATAGATGAAGGTAGGAATGTAGACAGACTGGTAAACAGAGCTTTGCCTTTGAGCTAATCTTCCTCTTCACCACAACAGATGACACAAAGTCTCAATAAGGCAGAAACTGCTGCACCGATCTGTTTGTCAAATTTATGCTCCATTCTTCCCTCACTCATAAACAAAAGGTTAACATCAGGACTGGTGAAAAATTACGTATTTTAAGGGCGTGGCAAAAATCGCAACAGAAATGCTCAAGAGCGCCACCTGGAAATTTTCAAAATACCCTCCGCATTTGACACAACTGTCAACAAGGAAGAGGGCTGGCAATGGAGGAGGGGGCGTACCAAAGAGACCATCTTATCACAAGCAGAACTGGTTTGTTCCACTTTGGAGTAAGCTGTTGGGGGAAGAATCGGTTTTGTTGTGTTTCCTTGACTGATGAAGCCTTCCGGATCGAAGGCGAAAAGTTTAAGCACAAAAAAAAAAAAAATGTCCAGATGATCTGACTGAAAAATGTTGGATTTTATACCTGGATTATTGAGCATGGACTTTGTTGTATAAGAAACTTGATTTTCTCCACTTGAGGCAGCATAATACATTATAACTTTATTATCATACTTTGTCACTTTTGAGCTTTGACGCTTGCGTTTTAGTCTCATCTTAATGTATGTTTGTCATTGCCCCAACATTGCACTGGCTGTAAAAAAAAAGAAAAGAAAAAGTCTTTAAGTAAAAAATTTAACAGACGCAATTTTTAAGTAAAAAGGTGTTTTCATATGTCACAACAACTTTTTTGTAGAATAGGAAAATAACAACATGTTAAGGTCAATACGTGCAATTAGCCAGAGATCCAGATCAGCGGAGGGTGATATTCTTATTTTTACGAGTAGTACAGCTACATCTTTCTCCAACATCTTCATTAATTCCTGCTAACTCCTGTTAACTCTCACGCCTCTCATTAGGTCTCTCACCCACTCAGAGTTTTTCTGTCTTTAGCCCACCACACACGGACCCACAAACACACAAGCCCACCAGCGGCTGTGAAGGATTTCTTTCTTTTGTGTCAGGTGATAATTCTCAAAACAGCAGCAAGGGGTTAATGAGGGGTCAAAGAGTTCGGATAAGAAACAGCAGTTTTACGGTAGCTACCGCAACCTGCAGCGCACTGATAGCTGTTTGAAGTGGCTGACCTTTGAACTCTGCTAGGTCAAGTGATCAACAACCTATAGGTCATTTAGGCAGGTTAGATTGGAACAAGTGAATGATTTGAATGTCAGCAAAATTGTGATAAGGGCCAGATAAATTGTTCTTAATGATTACAACGCTAATCTATTTGTTTTCAGAATCATTAGATTGTTGTCAGCTATCTACTTCTTTTAGGTGAGATACATTTGATTAATTTCTAATTGAACGGATAAATCATTAACTGAAAAAAATACATCAGCTTTGCAATAATTGTATCTTTAGAATTAGAAAAGGGACACAAAACAGTAAAAACTATATCGTTTTATAGCATCTCAATATCATTATTATTATATCAGTTTTGCTTGGTCCTTGATTTACTTTTGAAATGGGTTATTCAAACAAATCCTTAACCTCTGTGTATCTTTCTCTGTCGTTCTCTCTTTCAGCAAAGTGACCATTGCAGCTATCACCAGTGGATGTGGATCACCGAGGAGGGACTGTGATTTACAGATAGCAGCTCGTCTCTTCTGCTGGCACCCCATCATTACATCAAGCACCCGGGATAGGTGCTGTGAGAAGAGAGAAAAAAGGGACCTTTTTGTAAATGTCAGCAACAGTCAGAGCCTCAAATTCTCTCCATTAACTCTTTCCCCTGAGATTCTCCATACTCTAAACCCCTTAATTACACAAGCTCCTTCCTCCTATTGCTCAGTGTTTGATGTCAGCGCATTGGGACAACACGCGTATGCAAAGAGGGAAAAAGATGATGTGACAAATACAGCTCTCCTTCCTTTTCCTTTCTTTGTTGTCATTGTTTTAAAGCAACAGTTCAGATCTTTTGAAGAGGGGTTTGGTGGCGAGGCTGTAAATTATTAATATATTACATTAAAAACATTACCAGAACTGCCTTCTTCCACCTGTGTAATATCGCTAAAATTAGAAACATCTTATCTAAAAATGATGCAGAAAAACTGGTCCATGCATTTGTCACGTCTAGACTGGTCTATTGCAATGGTTTATTATCTGGGTGTCCAAAAACTTATTTAATAAGTCTTCAATTAATCCAAAATGCTGCTGCCAGAGTCTTAACTGGAGATAGGAGATATCATATGTCTCCAGTTTTAGCTTCTCTCCATTGGCTCATTGTCAAATCCAGAATTTAACTAAAAATCTTACTTCTAACCTAGAAAGCTCTCAACAACCTAGCTCCATCTTATATTACAGATCTTATTGTTCCATATTTTCATAACAGAGCACTGTGCTCTCAGACTACAGGTTTCCTTGTGGTTCCTAGAGTTTCCAAAAGCAGAATGGGAGGAAGATCTTTCAGTTATCAGGCTCCTCTTTTGTGGAACCAACTTCCAGTTTTTGTCCGTGAGGCTGACACATTGTCCAGTTTTAAGACTGGGCTTAAGACTCCTTTTTGATAAATCCTATAGTTAGGGTTGACTTGTTATGCTGCTATAGGCTTAGACTACTAAAGGACAAATTGACCATATTGCTTAAAATGAATCGTTAAAAATTGAATAGTTTTCATTTTATACTATTTTTATCTGAACATGCGATTCTCGACCTGCCATTGTGTATCTGTTCCTCTCAAACCCAGCCGGTCGAAGCAGATGGCCACTTGTCCTGAGTCTGGTTCTGCTAAAGGTTTCTTCCTCATGAGGGAGATTTTCCTTTCCACTATCACCTTCATGCTTGCTCAAGATGAGAGTTCTGTGGAGGAGTTAAATTCAAAACAGTCTGCTCATCAGATAAATAATGTTAATAACTTACTTTTTATATATGGATATTTCTGTTCGGTGCCCTGAGATGACTTCTGTTGTGACTTGGCGCTATATAAATAAATTGAATTGAATTGAATTACATGTTATAGATACTGTAGCTGGCCCTGTGATGGACTTGCGACCCGTCCAGGGTGTACCCCGCCCCTCGCACAGTGATTGCTGGACATGGGCACCAGCGACCCCCGTGACCCAAAATGGAATAAACGGGTAAAGAAAATGGATGGATGGATGGAGATACTGTAGCTTATTGAACAGCTCAGTTTTTAGAAATATAATAATTCTGATTGAAATAATGAGTTGAGGGATTAGTTTATTTTTTTAGTCTGGGACACTTCCAGCAAAAAATATAACAATATTTTTGCTAAAATTATTTTGTAATGTGAAATTGCTGATGACACAATGTATTTTAAACTTATCTAGAATAAATGATAAGGTTAAAATGGCCGCGCTTTCTACATTTGCAGCTTCGTGCACTCCGCCCATCTTTCGGACAACTGTACGTACATATTCGCGTTGTACCTCGGTGCAATTCCAATAAAGTTTATTCTGATTCTGATAAGATATTAACAGTTCACAACATTTCCCCAGAATTCACCTTCAAAAGACCCTTTCCATCACTTTAATTCCTTTAGTTCCTACGCTGTTTTCTAGAACCCACTTTATGTTTGTTAAGATTCTCTGAAGCTTTCATTGAATCATTTTATGTTTTTTATTGTGCTGTCTGACCAGAAAATCAGCTAAATGTATACAGTTCCCACAGGTGAAGAAAAATGATTTAAGGTTTGTTTTCTCTTCCTGTTTCATCATGACCTTAAGTCTGTGTGATGTTTTAGTTTGAAAAACCCTCTGGTAAAAATATTTTCATTGTGGCAAAATAAAAAAAACACGTGTTTGTTATTTGAATATGCAGTAATATTCTAATTAAATCTTTCTTGTATGTGAGTGTGCATGTCGTGAACATTTCTGTTTGGACTGACAAGACTTTGTTTTCCTGTTGATGGAGGAATAAAAAAGATGGTAACTGAACTTTTGCATCTTCTTCCTGCCATAAATAATACATTGTGCTGTCATTGATTTTCCACATTTGTTTTCAGAGGTAAATTGACGCCTCAAAGTTAAGAGTTGCAAAAAAGAAAAAAAGTTGCAGCCTTTAAATTATGTCTTAATTTTCAAGGCCTAAACGTGCCCTCAATTATTTTACCAATGCCCCTAAGTAATTGATTTTGGGCAGAGAAAATGAGAGGTGGAGGGGTGATCCATCTTGTTTTGCAAAAACCACAAAGGCGATAAATGAAAAAATAGCTAACGTTGTAATTGCTGCGACTGTTGTAACCTTGCGTTGTTGATTTACTTTCTCATCCAGGAATTCGTCTGACATAAAAGTTGGGCCCATGATAACATAAGTTGTTTCATTGCCATGTGTGAAAAGTGTAATTTTTTTCACATACTTTAGCTTCTCAATGAGGTATGCAATGAACGAACAAAGACAACAAAAAATGTACAGAGACAAGATAATGAGCTTCTCAGGTGACTACATGCAGTGATTACCAGGTTGCTGGTGTTACTTTGAAACTGTACGACAATAAGATACACTTCCTCTTAGTCTAAATACACTGACACACACACACACACACAGAGAAATGCACACTCTCGAGAGATCCTTGTTTATCACACGCTTCCAGATTGTTCTGAACTACTTATGGAAAACACACACACATCTCAAGATGTGGCCACTCTTGCCAATACGAGCCCGGTGTTAAGAACAGTTGTTGTCGATGTGTGTTTTTTTTAGCATCTTTAAATTCCTAGCGTTGCTAAGGTGCTTTGGGAGCGGATTAACAGAGGCTGGCGCCGATGAGCAAGTCTCCCATATTTCCAACCAGCAAGAAAAAGACAAAGAAAGAGAAGGAGGAGAAACAGCAGAGGGTTAGACAACGGGGAAATGGCAGAAACAGCTTGTGTAAACATGCTGTCTTAAGAGAGGTAAAGAGGTTAGAAACTATTTGGGGATGAGCAGCAGAGGGTGAGGCAACAGATCAGGTATTCTAAAGGAAGAGGCCTAAACTTTCATATATGAGAGGGAGGAAATGTTTTTTTCTCCCTATCTCACCCTCTCTTTTCTGTTTCTTATGTCTCTTTTATTCCCCCAAGGGCAGCAGTTTCAGATCAAGACACGTTAGTCACATGTGTCAGCATTCGGGTCACGGCGACGTGCCCGGAGCATCGGTGACTTGCGTTGTCTCAGGTGAACGTCTCCCAGCACGTCCTTGATGACACTCTCTCCCTTTCTCCCGTCTCGCTGCTTTTAATTAGCGCGGCGAGCAGGAGAGAGGCGGACAGCTGAGCCTCGTCTGCCAATTATCGACTGACGCTTTTAATATTTGTGCCGCTGAAAAAGCGGCGCAGCTTACACATAAACTGACCTCAATTTTCTAATAAATTCTTTAGATTTGTTCTAAGAAGAGTGATGAGTTTTATTCTCCATTAGCCGCAGAAGGTGTATCAAAGAAAGGGAGGTATGCATTCTTTTTTTTATCCTCTCCTCAGGCTCAGTTTCTCAGGTAAAGTGTAACTGGATGCGGCCTGTTTGTGGAATACAAGGCACTTGACCAAAGGCCAGCACTGCTCCTCCTTCATCTCCCATCCCCTCCCTCCCCTATCATCCCCCTACCGGGGTAAAATTACCCCTCAGTCATCCCTCTCCTCCTCCTTTCCAACCCTTGAGTGGTGGAAGGTAACTTATGTTGCTGTGTCTGCAGCTGACGTTGAAAAGCATGTATCTGTACATTTGTACCCCATCCAGAAAGGTGTTTGTGACTCCGTCAGGGCTCAGCAGCTGGGCTCCTGTAACCCGCCTTGGCCACGCTGGCTAATGTGACTGAGTTGGCTGAGGGTGCCGAGGCGGCTGTCTTTCAACCACTGATCCCTCTGAACTACTCATCTGATCAGCCTGGATCTGCGCTTCACGGCTGCCGGGGTCACACAACCCAACCCAGCAGGGTCAAGCAGCTAATTACAGATCCCTGTGTCCTCTGTCTCTGTCACCACTGGAAAAAATGGGAACGGGTAGATGAGAAGAAGCCAGAGACAGGAAGAAAAAGAGAATATCGACTCAGACATCATAAGGTCAAGAGTGAAGATAACCAAGCTGCATGTTTCCTTCCTCGTTTGTGAAAAGAAAGAGAGTTCGCAGTGTCGTCTCATCCTTTCTAACCCTCAGGCAGGAACAGGAAACCAGACCAAAGATGGCAAAACTGGTGTGACTGGATGCAGACGATATTAGCTTCCCATTATCTTTATTTCGCAAGTCTTTATCTCTGTCACCCCCCCAAAATGCAGAAACCGCCTGAATAAAACAAACCCAAATTAATTAAAATGCTTTTCTTGAACCCTTTGGAGTAAATTCAAAAGCTCGGTCTCTCTATAGATGACTTCTGTATTATTTTAATGTTTTAATGTCGTATGGATGTTTTATATCTCTTCTGGCTGTGAAACTAATCGCCCCTCGGGGATAATAAAGATACTTGAACTGAAGGTAACACTCTGAATTTTTGTCATAAATATTCTAACTGTAACTAGTATATATAATTATTGAAGTTGAAACACAAAAATAAATCAATTTTTTTTTTTCCTCATCTGATTTTTTTTTTTTTCTTATTTACGCTGCTGTATACGGAGAGATGGACTGGAAAATTATAATGGCTGCAGCATCAAGTCTTACCTATTACCAGTTCAAATTTGGTAACAATAGCACCAAAGATGATTATTTTGAGCATATTTTAATGAGAGTATGTCCATGTGTATTTCAAAGTGTCCAAATGGAGTCCAACACGTCCACTTAGTTGGACACCAACATCATGAAGCTGTAACTCCAGAATGCTTCAACATGTCATCAGCGAGGGCTCTAATGAAAGCTAAGAACTACGGGAATTATTTTCAACATTCAGATTTACTGTCAGCATGATTAAAATACAGTAAGTTGTGAATAAACAGGACACAGTAATAAATACACAGGTCCGTTTTGGAGAAACAGAATGTCTTACCTGGACCAACGCCAAAGTGGACTGGCATCTTAAAACAACTAGTTTAAAACCAATTTATAGTTCATGTGAAACCTGCAAACCTTTATGTCAACAGTTATGCATAACATGGATATGGCACTCCTGTGTTGGCATCTTTTTACTGACTTTCTATTGAACACAGAGCAGATTTTAAAATTCGGTTTAGCTTTTTTAAAGCTTTGCAAGAGTTGGCACCAATATCTGTTTTATCTGAACAGCTCGTTTTGAATGTTTCACTTTGTAGATTAGTCAGTTAAGAAGATCTGTGTTGTAACAACCCAAAAGCTGTGGAACAACCTTCCGTTCTCAATAAAGCGTGTCCTCGTGTTTGAAGTGTTAAGATAGCGCTTGACAAAAATAAAATAACATTAAAAAGCTTTTGCTTTTAAAACGCAATCAGTGGTTTTCGCCTTTTAACTAATTTAGTCTTTTTATTTGCTTTTATGTTTTGTGTTTAAAATATTTGCTTCTGTTTTAATTAATTTTAACATTTTTCAATGGCTATTTGTGATGTTATTGTTTGTTTTGTGGGTTTAGTGTACAGCACTTTGGTTGTTTTAGTTATTTTTATAAATAAAAACATGATACAGCAAAAACTGCAGCAGAAATATGATATTTCTGTTTTGAGGCGTCCAAGGTTGCATTGGAAGTGTCACAGCTAACTGCTGCTGCAGCTTTGCAAATGACTTGATTATTTATTTATTTATACATTTATTTATTTATTTTTGTTTGTTTGTTTAGTGATAAAGGTGCATCAGCATTCCACTTTTGCCAGACTGAGAAGAAGGCTACGTTCAGACTGCAGGCAAAAGTGGCCCAACCCATTTCTTCTGCTCATTTATGATCCATATAGGAGTTGTTTATGACCGTCTGATTTTGGCAAACCCATTTTTTTTCTAATATATTTTCCTCTCTCTCTTTCGACTGCTTTCTTTCTCACGGCTCACTACAGCGACTGAACTTGCATGAAGACTTGGCAAGTGTTTTTTGCCAGATGCCCTTCCTGATACACCCGTTGACCACCATGCTACCGCAACCCACATGTGTGGAGCAGAGGGTTGCCATCTAAAGTAGCTCTGGGGAACAGAACCTTGCTCAAGGGCTCAGAGCGGGGACAAATGAAGTGGAGGCAGGTGTATATGCTTCACCTTCCCCAAACAAATTTTTATGGAACGATCAAGGGATTCGAACAGGCGACCTCTAAGTCACAGGCTCTCTAACCGCTGCTCCACGACTCTCCTTTTCAAATTCAATGCAGGTCATTTTTAAATAAATTGAATAGATGTTCAATGTTTGTCAAAGTGACCTCAGTCTAAAGGGTCCTGCCATTTCATTTGACTTTTATGTCACTGAATTACAGAAGTCCTGTTGATGTCTTTTTTCCTTTTTTATTTTTATTTTTTATTTTGCAATGTCCTGGATGACTTGCATCTAAAGCAACAAATCGACGTTGGTGTCGGATCGTATCAATACTAAATGATGGGGTGGATATTTTAGTTTGTTTCTACCTTCAGTGTATCTCTGCTGTTCCAGATGTGTAATGCTGGGTGAGGGTAGGTGGGAAGAGGCTCCATCAGATGTAAATACTGGATAACACAATCATGTCAGGTAATAAATTATTGGCTCTGATTGCACAAAAACTTCAGAAATGATACTTGTACACACAAACATGTGTAGCATCCATGTTTAATTCTATATACACAGCATGCTGCGTGTATGTCAACGTTTTGTTGCATCAGGGTCACAGACTGGTCACACTGGAGTCTGATGGAGGCCATGTTTAAATTATAGTGTGAACACACAAAGAAATCAAATCTGAGCAAAAAAATTGAATTGAGCAATAAGAGCAGGACTGTTAATGTATAGTGATTAGCTTCAAACTCCTGCTGTAAACAGCTCTCAAAGAGCTTTCTACAACATGTAAAATATTTAACCTTTCCTTTGAACCGCACTTCAAAAGATCTGAACTTCCACTTTAATGAAGTATATTGCTACCAACTGTATAGTGCAACAAACTCCCCTGTGTGATTTCTTCTAGTCTGACCTTTGTGCTGTCACCACCGACTGAGCTGTGGGTTTGAAGGATGCTGCACACTGGAAACAGCGTAAACACACACACACACACGCGCGTGCACATATAAAAAATAAGTACCGGACCAGTATTACATTACATTAGGCTGCAGGTTCATTAATCACAAATGCGAGGGCTTCTCAGCCGACGTGGGAAATTAATCAAAGAAGGGGACATTAATCACATGCACGAACAGCAGTAGTTACACCTGTGACAAAGCCATCTGATTTAAACGTGTTGCTCCAGCCTGTGCTAATGATGCCACCCAGGGCCAGGCAAAGCAACCTCACTGCCATCACTGAAACAATAATGCACTAACTATGAAGCAATTTTCTTACGTGTTGTGAAGGAGTATGCTGATGCACATTGCACAGGGGTCAGTGGGTGTTGCAGCAATTACCAGGTGCAGCTTTTTTTTCCCCTCACAGCTTGACCACTGGCTTTTTCACTAACTGTTGAAATGTCTGTGGAAATTAGTCATATTTTTCCAACCGTGTTGCCCCTGACCAGTAGATTATTGACATGAAAAAAGAAAAAAAAAACAAGATGCAATTGGAGAAGTTTGAATTGCAAAGTTGAAATACATATTTGTACATATGCTGTATAAAAGTGTACTTTTATTTATGTGGCATATGCAAGAGAAAAAAGAAAAAGCATCACCTGCCAGTGTGCTTACACTGCCCTCTTTTGAGTGCACTGTGGTGTTTCTCACTAATCTGCTGAAGAGGTTTTAATATTATTGCTTCAAAATCTCCCATGATTAAATATAAAGAGATGCAATTATTAAACATATAATAAATCCTAAATTCAAGTGTGGCACAGTAATATATATATAGATTAAATTGAAATAGTCCATAATTAATCAGGTGAGCTAATTCCAGTCCAAAACAATAAAAAATAAAAAAACTAAATTTGATTCATTTTCTCTGACACCGACAAACATAAAACTAATATTAAATTTGTAAAAGCCGAATTTACTTTTAGCAAACCAAAAATCTAAACTTCATGTAAAGACAGAATATATTTAATAAATGTAAAAAACTTCGGCATAGTTTAACACATGAAATTTGTAATTTTATTTTGACTTTAGCATGCATCAGGATATTTGATTAAGGGTGCAAAATAATATCGAGGTCAGGTTATAAATTCAAATGACAAATTTTAGCTCGTGTTTTTGAAATGATCTTGTAAAACACAGGTATTGAATAACTGATGATGATGTAGGGGTTGGATAGAACCCCTTTTCTATTTTGCTTTTCCTATTTTTTAAATAAAAAGACAAATAAAACCCCTCCGCCTTCGCATTTTCTTGCTATTGTTCTCAAAGATTACTCAAAAAACCTTCTCTGTCCATCACAAAATTCAGTTATCCAAGCCCCCATGCAAATATCTAATTTTCAGATACAGTAAATGTGATATAGGTTTAACTGAGTTGAATTCTGTGAAGAATACTATAATTTCAGTCAATTATAGTAAAGTTTAACAATATAAATATTTTAATAAATTTAAAAGTAAAGCATTTAAATGAATCCTTCAATAATGGTCCTAGACTTTTTGTTGTTGCTGCACTGCTTTAAATTTTGATTCGTCAAGAAATATTTTAAAAACATTGTATTTTAGCACAGTTTGTATGCGTTAACTTTTAACAATATGCACTTAAGTCGTTTATTTCTTTTTAAAAAATCTTTATTTTTCTTACTTTTAAGCAAAAAACTTTACAGGTCTCGCTTGTAAATGAGTCCTCAAGGCTCAGTGAGACTAACCTGTATAAATAAAGGTTGAATGAATTAAAAAAGATTTAGGGCATTCAAATCTAGTGAAAGTGTTGCTGAGGTGATCATTCTTACCTTTACTTAAAAAAAACACTGAAAGTTGTTTCAAGTCAGCTTTTATGCTTGCTTGTCTTTCTTTAAGCAAATAAATGAAGCGCTTCGGGAAGAAAACTTTAAAGTTGAATTGTTTAAACATTTTGAAGCGTTAAATCCGCTGTTAATGACTCGCTTTCAAATTTAAAAACAAATGTTCTGCAACGCATTTTATTCCAAAGCTAAGTTGAGTTCTTAGGTTTACACATCCTTTTTCTGTTCTGTTGCTGTTAGTAGCTTTTGTCGCTAGAGGCCGCCACTGTGACAATGTAGGACAAAAGAGACTTTTGTTTTTAAAGACAATAACAGAGTAATATTTAATTAAGTAATATTTAAAATACAGAAGGTTCAAGGCAGCTTTGTGTAATTGAGTCTGGCGTAATAGCGCAGTTACTAAATTGTCTCCTATTTTCTCACAATCACCACAACAATTTTTACTTAAATCACATTTAGCCTGTATAAAATGTTCATCACCAAATTTAATTATATTTGAGTGGGAATTAAATGTTTCCTGAAACAGTTCCTGATGTAGCTGTCCTGTGACGAGTCCTCTGCTGCATCCCTGAGCTTGAACAGTTTTGATCTGTCGTTGGGCTCGGGCTGCCCTTTAGTCCGACAGCACCATTCTCTGACCCCTGCAGCCTGGCAGGCGGTTCTGATAAACTCAAACCACACAAAGCAGCAAAATCAAGGACCTGGTGTAATTATGATCAAGAAAGATGATGAGAGGAGGGAGGATCAGAACGGAAGAAGACTGAAAATCAAAACGATGATGACTTTGTCCACATTTCTCGTGGACTCCTTCTCATGTATTTATGGAGCCACTAAAAAGTCTCAGCAGAGTTCCCATCAAGCACTTGCTCATTGTTTTTGTTCTGGTTTCTCTCTGACTTTTTCCTCTTTGTGTCTCCATTGACACCTTCTACAGTGGACTCACGTGTCCTGGTATCCCAGCGATCTGTGGCCCTGTCTTGTCAGGAGGGAGAAAGTCTATCCCAGGGTGGAGAGCAGTAAGACTAACCCATGAAGGGGTGGAGGAGGGAGCGAGGAGGGGGGCCAGAGACAGGGGACAGGTAAAGGGGGATCGTGTTCAGGCTCCTGGGGACAGGAGGCTTGGTGTGGTGCAGCACTGCCCACCCAACATCAACACTCTCAGGTTCCCTGCTCAGATGAGCCAGATAATCACTCTCTCTCCATGGGGACCATCTGGAGGCAAGGAGGGACGGGAGGGACATATTTTATTTCCATATAACATTATATTCACTCATCCTGGTGAGAAAAAAACTCCACTCTTTTCCCCTCCCTCCCTCCGACAGCTGATTCCAACAAAACACCCACACGTGAGCACAACGTGCAGCACCCAGTCCAGAGCAAACATCCACCGCATGGTCACGCTCACAGCAGTGTCGCCTCTCATCCCCGAGAGCCTCCAGTTTGATTGATGCTCCGATCCTATCCGTGTAGAGATCAGAGGCTGGCCACTGTGATTATCATCTCACCGTGGTAACTGAGAAACCCCTAATCCCATAATAATCCTTCACAGTCAGTCAGCACAAGGAGGGTCCTGACCTCCTGCAAGGAGAGCACATGCACACAAATAACATGTGCGCACACACAAACACACATTAGTGGCAAAAGAGAGGAAAACGGAAAATGATTTTTGACTTTTCCAAAAAGGTGGCCATCTAATACATTATATTTATTTTATTTTTGACACCTGCTACAATCTTGACTACTCTGAGGTTCTAACAGGTGAAACAAACCACAGCAAGAGACACCTCGTCCAAACAGAACCACAGGATCTGATAGGATCCTCACATGCTTTCTCATGTGTTCGCTATTCAGTGTTCACAGTATTTATCTATTTAATTCTGATGTGGAACAATAACTATGTATATAATACAATTAAGGATGCATGGATTTTTGTCCGATATCCGATATGATGATATGTTGAAATTTATTTGGCTGATAACCGATACCAATACCAATATTTTCCCCTTAGACCAGGGGTCTGAAAACTTTACGATCAAAAGAGCCATTTTTACCCTTTCATTCACTGAATTAAATGTGTCCAGAGCAGCAACAACCTGCTACAATTGTGATTATCAACTGGTGGTCCATGGGCCACTTTAGGTTTGTTGGAGGAGACTTTTGTGGCCAGTAGGGGCATTATAAAGCAAAAAATATTGAATGATTTTTAACATTTATTGATATGGTTACAATTTAAGACACATGAACAGATCAGATTATTGTAAAGAGGGGGGGAATCGTGTTTTTTTTGTTTTTGTTTGTTTGTTTGTTTGTTTTAATTTAAAAAAACTATGAACTCTGCAGACCTATGTGATGTTTTTATTTTGGAAAAAATAATCAAGTATAGAAATATGTAAAGCAAAACGTTAAAGTTTTGTAAAAGAAATTACAGGAAAACAGCTAAAACTAGTCATTTTTTGTTTGTTGTTTGTATAACAACCAATAAAAGTCAGTTTTATGTCAGTTTTGGGCAAAGCTTGAAAGAGTCACTGCAGAAGGACCAAAGAGCCACATGTGGCTCCAGAGCTGCAGACTGCAGATGCCTGCCCTATACTTAGAGACTACACAGCTTTGCATGGTCTTTATCAGTTTGATCTGCTACCAAATGCAGATGTCATGAAGGGGGCTGAAAATGATGTAACACTTCAACTTGGATTATGTTTAACGTCAAATTTATTCATGACATTTACTCTCTCTAACACAATAACAACACTTGAACAGTGCAAATTTGTAAATTTTCACAAATCTAAAGTCAACCTGTTCACAAGCGACAAGTGAAAATCGCATGAGTGCATTAATAGATATACTTGACAGTTTCTTAAATTTAAAAAATAACTTAAAACAGAAGCTTTTTATATTGGTGAGTTATTTTGATGGAATGGCCGATGTCCAATATTTAACTCTATCGCAAATATCGGCTGATAACGATACCATGCCGATAATATCGTGCAACCCTAAATACAATAATTGGTAAAACTCTTGAAGATGAACTTGCAGCCAAGGAAAGAAGTCAGGTAACTGACCTGAGCTGGTGAGAATATTTAATTTCTATTTGCTGTGCATTTTTAGTAAAGCCGTGGCTCAAACTGCCTCCCACAGCGTGCATGCACATTGAATATAGACGAGAGATGAGTAAACAGCAATACTAAAACAGGTCAGATGCAGAAAAAGGTAAAAATAATAATAATAAAGATAAGTGAGAATTAAATATGTTTATTTGGTTTGAACAACCTGTTCCCCCAAAATTAATTTTTAATAAATGCATCAACCTGTAACCAGCAAGAAAGAAAAATAATTTGCTCAAATTAGAATCTAGTTTGCTAAAATCAACAAAAACAACAAAAAACCTTTATATTCACAAATATTCTTATTTCTAATTTAGTCACATGATAAGAATTTTATAAATATTTTCCAATTATGCACATTTATGCTTTTGCTGTATTTTTGGTAAATGAATTCAAAGCCTCTGCTGCATGCAGCATTACATTTAAACAAACATTAAACATTTGTTCACAATCCCACTGGTTTTCTTTAATTTAAATGGTTTGATGGGGCTAAAATAATATTCTACAGAAAGAATGAAATGTAGAGCTACAATAAATTCAGGAGGAAAAACATGTAATTTAAGTAAACATCACAATCATTTCTTCCCTTGCAGAAAACAGAACTTGTCAAAATTGCTTGTCTCATGTGAAAAGTATTAAATTATGAAACGCCTGTTTTTACACGTTTCCATTGCAGTTCAAGTTTGCAACATGTTCATGTGATCACATGTAGTCACATAGTTTTTTTACATGTGGAAAATGTTAAAATGTTACATGCATGTTCTCTCTGTGCACACGTGGGTTTTCTCCGGGTGCTCCGGTTTCCTCCCACAGACCAAAAACATGCATGTTAGGCTGATTGGTAACTGTAAATTGGTGTGAGTGAGAGAGTGAATAGTTGTTTGTCTTTGTCTCTGTGTCCCTGTGATGGACTGGAGACCTGTTCAGGGTGTCCCCCGCCTCTCTAGTTTATGAATAATTTAATCCAGAAAATAGTACTAAGCCAATAGAGTAATCAAATGTTGAAATTCAGTGTGGATATAGAATATCATGTTTCCCACTAAGACCCACAGGGCTTTAATGCTCAAAGTGAAAAGTTCTCATGATGTTGCTTTGTGCAGACTTTTGTGGAGCAACTGTTTGAAACATGCTTTTTGTTGTTTTCAACATATTACAATATGTGCTTGTTATTGTTTTATATTTGGACTAAATGAGATCCTTCAGTGCAGGATGATTTGATCATAGATCGTTTTGTCAAATACTTTTTTCTTGCTCCCTCTTTTTTGGGGGGGAGGTGGGGGTTATCTCAGATAATGGTGAAATTCATGTACATGATGGTAACTACTTTAAGAATCTTGCTTGTAAATGATTTTTCAACTAAAGCTCTATCTAGAAAAAGTAATAGTTATAAAGTTCCTCAGTGCAAAATGGAACAGTTTGACACTAAAAGCTCGAGCGTTGTAAAGGGACTGTGATTTGCAGGCTCAGACACAGTTTTTAGGTTAAAAAGAAATGTTTTTTAAGGTGCACTAAAATACTGGAAAGTGTGTGTGTGTGTATGTGTGTGTGTGTGGGGGGGGGGGGGTGACATTAAGACAGTGCAGTGAGTCATCATCACTATCACATAGTTAAATTGTGCAGTGAGTTATCATCACCTGGTGTGGTGAGTTGATCTTTTGGTGCAGTTAGATGTAAATTATAAGGCTCTGCATATATTATATTTAGTTGGACATGATAAAAATGGCTTTTCAAAGTCTAAAGGCTGCAGACCCCTGGTCTAGAGTTTCAGTTTGGCACACCAATGAAAGAATAAGCAGCTGCCTTGTGGTCCCCCCCCCCCCCCCCTTTTTTTTTTTTTTTTAGAAGTTGATCACTACAGAGAGCTGTTGCAGTATTGCACAGTTTAGAAGCAATCAGAATTTTGAACAATAAAGCAACTGATGTGCATAATGGGCGGCTGTGGCTGAGTGGTTAGAGCAGTCGTCCTCCAATGCAAGAGTTGGGGGTTCGAACCCACCAGCAGTCACATGCCGAAGTGTCCATGGGCAAGACACTGAACCCCTCATCGCCTCCCATGTGTGTCCCATCGGTGTATGAATGTGATAAAACTCTGATTAGTCTCTTTAGAATGATTTGTTCAATTAGCTTTGTAGAGATCTAGTAGAGTGCTGGATGAATGGGTAAATGAGGACACAGATTGTTGTGTAAAGAGCTTTGAGTATCTTGAAATAAGATAGAAAGGCACTATATAAGTACAGTCCATTTACCATTTATAATACTCCAGAATAAATGTTTAATGCTCAAATGAACCTATTAATTAACCAGAACCAGCAGAACATAAGACAAAGTCCAGACCAGGATGTTAGCAGTTTGGGTAGAATAATTATTTTATATTGCTCAGTTTGTAATGTATTTATGTTATGAAAAACTAAAAAAAAAAGTGACCTAAAAATTTCCTAACAATGACCACAATGTTGGACAAAACTCTGAAATTCTAAAGGCCTTTTTTTTTTAAAATCCACCACCTGTTTCATTTTGCAGATGTCAGCATATTGAACAAGCAGAGCTGTTAGTGTCCTCACCGTTACAGAAAAAAACATGAATTTACATTTTTCATCAGGTGGAAAACTGTGACCATGTGTGATCACATGTGCATGATAAACCTGAAGTGCAACAGAAACATGTTTAATACAAGTGTTTCTCAGAAGAATTTAAAACATTTAATTTGAGACAACAAATGAGTTCCACGTGTGAAGTTCATGAAGTTTTTCTTCTGCAAGGAAATAAATAATTGTGATGTTTATTTAAATGACAAGTTTTTCCTCCTGAATTTATTGCAGCTTCACATTTCATTCTGTCTGCAGAATATTCTTTCAGCTCCATCAGTTTAAATTAGAATAAAGAAAACCAGCAGGATTGTGAACAAATGCTTAATGTTTGTTTAAACGTCCAAATATGTCTAATAAATTAGAAAAATCCATAAATACGTCGCTTCACCGTATACCTCGCATCTATTATGCTTCTCCGCTGACAACCAGAAATGTGGGCTGGTGTTGAACCCAAAATCAATTGGCTGCCAAATGGTGGCCGCAGGAGCATGCACAGGAGGACTTTAACAAGAATTTAACAAGATTAACACTTAATAACAATTATTTGTTTGCTCGAAATTATAGTAAAGGTGTGTCTCAGTTTAACTTTTACTTAATAAATCCACTTTGATGGTCTAATCAGCTGCATTTCAAAAGTATTTGCTGCCTCGGTGCTCCGGGACCAAAGGAGGAAATTAAGAAGAAGGAACGCTGCACATTTCTTCAAAGTTTAATAAGATAACCTCCTAAAACAATTGTTTGTTTGCTCGACTTTATTGCAAAGGTGTGTCTCAGCTGAACTTTTACTTAGTAAATGAACTTCAATGGTCAAATTAGCTGCATTTTGCTGGGGTGGCGCAACAAAATGAAGCTGATTTGATGGTTGATCCAGGCAAGCTGGATGAAGGTGACAGACTGTGGCAAGCCGATTGTGTCATTAATAGACATGTTTCTCTATTAAATGATACAATGGCATGCCATACTGAAAATTGTAGGGTTCAATAGTTTCAGTCAGAATGAATGAAAACGGTCATAACTCAGCCAAAAATTGGTTTATAAATATGGGGGGGTCCATAAATACGTCGCTTCAACGTATAAGTCGCAGGGCGTGCAAATTATGCAAAAAACTGTGACTTATAGGCTGAAAAATACGGTAATGCTAAATGCAGCAGAGGCCTTTTCACTGGACGCTGAATTATTCTAACAAAAATACAGCAACAGCATAAATGTGTATAATTTGAAAATTTCTTAAAAAGTTCTTATCATGTGACTAAATTAGAAAATAGAATATTTGTGAATAAAGCTATATTTTTAAGCAAATTCTGGATTCTAATTTAAGGATATTTTTTCTTGTTGGTGGCTGATGCATCCATTAATAACTAATTTTGGGGGAACATGTTGTACAAACCAAATAAACACATTTACAGTAATTCTCACTTTATTTGATTTTATGTTTTTTACCATTTACTGCATCTGACCTGTTTTACCATTGCTGTTTACTCGTCCGTCCTCTACGTTCAAAGTGCATGCACGCACTGGGAGGCTGTTTGTGCCACGGCTTTTCTGAAGAAGTGGAGTGACGCCTGGTGCATGTACATGAAACCTCGACTGCAGTGAGACGTGCTCTGCAGGGGGTCCTGGAGTCAATGGATGTCACTGTTTAACAAGCTGTTACAGCTCTGCGTATAGGCAAGAAAAAAATGAAGACAGGACAAAGAAAGACTCTGCAAGTCTGTGTGTGTGTGGATATGGTAATAACACATACAGACTTGTGTGCCCCTTCAATTTGATAACATGGTTAGCAAGCTGAAGGGGCACACACCCTCATGCACACATGGCAGGGGGTCCAAATGGGTCATTATTTTGCTTCCTATGAAGAAATTGGTTGCTCGGCTTTAAATTTCTCTTTCTCTGAAGGCAAAGTGTGCCACAATGAGTCTGTGAACATCCAGATACACAAAATATCCTACAATTAGATTTGACAATTTGGATTTCTTCACAATGCTTGAGAGTTTGATGTTCGTTGGTACCTGACAGAATTATCGTTGGATTTTTTTTTTCTCCAAAGCTTTAAATTTCCATGCACAAAGTTCTTCTCAAAGGCAAAATAAGCGTGCTGTGCTTTTGACTGTAGACAGATGTAGCAATGGAGCAGACTCATGCCCCAAGAAAAGTAAAAAAAAAAAAACATTTCAAAAACCATTTGCAAATAAGTGGTTGTTTTGTCCATTTCTGTTCCTATTTTGGAAATAATAACAACAATGTAAATCATAATTAAATAACTCAACTGTGTAAGAGTTGCCAATGTATATGTGTAAATTCCTTGTGTCTTATAAGTAGAGGCAGTGGAAAATGGAAAAAACACATCTGAATCAAAATGCTTTTTCACCAAATCAGACAAATATTCACTAAAAACAATGCTGTAGTGATTTAAAATGACCTTTACATCTATCTGGAAATAAGTGAACTCAGATCATACCATCTCTGGCAAGGAAACCCTTTAGTTATAGGATCTAGAGTTACTGTAGCTTGTGTCATTAACTGGTATTAAGTACCAAAGTTGAGTACACTTGAGTTTGTAGCAATTATACATTTTGTTCAAATAAAATTAATGTAAACTGTTGAAAACATGCTGTGTACCACTTTCATATTGTCCAAAGACATTGCAGTAAGGGAAGTGATGATTGATAAAATTGGTGAACAACATAAAAAAGCCTTTCTTTTTTAATTTTACACTTGACTGTTAAGGTTATAAATTACAAACAATATCAAATATTGAAAAAAAAATGTAATGCTTAAAGTAAAATTAAAGAAAACAGTTTTGCATCAGGTTGATCAGATAAAACATGATGATCCGATGGCACCAGTATATTTTAAACAAAAATATATTCTGAGATGAAACTGGGCCATGTCATCACACTCATACTGTTTTTTTTTTTCTATGTAATCTCAAACAGACGTACAAAAAGACACTAATGGGCAAAGTATTAATCAGATGTTCTGACACCCCACCAGAATAATCTGAAAGTTGCCTTGAAGAAACAATTTAACAACACTATATGATCACACAAAGTGAAAGTAGTAACCTAACGTCACTCTGAAGTAAGATCATTAATTGTAGTCTCACTGGGTAGCTCAGATCTTTAGAAGTGGGATTCTGTGGAAAGGTAATGAATATCTTATCTGTTGTAGATAGCTTTTTGAACAAAGTTCCCTGTTCTGAAGTTACAAGATGGAGCCAACAAGCCACACCTGTGAACCATTCCCTTGGTGAGATGACAGGAGCATCAAAGGCAGCAGATGACTTCTCCTCAATGCTGGAGCATTACATGCCTGATGGTAGTCGTGCTTTGTGTTCACCTGAAGTAAGAAAGACTTACCTGTGTTTTTTTGCTATTTCAGCATCATCTCTTGTGACTCACCTGTTCCTGGATTCCTCTGAGAAATCCTTGAAGCCTCCTTGTGATCTCCTCAGCTGTGTTTCTCGCCTTCCAACCACGCACACAACAGAAAACTCCTACTCACTCCTGACGTCTCCTCATCTGTGCTGGAGATCTTGGAACCTCTTCTCTTCGACGACCCAGTCTTCTACCTGTCAGAACAAAAAAAAAAAAACAGTAATCTTGATTCCTGGAAGTACTCCTATCTGACCCTGCTCCTTGCCTCCACAGGGTTCCAGATACTGCCTGTGCATATTAATTCACTGGAAATAAATGCATTGATTTTCTATGCAGTCTTTAAGTCTGTTCATTTTCAGTCCTTATCTCTGGGTATGCTACATACAGTAGTCCCTCGCTACTTCGCGGTTTGTTTTTAGCGGACTTGCTATATCGCGGTTTTTCAAAGTAAGATTGGACATGACACATAATTATGGATGAGCCGCACGATTGGCATGGAATTTTTATTTAAAATGAATTATTTTAAATTATTTAGCACCTGCTGCACCTGTGTGCAGCCCACAGCTTCCTCCTGCAGCGTGTCATATCTCCGCTCTGCAGCGGAGAAGTGGGCGTGGTCGAGAGAGCTGGCAGGTGTCAGGCAGAGAGCTCATGACATTCTGTGCTCTTTTAGAGCGTTTAGAGCAGGGGTGCCCAAACTTTTTCTCTGAAAGGGCCAAATTTAAAATATATCAGAGGGCTGTGGGCCAAATGCAGTAATACATGAAATGCAAATACTTCTTTAAGTAAAGTCCATTTATTTATTATACTGTTATTTAACCTTCCATTCTGTATAAAGAACATTACAGAACAGACTGTGTTGATGGTGGTGGGAGCAGTGGGTCTGGGGGTCCGCCCGCAGGGAATTTTGATTAAAGTAGATGCATTCTGGTGTATTTTACAACAGTAGACTAACATGAAACAAAAGATGTAAACTCTGTTATTATTGAAATCACTGACTGCAAGCGTTCATGCAACACCGCTGCAGCTCTGCAGGTAAGAGGTGTTCACTTCAGGACAAATCAAGGTTACTGATTGGTCAGTTGCTGACGTGCCTACTGGATTGATTGATAGGTGGCAGGACTCGTGCAAAGAGAATCATAGATTTTATTGGCCTGTTTGTGACTGTCGTCATTTATTCCATATTTATTCAATATTTTGGTGAATCTAAGGTTTGAGAACTGTTTCCTTACACATTCCTAATGATGGTTTCTTTATTTTTCAGGGGTGCTGATTTTAAATTTAAAAATGCTGAAATCATCTCTGAAACCAGTTCATATTTATAATTACTTTTAAACACTTTGTGTGATTTACAAGTGTATTCTGTCAAAAGAAAATGTTATTCAGTGGCAGGAAGCTGCCGAGGGATGGTAGAAAGTCTGTCAAAATAAAATATAAAAATATAAATTATTAAAATTATTTAAAAAATACATAAATTATCTACTCTACTGTGTAATCCATGTAGTTAAATTATGGTAGTCAGGCCGACTAACAATAACGTCAAAGGGTGGAATCAATGAGTGTAAATGCCCCACAATAAACAAGGGACTTCTGTATTTGAAATGAAATGAGGAGCTAACAAGTCTGAGAGAGGCCAAGACTAAGATTTGTTTTAAGGTGGAGTTGTTTAAGGCAGCAGCAATCCATTTTGGTCTTGGTCAAGCTCAGACAAGTCTTTAGCTTGTCATTTCAGTCAGAATAAAAATGTATGTCTCCACACTGAGGTTGTTCTAAGAGCTGTTCACAACAGGTAAATTAATAATTGTTTAGAACCTCTATCACTTGAAATGCCGCTCACTTTCCGCAGGTAATTGTGTTTATTTTAGAAATGGACATTTTTCCTACCCCAAAACATATTTCTGAAGTTTGTCCATCGCTGTCAAATATTTGCCAACTGTCCTCTTTAAGTCAGAGGTGCCCACTCTCATCTTCTCCCTCACCAAGTCCCAGGTTCTCACACAAACATCCTGAAAGAACACTTCGGGCAAAGAATCCCGCAGCTCACTAAAACCACAGGCCATCACATTTTTATGACTGGGCTTGCTGGTGTAACTACAGCGCACATCCATCTTTGCAGCATTAGCATGATAGATGTATTTTTCATGCTGCCATTAGGGCTGAAGCTGTACGCTGTGCAAGGCTTGTGTATGCTAATGTGCCCTCTCACACCTGCAGTTTCCAATTACCCCTGAGGAACGGAGCCAAGACTCAGTTTGCAGCCAGCAGCAATAATATGAGTAATGGCAAAATTGCACAAGTCCTTTTGTGGAAAATTGGGGGAAAAAAGAGAGAGAAATCACTCAACAGGAGGTTAGAGAGGGCAAAGGAATAAGGAAACAGAAGGACAAGTGAAGGCAGAAATTTAGAGGTTGTACTTTTTTGCCTTAATGTGTGACTTTTCCTGTTTTTATCAACTAGTCTGTGAATACAGCACTTCTTCTTAGAATAGATTCATCATCACTGAAGCTCAACTTTCACTATAACATCAGCTACTCTGCTTTCAGTATTATAAAAGATTTTCACAAATTTCTTTTTTTTCCCATCTGCATGCCAACAGCAGTCAGGCTGAGCTTTCCTAATTTCTTTTTTTGTCTCTCTGCTCCCTGCAAACACACAGCCAGTTATGCAGATTTGTAATGACCACGTGATGCGCAGAGACAGACAGATGATACTTGATAGGCCTATTTTCAGCGCATTGAGCTGCTGATAGCTGTGTGTGTTGGACAGGGTCCTGGTGGCTGCTGGCCTTGATAACAGGGGGCGGAAAATCAATCACCTTCTTGACAGCCGTGTGAGAAGCCACGCCCATTTATTTATATCCCCCACCAGTCTCTCTCCCCTGTCCTGTCATTTGCAGCCAATATTCTACAGATTGTGTGTGTGCAAGAAGCCAGCATATACATGTCGTAGCCTACATGCATGTGCATAGGTGGGCAGGAGGCACCTGGAAAAGGCTTTGGCAGGATTAGAGAGTTGTAGGAGTTGATGAGGAACACATGCTCAGGTCACTGTCTCTCTCACTACACTCTTCCTCCTCTCTGTGCTATTCTTTCCTTTCCCTTCCATCCACAATCCCTATCTCGCTCTTTCTCACGTGTGTGTACGTGTGCACGCTCAAACTGAATATGTTAACAGGGTGAGGAGGGGGTTACCAAATCCTCAGAGAGGACTTGGCAGTTACACTTCCTCTCTCTCGCTTCATTGCTTCGGTCCTTCTCAAATCCTATTTCATGGTGCCAAGCGTGCGCTCACTGGGATCTTGCAGCTCTGCTTCTCCAGACGCAGGTTTAAGCCCCTCTCTTGGCACCCACAGGCCGGGCGTGGAGAGAATAGGCACATGCGATGAGCGTCAGCATCGCCAGAGACTCCGAGCACACACCTATTATCTTTTGCATCCTTTTGCATCCTGCAGTGTTTGCTCACAAAATCCGCGAGGCACATCTGCTCACCTCTGACACGGGGTCAGGAGGTCAAACAAACCCTGTAAGCTGATTCATTCAACTGCCAAACCATCCAGACAGACAATCAGTGAACCCACTCCAAAAGTCAATCAGTAACACGTGATGAGCTCACCCTGATGTGGCTGCAGCTGCTTGATGAATTAATATACAGCAAACAATAGACTTTTAGGCCTAATTGCCACCTTCTGATAAAATTTGCTCTCCCATGAAACAGAATAAGTTAAGAGTCCTCCAATTACAGCTACTTTAACGGACTAATTAGAGGCCAAATTACCTGAATCTCCACCAACTGACTTGAAGCAGTAGGATTGTGGCCTTCATTAGTCTGCATGTGTAGTTTTAAACAATGTCCACTAGATGGCAGCAAATATCTGTTTTACTTCCTCCACTTTCTGAGATCAGTGAAATGAAATGCAGAGAAATTAAATCAGCTGATCTCACTGCAGCCCTGGCTGTTTCATGCTGATAAATGCATTTAAGCCCCTTATGTTATCTTTAAATAACATTTAGAGACTAGATGTAATGAAAGGAAAATAAAACTGACCTCAGTCAAACACATTTTTCCAATAAAGGCATGGCATTTTATTTTTATTTTTTGAACAAGCACATATTGCTCACAAGCTTTCTTGCCAATGTTTTAAACTAAGTTCAACTGATGTTGAGATGTGATGGCGGTATGCTGCAGTCGTTTTGGTCAAAAATTTAAAATGATTTGTGCAATTGGTTGTTATTTTTGAATGACATTGCGATCCCTTAGTGCTTGAAGCATGCGTTGAGGATGAATTGGTGCTTCTAACACACCTAATTAAGCTTAATATCTATAAAGTTTACTAATTAAAAACTATTTTTGTTCAAGCTCATGTGCAATCACTGTACTGTACAGGCCAGCTTGAACTCGATTAACTCCAAAGGTTAACGAGTTGCAGATTTACAGCCTATGAATACATTCTGAGTTTCATTAAAATGTATGCAGTGGTTCGTGAGATATTTTGCTAACAGACAGACAGGGTGGATTTCAATAGTTATTGCCAAAATTTTAAGTGAAAATAATAAATATATTGAGAATGATACTCAGCTACCATTCCAAACTTGAGTCTAATATCTGAGTTAAGTCATGTTTGTGCTATCTAAGATCAATAAGTTATGGCAGCCATACTGAAGTGAATTAATTCCAAGTTACTTGGCTGTTGATATTCTGCTAACAGATGCACAGAATTGACTTTAAATGTGTGAGAGCATTTAAAAACAGATATTATGTGATATGTTAGTGCTGGGAGTATGGGTAAAGGGTCTGTCTCTGTTACTAACACATCAAATGTTAGCTCTACATCTGTAAAACTGACTGAGTTATACCCATTCATCCACCCATCCATCCATCCATCCATCCATCCATCCATCCATCCATCCATCCATCCATCCATTATCTTGACCTGCTTCTTCCTTTTGGGGGTCACTGGTGCCCATATCCATTCATCAGTGTGTGAGAGGCGGGGGACACCCTGGACAGATCTAACCATTTCTGTATTTAAGTTTGCTCAGCCATGGCAGCCTTAAATGAGGTTGACTTTGAAAGTTAATAAATTGTAGATTTCTACCTAACCATTACTTTTTATGAAAGTTTATCTAGATATTTTACTAACGCTGCAAACAAATAAATACACGAACAGGCAAAAACATTATTCCCTTTCACAGTGGGTGATTATAACATTACGTTTCATTACATGAATAACAAATTTAGTACAAATTGTATTTAAAATGTCGAACACCGCTGTACCTGTATGTAGTTTAAAGCTTGTGTTTATTTAAACAACTTCTTCTTCCAACAAGATTCAATTATTTGCAACAAATCCAAAAAGCTTTCCGAGACTACAGCATATTGAAAATCAATGTTTCTTGTTTCCTTGTATCATCTACCTTATATTCTTCATTCTCCAGATCCAGGGAGTTGATATAATCATGTGTTCAGTAAAACAGGATCCAGGGTTTGTGCTGACGACTGTGCAGAGTCAGCCGCTCGCAGGAGCTGTTATGATGACAAAACGCTGGAAAATCTGGTATAAAATCTCCTTTATAAATATTTTAGCAGTGTAGCTGTACTAGAAAGTACACAACTTGTCAGCAGTTGTGACTTGGTTGATTTACCCGTTACATTTTTTTTTCCTTTTACAGTATTATTCCAGCAAATAGGGTTTATTATGCAGTCAGTTTCTTTGAGTCAGCACATGCTTCAAGATAATAAAACTGCCTTTAAATGTAGACACAAAACTATTATTTAGCTTTTTTTTTTACTCTGTGTGCACGAGTTGCCTCATATAAGAAGGAAGTGTTATTATTAGCCCCCAGCACAACCAGTAACGGACACATTTTGGTTCATAATTAAGAACACCCATAAGTTAGTGTTCCAGTAATGCTTCTTGCTACATTTTTTTTTCTTTCAGTAATTATATGATGAAAGTTTGGGAAAAGTATAAATGTTAACTTTTGGTATTAACCCAGATGGCAGCTGCAGCCAAATGACTTCAGCAAACGCAAAAATGTTTACAACTCAGTAAATGTTATAAATACTTTATAGATATTGAAATGTTGGTATGGGAGGGGCAGCAGTTGCACATGTATTTCTGCAACTGATTCAATTTTAGTGTCAATCAAATTCCAGATGGCCACTGCAGCTAATTTACTTTAGCAAACAATTAAAGGTTATAGTGCAGTCAGTTTTACATGCATTTGAGCTCAAAGAGCACTGCATATGAGATCATACAATATTGTGTGAAAATGCACATAAGATTTTTCAAGAGTTGACCAGAAAGCCTTAAATCTGCCGTTTTCCAACAGAAGATAATTTATAGACAACCCTCATCAGACTGTCATACAACAACAGAGTGTCTTCAGTCAGAGGCTTCTTCAGATCCGCTGTAAGACAGACAAGAGATCCTTCCTGCCCACAGCCATCAGCATCTAGAACAACTCTTTAATGAAACCATTACAACATTTAATGTCCTGCTGGGATTAATAAAGTATTTTTGAATTGAATTGAACTGAACTGAATTGGGCAGCATGGTGGCGCAACTGGTAGAGCTGCTGCCTCTCAGCGAGCAGGTCCTTGGTTCAAACCGGTCCAGGGGCCTTTCTGGGTGGAGTTTGCATGTTCTCTCCGTGCATGCGTGGGTTTTCTCCGGGTACTCCGGTTTCCTCCCACAGACCAAAAACATGCATGTTAGGCTGATTGGTAACTCTAAATTGTCTCTAGGTGTGAGTGAGAGAGTGAATGGTTGTTTGTCTCGTTTGTCTCTATGTGTCCCTGTGATGGACTTGCGACCCGTCCAGGGTGTACCCCGCCCCTCGCACAGTGATTGCTGGACATGGGCACCAGCGACCCCCGTGACCCAAAAATGGAATAAACGGGTAAAGAAAATGGATGGATGGATGAACTGAATTGAATTTTCATGAAACTCTAGCATGAAAAATGTGAGGCCAAAATGACCTGCGCCTTCAAAAAATGCTAGGCCTTTAATATTTTTAGACTATAAATCTGCAACAATTGATCAAAGGTCAAGGTTCTTTATTGTCATATGTACATGTGGTACATGCTGTGGAACGAAATTGTGCACACAGGGTACCAGTTACATCAAACAAAATTATTAATTGTAAAAAATAAAAAAAATAAATAGTAATAACATATAAGACATGAACTAAGAAATATGCTAAACACTTAATAGTGCAAAAACACCTTGCTATGATGTCACATTATAAAAAGACAGCTAAATAAGAATTGTTCAATTTCATCCAGAGTTGGGTCAAGTGTCAATGTGACTAAAGTTAAATAAGATATCATACTCCAATCTTTACTGGCCCATTTGTAACTATTTCAGCCTTATATGACACAGTTCTTTGAATTTCATGCAAATTGTAAAAGGTACTTTCTGTGTGTAATCTATTTGTGGACCGAGGTTTTAGGCTGGTGAAGATTCTCCGTCATCCAGGACATGTTAAATCCAAACAAGAATAAAAGCAAAAACAACTGGACTTCTGTTCTGTAGATGAAGACCAATGTTTTACATTTAAAGCCTTGTCAGAACCAAACTGAATGTGCTATCAATCAAATGATGAAAGTGGCAGTGATATTGGGATTTTTAAACATTATCACAAAAACAGTGACCTTGACAGAACACGATGACCTTACAACTATCAAGCTCATGTAAACTGATTGCTAAAGAATGATTGCCTCATTTTTTAATAATTCTCTTTATTCATGTTGGCCCATTTAAAATGTGATCAGCTGCATGTACTTCAAGTTATTTTGACACATCTTGACAACAGGAAAGCACAAATTTGTAAAACATGGACATGAAACAATTGAAACACAGTGTCCACATTTGCAAATAATAGATCCCAAGTGTGTCTGATGGGAAAATGAGGCAAACAACCAACTGCCCCAGATGTGCACTACACGACCTCATCCTTACCCACCCAGAAGACAGAAGCAAAGAAGAAACGTTGACCCAGTTCCTCGGCTCACATGGAATTAGATAATTTCAGCAACAGCTGAGGAAACAATGTGCTGGAAACTGAGCAGCCATTTCTCCCTGCTTATAAAAACAATGAGGGTTAAAAACAAAAAGTTGATCTAGAATGTTAAGAAATGTTTTAAATTGCTTTAATAAACTCAAACTTAGAAACCATTCTGTTGAATTGTTCATGGGCTTAAGAATCTCATTTTATACGTTTTAATAATACCATGCCATGTGCAGTGCAACATTAACATCTATAATTAGCCCCGGCTGATAAGCAAAGAACATCTTGTAGTTCATCCACTGAGACGTCTCAGTCCTCAGTATCCCACCCTGGGGTTTTGTGGAAGCGAAACAGCCGCATCAAGGATTAACAGGTCAGTGAAAGCACTGGATCGCCATACATTATTAATAGAGTCTGGCCTAATTGAAAGTCTTAACACTGCAAATGAAATGTCTGGAGCAGACATCACTTTTAACTGAGCTGCTGTCAGAGCATGCAACTAACTGTAAGAACAGGTTTTCATTTTTTACTTCAACTATATCTAACTTATAAAACTCAGCATGATCGCTCTTTAGGAACTTTAATCAGCAGTTTTAATACAAAATAATAACAAGTTGGCATTAATCATTGATCTGCATAATTTATGATTTATTGATTTCTTTTAATGTAAATTCAACATCAGTGTTTTAATATACTTTGACTGGGGTAGCCGTGGATACGTGGTTAATAAAGAGAGAGTTGGTGGTTCGATTCTACCAAAAATCATGTTGCAGTGTAACTGAGCAAGACACTGAACCCCTCATTGCCTCCGATGTTTGTCCCATGTATGAATGTGATAAAGCTCTGATTATTCTCTACAGATTATATTTGTAGATGTATGTAGAGTGCTGCATGAATGTGTGTGTGGAGATAAATGAGGGCACAGGTTTTGCTGTAAAGCTCTTTGAGTATCTTGATTAGAAAGAAAGGTGCTATATAAATACAGTCCATTTAACTTTTACAGTTTATTTGACTTGTGCGCCTGTTTGATTATCCGTTTATACACATAAAATGATACTTGTGTTCGAAGATCTCCCTCTTGTTTTTCTTTAAAACAGCATATTTGAGTACTGAAAAAGTGAGCCCATGCAGTAACTCTTCCAAAAGTAGCTTAGGGTTCACATAGTTTATAAGCGTTTGCATTAATTTTACAAATAAAATTAAAAAAACACTTCCAAAAATGTATTTTTAATGCTATTTTAAACATTTTACAAAAAGTTGTTACAAAGTGAGATCATGAAACCTGCAACATGGTAGAAATCTTGAACGTTGTAATGCCAGTGTGTGTTTTACAGTACGTCAGCGCTACTGTGTGTGATGGTGTGTGTGTGTGTGTCTGTGTGTGTGTGTGTGTGTCTGTGTGCATGTGTGACTACTCAAAGGTTAAACATATTGTGGGCAAAATAACTGTCAAACGTTGAAAGCTGTGCGTCACTTGGAACGGTGAGAGAAAGTACCTTGACAATTCTTTTCTGTTTGCAATCTAGTTTTCATCTTTATTTTTAAATAAAAGCTGCTTACTTTCTAGATTAGGGCATTTAAACTGTAAGTGCTTCACAAGTGGTTTACATGTTGAGGATTCCTTAATATTGCCCATATTGTGCACTAGTAACAAGCTTTTGCAAAATGTGCAACAAAAAAAAAACCCAACAACAATTAAATCAAATATAAACAGCTTTCTTCATCTGATTTTAGTATGTGAAGGTTCTCCAGTTTTTAAGTGTAAGCATGTCTCATTATAGTGTAATTTGAAATGATCTTCCTACTATTAAAAGCTGCTGGGATAATGCAACAGGCATACAGGCTGGCACTGAAAAAACAACAACAACAAAAAACAGGGTATTTGTACTACCAGTAGCACACATAAAAGTCAATGTGTTTGTACAAATGACATGACTTTTTTTTTTTGTCTTTGACACAATTAAAGAAAAAGGAAAAAGAGCAGGTACATGGGGGAGGAGGGGGCAGATTACAGTTTGAAACATGTTTTATTTTTGTTAAATGCAATTAAAGCTGCAAGCAATGTGCGTTTGGATTCAGATAGAATAGTGCAATTAAAGAGGGATTTGCTTAATTTGAAGTTTGCATCTTTCCTGTTAGTCGGCAATTCCAATTTAGTTTAAAGTCATTTTAAGTGTATTGAAATTTTGAATTCTGAACTTTCGCTTTAATTAAGGTTCAGTATTATTATTGTTGTTGCTGACATGAGCAACATGTGGTCTACTGAAGCCAGTTTGATTTTACTCCACTATTTCTGCGTTTGATGCATGGGTTCGCTAGCAACGTCAGTGCGCATGCGCAGCTCAGTCATTTGACGCGCGCGCGGTGGACGCCTCGGGGCGGCTCTGTTGCCGTTGAGCTGCGCACGGACACAGACACCACGAAGACGCTTCTCTCGTGAGGGAGCAAGAAAATAAAACGTTTTGTTTTTCCGACGGTGAATTAGCCACACGACGAACCGGAACTTCGGTGTTTCGTGAGCGGTGGGGAATTCTCCGTAAAATGTCGCCAGCAGCGCGAGAGCAAAGCTCGTCGTAATGGCTCTTCCTCCAGGGATGCCATGAAAATCACAGCGGCGGAGTGACTGGGAGAGCGCTGCTCATCGCTTCATCACACACACGGCGGCGGTGGCAGTAAGCGATGGATACTGATGGGAAGACCTCCTTCAGGTAGCGCTTCCGAAGACCCAGAGAGCTGAACATCTCTCTCGCGCAGTTTTAATGTCCGCCGGAGCCGAATGAAGGATGGATTTCAGCCTGCTCCGGAACATCATCAGCAGATACGTAAGGGCCGCCATCTGTCAACACTGTCACCAACCTCTAGTGTTTATACGTGGAACAGTCCATCCATGTGCTTTTTTCCTTGTTTGTCAAATAACTTAGTCCTCTGCAGAGTAATTGGGCAGCTGCACTGGTGCAGTGTTTTTTGTGTAGCTGAATGGAGAATGTGCCAGTAGCCACAGTTTCAATGAATGTGTTGAATAGAGATGAACTTAGCTGACCCATTTAACTGAGCCACAGCACACATGGAACCAGTCATCCCAGTTGCACTCCAGGTGAATAGAAACTTTGCAGGTATAAGGGAACAGGCATGTCCTTGTAGAATGGAGGTTTTTGTGAAATGTTTACATAAAAACACCAATGTTGACCATGTTACTGGTTGGTCTGGTCTGCATAGGTCACTGCCTCCATAGCTACTTCTGATTAGCTGGGAGGACAGCAGCTGGCTGGTGGGCGGCTGAATTAGAGGGGTAAGGTTGTCTATGAGAAACCAGCTGTGATAGGCCTGGTGAAGCTTTCAGCAACATCTACGTTTTCTCACATCTGTGATTTTCAAACAGGCTCAGATGTTGCAAAGATGAGTGCATTTGTTATTGTTGTCTGTTTTCTACAAATTGTTGTGTAGCTGCAACAGCGGGTGACTGAGTTGGACTGATGCAAAAGTAAAGGTAATATCAAGCAAAATCAAAAGTAAGGAGGGAGGGATATGGGTCACTGAACACTCCCCTCATCTTTCTCCCTTTGCATCCTTGTCTCGCTGGGCCGGCGAGGTATTCCCGGTAATCATTGCTTACATTTTCAAGATATTGATTTATAATTTGAGTGATGGATGATGTACAGGCTTTCTGGACCTCTGTCACCTGAAGGTGTATTGCCTTTTGTTAACCCTGCCATATTCAGAACAGCTGTTCCCGTAATGAGACTACATAGTAGAACAAACATTGCATCATGCAAGGTGATTAAAATGTGATAAGTAACGAGTCAAAGCCTTTTCACACTGAGAGAATAGCCTCTTCCCAACAAGGTCACAGCCCAAATGTTGTCCAGTAGTGAATTAGAAAATCAACTTGAGTCATTAAAAGATTTTCCTTTGATTTAGTCCTCTTTATTAAGTTTTATGCCTTTCACTTTGTTGCATTTTCTCCTTATCACCTTGTCAATGATGCATTGTGTTTAGAGAAATCAGGACTTTTCAGTTGTTTTGAGCAGGTTAGATCAGTTCTGCTTTAAACACTTCTGCTATCTAAATTCTCATTAAATGCAGCATAGCTTTCCAAAATTTGTCATGGACAAAAATATGAAGTATTTGACTTTTCTTTATTGGTATTTTTATAGAAGTTGATCTATTAGGGTTTTTATTTGTCAGTTCTAAAAGTGATCGAAAAAGGGACATCCATTGTTCAATTTCCACCACGTTCCCTGAGGTCAGCGGACCAGTTGCTCCTCACAGTTCCAGGAACTCGTCTTAAGCACAGAGGTGACGGGGCCTTTTCTGTAGCAGGACCAAGACTTTGGAACGAGTTACCTCTGCTTGTCAGACAGGCCCCCTCCCTCTCGGTTTTCAAGTCCCGTTTAAAAACCCACTACTATTCAGTAACTTTCAACACCAGATGATCTGTGTTTTGAACCTGTACGCTCCACACTGGTTAGTCGTCATATTTATTATCTGCATCATTTTTATGTCTATATTCTGATTTACCTCCTTTTGTATATTGCTTTGTGTGTTACCTGTTTTTCTGTCTGTACAGCACTTTGGTTGGCCTTGTCGCTGTTTTAAGTGCTCAATAAATAAATAAAATGGTATGGTATGGTATACGTTTTTGGTATAAAACTTGCAATAGGAATATAAAAAAAAAGCATAGGGTTTCCTTTTGCCATCATATATTTTGAATTAAAAAAATTCCACTACTAGGTCCAGAGAGTTTTTAAATAATAAACTTCCTTGTAGTGCAAAACGGTGCAAAAGATATCAAATGTAGTTTTAGCCATATGTTTTGAACAAAATAATATGTTGTTAACACAACAGTTTCCAGTCTTCTCACTTAAGAAATGAACAGCAAGAGAGCAGCAACTGAAAACACTTCACCCTCCAACCCTCTAGTGGGCGCCTCCTTCTGCTTTAATGGAGAGCTGACACAAAATGACTCTGTGGCTTTGACCAGAGGGTCTCGCAGTAAAATCACACAACACAGCGTTCTTTTCACAGATCAGAGAGCAGGTTGCTCTAAAGCTGACCAACGCTTACTTTAACTTTCAATGGAAAAAAAATAATAATAACTTTAGACGGAACACAGCATTTTGCACATGTGTCAGAATACAACAACACTACGGCAAGCCAGCCGTAGTTAGCTTGTAGCTTTGCTACTTAGCTCTCGAAGAAAAGACTTTAACGCCACTTACGCACAGTTTTCAACCCAAAAATGGTAACGATTAAATCTGACAGCTCTGATTTTACACTTTAACACCACTTACGCACAGTTTTCAACAAAAAAAAAGTAACAATTAAATTGACAACTCTGATTTTACTTCAGACACAGCATTACTGCGGTTAGCCGGTAGAAGACAGATCTCTATCGTAGGCTAAATTTCTATCGTTTCTACCGTATACCGTTTATATCGCACATTCCTAGTTTCATGCCAAGAAAGAGCACCACAGATGCCATCTTTGCTTTGAGAATGCTGATGGAGAAGTACAGAGAGGGTCAGAAAGAACTCCATTGTTTTTTTGTAGATTTTGAAAAAGCATAGGACAGAGTGCCGAGGGGGGAGTTGTGGTATTGCATGAGGAAATCTGGAGTGGCAGAAAAGTATGTTAGACTGGTACAGGACATGTATGAGGACAGCAGGACAGTAGTGAAATGTGCTGTAGGAGTGACAGATAGCTTCAAGGTGGAGGTGGGAGTGCATCAAGGATCGTCTCTGAGCCCCTTCTTGTTTGCTCTGGTGATGGACCGACTAACAGATGAGGTCAGGAAGGATTCCCTGTGAACTATGATGTTTGCAGATGACATTGTGATCTGTGGTGAGAACAGGGAACAGGTGGAAGAGAACTTGGAGAAGTGAAGGTATGCACTTGAAAGAAGAGGAATGAAAGTCAGCCGTAATAAGAGAGAGTGCATGTGTGTGAATGAGAGAGAGGCCGGTGGAACAGTGAGACTACAAGGAGCAGAGGTCACAAAGGTGCAGGACTTCAAGTACTTGGGGTCCATTGTCCAAGAAAATGGAGAATGTGGTAAAGAAGTGAAAAAGATAGTCCAGGCAGGATGGAGTGGATGGAGAAAAGTTTCAGGAGTGATTTGTGACAAAAAGGTGTCAGCAAAGGTCAAAGGAAAAGTTTACAAGATAGTGGTGAGACCAGCTATATTGTATGGTCTGAAGACAGTGGCATTGACAAAAAGACAGGAGAAAGAACTGGAAGTGGCAGAAATGAAGATGTTGAGGTTCTCCTTAGGAGTGACGAGGCTGGATAAGATTAGGAATGGGATCATCAGAGGTACAGCACAGGTTGAACAACTGGGAGATAAAGTTAGAGAGACCAGACTGAGATGGTTTGGACATGTCCAGAGGAGGGACAGTGGGTATACTGGTAGAAGGATGTTAGAAATGCAGCTGCCAGGAAAAAGACAAAGAGGAAGGCCAAAGAGAAGATATATGGATGCAGTTAGAGAGGACATGAAGGTAGTTGGAGTGAGGACAGAGGATGCAGAGGACAGAGTGAGATGGAGGAGGATGACTCACTGTGGCGACCCCTGAAGAGGGAAAAGCTGAAAGAAGAAGAAGAAGACGACAATATATGTTTTGGCTCATAAACAGCAGTTTAATACTAATGCACATTAGAAAGACATAAGTTACTGCAAAAGCAGCCCTAGAGGCCTGATCCAAAACAATACACATTTCTATCTGCGCTGCAGTTTACATGAAGTTTGCTATTAATACAGATCCTGGCATAAAGTTGTACATATTTTCTCTCTAAAAGTAACATTTTCTTTATGTTTCTGTGTATGGACATATATAAGTTTAATAAAAATAAAATTAAAGATCATTGAGATTGTATTATTATTATTATTAATAATTAGTATTATATTCTATGTGGCATGGTGGCACAGTTGGTATAGCTGCTGCCTCTCAGTGAGAAGGTCTCTGAATTGAATCCCAGCCCGGGCCCTTTCTGGATGGAATTTGCATGTTCTTTCCATGCACGCATGGGTTTTCTCCAGGTTCTACAGTTTCCTCCCGCAGATCAAAAACATGCATGTTAGGCTGATTGGTAACTCTGAATTGTCTCTAGGTGTGAGTGAGTGAATGGTTGTTTGTCTCTTTGTCCCTGTGATGGATTGGAGACCTGTCCAAGCTTTTCTCTACCTCTCAAACTGTGACTGCTAGATAAGGGCACTGGTGACCCCTGTGACCCGAAAAAGAAGAAGCTGGTAAAAGATGATGGATGGATGGGAGCTTTACATTCTAGTCAGAGCTACAGTAGCTCTTAGGCCAGTGCTCAGGTCTCATAATCCTGAGACTTCAGGTTTAAGCCTGGATTACCTCAGTAAAAAGCAATCGCAAAGTCCTTTATGCGATTTTGCTCACTGGGGCGACCCCTGCCGAAGGGAGCAGCTGAAAATGAACAGAAAAAAGAACCATTCCACCTGTCCCTACATTCTAACCACTGTGGGCTAAGTAAATTATTTCAAAGATGACAAAAATCTGCCTAATAAAGTCATCAGATGGATCAGTCTGTTCACCTCTAATTCTTAAGTAACTAAATTGTTTATTTAAAACAGAGATAATTACCAGTAGTTGATTAACACAATAGCTGGACATGGGCACCAGTGACCCCTGTGACCCCAAAAGGAAAAAGCGGGTAAAGATAATGGATGGATGGATGGATGGATGGATGATGAACACAAGAAGTCAAACTTTAAAAGTTATAAGAGCAACCTATAAATTAATTTTAAGAAAGCATATGTTAGAGCAGTTGTAAGGCATGTTCAAATGCAGATTTTGTTTCTTATGTTTGGATGATTTAGATATTTCATTATTTACACGAATGCGCCTACAAGAACCCTGCAGATGTTGGATGCTGTCTATCATGGTGCACTAAGATTCATAACTAGCTGTAATTATCGTACCCATCACTGCACCCAGTATTCACTGGTTAACTGTTCATCATTAACTTCACACAGACTCTCTCACTGGTACATTTTCATCTTTTAAATCACTTCTCGGTCTGCTGCCTTCATACATAACCTCCTACATGTCACTACATGAGTGCAGCTACAGTGTGCGCTCTCAGGACATTATTACCTGCAGTGTTCCCTCAGTGAGGACTGAACTAGGCAAAAGGGCCTTCTACTCTGCTCCTGTTTCCTGGAATACCTTGCAAAAAGATTTGAAGCTCTCGATCTTGACCTCTCTAAGGGATTTTAAACAACTGCTAAGTTCATGGCAAAAACCAATGCAGACATGTTCCTGTTTTTAGTTTTCTACATCGCTTTACAATGTAGCTGTTTTGTTTAATTTTTATATCATTTCTTCTATTTACTTTTTCATTTATATGCTTTTGTCTGTTGTTGTCTGTACTTCATCTGTTCTTTGTTAAAAACAGGTCTCTCTTGTAAATGAGTCCCCGTGGCTCAATGAGACTAACCTGGATAAATAAAGGTTGAATTGAATTGAATTTATCTGGGGGTAGTGCTATTTTTCTGGATACATGCTGTTTTTTATTACAGGCTAGTGCTGGACAATAATTCGATATCGATATATCTTGTGATATACTTTTATTCAATAACGATGATATGAGTTTTAAGTACATTTTTGATATTTTAATGATTACAGCGTTTCACTGACACATTTCTTTTTCTGTTCGAGTTGAAGCAGCCGCTTCAGTTTCAACCCAACAGAAAAAACTGCGACCCAACTACGTAAGTGCGTGGTGACGTAGATATTATACAGAGCTCGAGTCCAGAAGGCGTTAGTGGTAGCAGGCTAAGCTAAGCTAATCTCCAATGCGCGTTAAGTTTTGGCTTCAAAACGAGTGCCCATCACTGTCCGATTGTGACTGAACTGAACAAGCTTTCACAAACAAAGAGAAAACAGATGACATAATTGATAAGTAATTGATAATTGAGGGAGTGGTGGCGCAGAGGTTAGAAGATGGGCTTGTGATCGGAAAGTCGCAGGTTCATCTCCCGGTACCGTCAACATCAAAATGTGGGTGGAAAAGGTGAAACACCTCTCCACCCTCATTCGCTTCACTCTGGGCCCCTGAGCAAGGCCCTTAACCTCCACCATCTGCTCTCTAAACAGGTCTCTCTTGAAAATGAGTTCTCGTAGCTCAATACCTGTATAAATAAAAGGGTAAATGAAAAAAATAAATAAGAGAGGAAAGACTAATTCTGCAGTGTGGAAGTGGTTCGTCTATCTAAGATCCGATGAGCTGCATGCTTCAGTGTGCTGCAAAATGTGACGGTAGATAGAATAGATAGAATATGATGAGAGTCAGAAGATGAAGCACAATAAAAGTTTGAGCCAATGTGTCCCTGAAACAACACCCCCAACGCTGCATGTTTTTTTTTTATTCATTTATTCCTTCATTTAAAATAAAACAAATTCATCAGAAAGAAACAAAACATTGAATGAAAAGGTTGCAGAAAGAAGAAAAAAATACTTATCTTCTCCTTATTTAAAAAAATACAATAACTACAAACAAACAACAACCTTCACTTGAACAATCTCCAAACTGAAAACAAAAAAATTTCAGGTACCTGGCACTATACCTTCCCAACAACTTTAACTTAATCATCTTTTTAAACATATAAATTGTTTTAGAAATTTTTATGGTGATATCAAGGCAATTCCATAATCCTATTCCTTGAGTTACAACGCAGCTCCTTCAGACTAGTTCTAAATGGAGGTTTAACAAACATTTACATTCCCTTAAGGTTATAATGATTCTCTTTTTTATTTTTTTACAAATTTTAATTGAATATTTGAGGGTAATATGTTTTATGAGCTTTATAAATGACTTGTAAAATACTATATTCAACCAAACCATACAATTTTAATAATTTCAACTGATGAAATAATATATTTGTTGGGTGACCATAGCACTTCCTACTAATAATTCTTATAGCTCTTTTTTGTAAAATAAAAATAGGATTTTTAATTGTTTTGCATGCTTTTCCCCAAACTTCAATACAATAGATTAAATATGGAACAATCATTACATTATATAATATATATCAAGCTTTGTCATTCATAAACTCTTTTACTTTTTACAGTAATGCAATTAATTTAGCTTTTTTTATTCTTAAGTAATTTACAAGAGATTTCCATGTCGGCTTCTCATCAATAACAACACCCCAAAATTTTATATCTTTAACTCTGCTGTCAATTTTAAAGTTGTTGTTTAAAGTTAACACTATTAATATTGACAAAGTAGAGAATGTTATGTTTATTTGACGATGATTTCAATTTTTTTGAACATTAATTTATTTGTATAGTTTGTAGTTTTTCTGAGGCTTTTATATTCTTTATATCGATATCGAATTATATTGTTATTGACTGAAATTAAGAAATATATCGTGATAAAAGTTTTGGCCATATCGTCCAGCCCTATTACAGATATATTGAGTCTATGAAGTACAACAAATAGTTATGTAAATAAATATAGACTATTTTTTGTTTTTAATGCACAAAATTTAAATGTTTTAATGTGTTGCTTGATAACCTACTTTATGTTTATTTAACTGTTTCTCTCAAGTTGGAAAGAAGGAAAATGCCTAAACCATTATTCAGTTTGTGCACTTACACACTCCAATACAACAGCCAGCCCTGCATTAGAACATGCCAGGAAGTAGTTTTATTTATCATAGCATTCAGCAGTAATATGATATATAGTTGTGAACTCATTTGTGTAGAGGTTTTTATGTGTTTCTCAGTAGCAATGGGTCAGTGTGTGTGTGCGATGTGTTTCCGCTCCCCTCTTATTGGTGGCCTTTTCTTGTCTGGTAATATTAGCAGTGGCGTGAGGCCTCAGACTGGTGCAAACGGTGAGAACCGCATGAGGTCATGATCCAAAAAGGAAGAATGCTGGTCTAGAACATTTTAATTTTCAATCTGCACTATGATTCTCTTATATTTAGCTTTACTTCACCCGGGTCTAGTCTCATAATCAGCCTCCTTTACATCTTTAGATAAAACTTGTGCCTGCCGAGACCTTTCACAGAATCAGCTGATAAGAGAAGAGAAAGGTTGGAGACCTTTCTCTTTGATCAAAGAAGTACCAGCAGGTGCCAGCATGCTGATGGGCTTAAGAATGGGTCCCAGCAGCTTTCCAGCTCTTTGAGTCCCCTGGCATGTGTTGAAAGCCAGTGTGCTGCCTGCTGCATTCCTGTTTGCCACCTGACAACTCACTGCTACAAACTGTTAAGGGCAGTCTATTTCTGTTTGCTGCGCGCCCTGTGGTGCTGGGTCCCTACTGGAGAGACACCAACTGTAGGTGACAAAAGCACACAGGATGTGTGTCTGACCTGAGCTTTTCCTGCTGGCCTCTGTTAATGTCAAAGAAAATGGTATTTGAACCGAAGTGCCACCTCCTGTAATGACCTTAACTCCTTTAAGACAAGGCAAAGTTTTTGAGAGCCATTTTCAAGCCAGTGTTAGTAATGCTTACATCAAATGCAGGGGGAAAAAAGAGGCGCTGTTTGGAATTCAGATTACGGTGACAGGCGAAAAAGGAGAGAGCAGAGGGAGTGAAGAGGAGAAGTGGCACAGCTGGATTAAAGACTTATGTAACTGTTGGATCACAGCGAGTCAATCAGGAGAGGGAGAGAGCTGGGACATCAACAGAATGCAAATGCTATATTTTAAATGTATGATTTTCATGTTGAGTCTTTGATTTTTATCACATGTATTAAGTTATATTATGTATCATCATGGCTTTGGATGTTTTTTCTCACTAAAGGTTGACAAAAGAGCCCAAAGCTTTAGACTTTTTTATGTCTAACAAATAAATATATGTAAAAATTGTGGAAAAAATAAATTTCTAGTTGATGCTTGAAAATATCCTGTTTGAACCAAAATAAAAGCACAAAGAAACTCTTAACTAGGCGTGTCACGATAACAAATTTTGCTGGGCGATTAATTGTCTCAGAAATGATTGCGATAAACGATAATATTGTTTGAAATTTAATAATAATTAATTGTCGAATTTTTGAAGAAGTGTTGATTTGTTTGGAGTGTAGTACATTTTTTGACCACCTGAAGGCAGTATAAGACTGTTTGAACCAAAGGATGGATAGTTGAGCAGCATGTCTCTTGATGAAAAATGGGAGGGAGGGCCCTTGACGTGACATGCGCTGATACAGTGATATGGCTGACGCTCAGTGATTTGAGCTCTTTAGCATAGCATTTTTCACACAAAGCTTTTAATAAAAATGGTTTGTGGAGACCTGGGCTCCAATTTTATTAAACAACCTAGACACTCACATATAACATTCTCATGACACATGCATATATAGGGTCTGGAGTCGGCACACGGTGGCATATAGGGGGTGGGATGTGTAATCATTCTCATTCTAGGGGCGGCTGTGGCTGAGTGGTTTGAGCAGTCATCCTCCAATGCGAGAGTTGGGGGTTCGAATCCACCAGCAGTCAAATGTCGAAGTGTCCCCGGGCAAGACACTGAACCCCTCATAGCCTCTGATGTGTGTCCCATCAGTGTATGAATGTGATCTAAAGCACTGATTAGTCTCTTTAGAATGATTTTTTTTTTTTCAATTAGCTTTGTAGAGATCTAGTAGAGTGCTGTATGAATGGGTAAATGAAGATACAGATTGTAGTGTAAAGCGCTTTGAGTATCTTGAAATAAGATAGAAAGGCGCTATATAAGTACAGTCCATTTACCATTTACCTCCGGGACCTGTGCCCACTCTCATATGTAGCATGTAGACATTTAGGGTTCTGGGCAAGGGTTGGGGAGGTGAAGGGGCACTGCCTGCTCTCTGGGAAGGGGGTGGGTCTGTGCCGGTCGCCGCCTCATCCCCCCCCCCCCATTTTAAACGCA
>NC_056510.1:27419794-27446443 GCF_014905685.2 Nematolebias whitei
CTTCCTGTTTTCCTTAAACCCTTGTTCTCCGTTTGACATTTGGGGTCGGGGGCAGGGAGGGGGGGTAGGCTGCCTGGTTGGGGTCTGGGCTGTGGGTGGGTGTTGGGCCTTGGGGGGCAATTGGGGATGAGGCCGGTGCTCCGGTTCTCCCTGGGTTGTTTGGAACTTTTGATCAGGCTTCCTGGATACAGTGGCCGGCCCTTTGGCTGGGGTGGCTGCCGGGTTCTGGCGGGGGATCGGTTGTGGTTGTGTGTGTGTGGTTGTTGGTGGTGCATGGCGGCGGTCGGGGGCGTGGCTTCGCTTTGACGGGGTGCTTGCTGGTTGGCCTGATGTGACATCCGCAGTGGGGGGTGCTGTGTGCATGGGTGGCGTGCTGGGGCCTCTCCGGGCCTGTGGTGTGGGGTTGTAGGGATGCCTTATGATTGGTGTGCTGGGGCCAGCATTCCTCAGCTGCTGCTCCCTGCTGCTCTGGCCCCCGGCCTGGGGCCGGTTTGTGGTCGCTGTCGGGTGGGTGGGGCGCATGGACAGCCCAACAGAGGCTCTGTTGGGCTGTCTCTGTGTGCCTGTTTATGTCTTGGGTTGAGTTTTAGGTGGTCCCCTCTCTTGGATCAATTTTGGCCCCCCATTTAATCTGGGGTCAACTTCCCCCTGTCGTGTTCCCCTCCGGTGGTGGGCCCCCCTGCCGTTGGTGCATTGGCGGCTCTCAGCAGCTGGGGCTGGGTGGTGGGGTGTGTGTGGGCCTGCCCTGGTGGCTGCTTGCCGGGGCCTGAGTGCCCTGCCTCTGCCGGGCCTCTGTTGGGGGGTGGTATGAACTCAGGACTCGGGGCTCGGTGTCCATGGACGGATCCACTCTGGAGGGGCGGGTTGCCGGCGGGGCCTGTGGACTTGTTGCTGCAGCCTCCTGCGGTTTCTGCATTGTGGTTGCTGGAGATCGCCCAGGGCTTCCCTTTGCTTCTCTCTCTGGGGGGTGCGGGTGTCCCTGTCGGGGGACTTCTGGAGTTCCGGGCTTGGGGGCCGTTGTGTGTCTGTGGCTCCGGTCTTCCCTGTGTTACCATCGTGTCCTGTGGGGACGGGTCTGTGGGCCCCCAATCCACTGCAGAACATTTTTATGGAGAAACCTTATAGTGACAAGCATGCTCACACAGGTGTTCAGATTCAGGTGTTTATCAGATACACACTCAGTTGGGTTGTGGTGGGCACTAAATATATCTTGTATTACCATGTACTGTATAAAATACTTCCTAAGAATGTTATAAGTATCATTATATATGTTGTTTGTTGTTGTGGTTTCTCGGTTTCGTCTTGTGTTTTTTTTCCCTGCAGGTCTAGAGGCAGACTTCAATGATGTTGATTTGTGTTCTCTTTATCCCTCTCTCTCTCCTCTATTCCTATCTCCTTCTTTACCTTTTAACTCTTCTCTCACTTTTCTGCTTTGTTATGTTCTTTGTTTTCCGTCCCCATGTCCATTACATCTGAAACAAGCCCAAAGCAAATTCTAATAAAATTTAATTTATATATCAAGTGGAGCATTAAGGCCAGCCATAATGCTGTGCTAGATAAAGTAAATCTGTTGGCATCACTTTGACACTCAGACAGTAATTCTAAGTGTCACAATGCCGGACAGGACAAGGGAAAAAAATAAAAATCAGTAAACAAGTTCTCAGCTTCTTTTTGCAGAGAAAAACAACTTTTTACACAAAGGCACAGGTTTCAACCGTGAATTTTGGAGCTCAACAAGGCAGAGGTTTATGGTCGGTCTGTTGGCTTAGCTCGTAGCTTAGCGTCTCTGCTTAGCTCCTTTTTTAACGATCCAAAAATGCGATTTTGGATCGTTAAAATGGATTTTAAATAGAAAAGAGAAAGGGAGGGGTCATTGAAGAACACGGGATTTTAGCCGTGTCTTCAGTAGAAAGAGAGAGACACGAAGGAACGCTAAAGACAGTAAATGAAAATGAGGTCGATAATTTTCATTTATCATGCGATTGATTGATTTATTGTTTATTGCAACAGGCCTACTCCTAACTATTAACACTTGGGATTTATTTGAACATGATTCACATCAGGTAAGTCCCTCCACTAGCTCTGCAAACACAGAAAATAAACTGAACAAGTATTTCACTTCTGGTAACCCAAGCTGTCACCACATCCAAAGAAATGAAACAGGGCGCCACTTATAACTATAATCTTATTTCACATCTGTTTCCATAACAATAGATTTAGTAGAAAATAATTTACATAAAATTTTCAGCTTACGTATACGTATAGCAAATGTCAGGAAATATTTGAACACTTTACACTTTGGATTCAAGGTTCAAGGTTCTTTACTCGCATCACATGTGGTACATGAGGTGGAACAAAGTTGTGTACTCATGGTCCCAGTTGCACCCAAAAATAGCTAAAATATTAAAAAAGAAACCATATACAAGGATCTAAGATATACGCTTAACAATAATAATGCAAAATAATACAATGTATTAAACAGCAGCCTGAACATGAGTCTGCTGTGAGTAGATGGGTATGAATACAGCAGCTTAAGGTAAGAAATCAGCAGCATGGATAATCAGCAGCATAGATAGAGTGACATATCACCAATTAAAGTATCATTACAGTGATGATCCTGGTTAAGGATTCTTGAGTCTAAAAACCTTAGGGTAGAAGCTGTTCCTCAGTCTAGTGGTTCTACACTTAATGCTCCTCAACCTCCTTCCTGAGGGGAGTGGGGCAAAAAGTGTTTGTGCTGGGTGAGTGGGGTCCTTCATGATGCAGGTGGCCCTCTTCCTGCATCTGGAGGTGTAAATGTCTGTCATGGTGGGGAGACTGACTCCAACAGTCTTCTGTGCAGCCTTCACCACTCTCTGCAAAGCTTTTCTTTCTGCAGCTGTGCAGCCTCCATGCCACACGTTGATGCTGGAGCACAGGATGCTCTCCACTGCACACCTGTAGAAGGAGGTGAGGACTGAGCTTCCCAGTCCAGCTCGCCTCAGCCGCCTGAGGAAGTAGAGCCTCTGATTTGATGTGTGATGAATCACAGTATTATCAAGTTTTGAATTTCAGAAATGGCTCAAAACACTTTTTTTTTTTTTCAGAGCACTGTATGTTTCTTACATTATAAAAGGATTTTCCGCTTCCAAAGACACATGCTTTATGCAGTGAATCTATGAAGTACTTAAACAGTGGGAAGCTGTTTAGTTACAATATTCAGTGCTAATATCCCATCTTATCCCATCAAAATCAATTAAGTTGATAGAAAAGATAATGTATTGGACAATAATAAAACCATATATATGAACCTATAGAGCAAAAATACAAGTTATGTACAGGTATATGTAGAGTTACAACTAATAAGAGTTGTGTCTTTTACTAATCCATTGCATCAATCTTGAAAATGAAACTTTTTTCTTTTTTTTCTTTTTTTTAAAGTGGGTTAAACTCACATTTTCCACTTCACTAAAGACTTCTAATCTGGTCCTGAAATGCCTTGTTCCCATTTTGTTTAGAGGTATGTAAATACTGATGTGGCATGGGGATTCAAGTCATCTTGCTTCTGTTAGATCGCTGAGCCACCAAGGAAGGTAGTCACAAGGCTGAAGCTGTTAGTATGTGTAGGGGAAGACGGCATTGATGGCAGATGGTCTGTGAAACCAGCTACCCACTGGATTCACAATGGGAGATAGCCCACACATTTTAAGTGTGGCGCTTTACGTCAATTCCACTCTTGAGTTATACGTCACAGCGCCTATACTTATGATGGGCTTTATTTGTGTAAGCACAGATTGTTTGTACATTTGATTGACTGGACATGACTGGCTCATTTGGTGTATTTATGATATAAATACTGAGCTAAATTTGTGGTAGTGGTAAACTTGTATGGTAGTAGCCTTGAATTATTCACAACACTCTTCAAGCTCTGACAGATGGCTTAAGATCTCGCAAAATTGCTCGAGATTGTATAACATAATTTTCTAGGCTTGACAAAAAACAACCAGTACCATTTATCACCATAAGATGTTCTTAACTTAAAACTGGAATGAAAGACAGCAGATGATTCCTATTACTTAAAGGAATGCTAGGCCCTTAAGTTTAAGATGAAAATGTATACAATCATCATGCTGCTAAGGGTTGTGGACCTAAGGGTTTGGATATATACTGTGTAAAAAACATTTTCTAAAGTAAGAAACACTCTTGTGGCTTTTTATAGCACTGTTTCCAGTTTTATAAATAGCAGGCCTGCTATGGTTCTCTTTCTATAAATCCTTAGTTCAGACAGAAAACTAACTCCTGGAGAGGGAGCACACAATATAGTGGGCTACTGTGCGTGTCTGGTATCTTATACAGTTTCTATCAGTGATTGATGATGATGTAAAAACAGCCAGTTTGTTAATAAAGACAAAGCCTTCGTGTACCATGACCAACCAGCAAGCTAATAGCCTGATGAAGCCGTCGAGTGGAAAGGGAACAGAGGGATGAGAGTTGATACAGATCAGTGGGGATTAATGATCAGATAACAGCAGAACACAAAGCAATCTCTCTGTTTTCCTCTGTCCCCTGTCCTGCAGTCACACTCTGTCATACACTGACACTTGCTGCCAGCTGATGATGGGAACAAAAGAGGTAGAAATGTGAAGGTATGAATGGTGGAATCACAGAAATTGAAATGCTTGAGCAGAGGAAGAAAATGCTGTATTTAGTTGAGCTGTGTGTGTAAGTGCCCATCCGTTTTATTTTCTTTCAGACACACTTTGTTTTCACTCTTGTTGCCCTTTTCACTTTATTTATGCCATGACATGAATCTTGCAGTCTGCCTCCTGCTCCTGTTGCTTACTGCCCTTTAGTCGGTTTCCACATCTCTTTTCATTTCAGTCCGTCAGAGTCATGTTGCCTCCACTAAAGCTTTAGAGGGGAGTCTTTAGTTAGCTAATGACGCTGACTACATGTCTATTTTGATCACATTGCCAAGTGCCTGTTGTTAAACAGAAGTTTTAGAACTGTGATTCTGAGCATTTCAATATGTAATGTTTCATTTAACTCATTTCACAGAAATGTTTCATTAATCTTTTTCATCCAGTGTTTATCTTACTGGAAACATTAAACATAATAGTAGGTTGTGCTCTTGGCTCCAATATTGACATTTAAAGCACTGGAGCATTTTTGTCTCCCACAACGTTTCTGCAAATGGTCAACACTTTTAGTAATGGTAATCACTTCTTTTACGCTGTGTCAGACAGGATGCTTTCCCCAAGGCGACACTCTGTTACTGCCCACACAGGCCAAGATTTACGTGTTTGTGTCCCATGATTCTTGTTGTTCTGTTGAATTCTTTCCATCCTGTTTGGCTCATTTTTGTCTGTCTCTTTGTCAGTGTGTAGGGGAGGAGATCTGGGTGGACACTCGGACGGTGTACATCGGGCATAAAGAGCCTCCTCCAAGAGCTGAGGCTTACATCCCTCAGCGTTATCCCGACAACCGCATTGTCTCCTCCAAGGTGAGCGAGCATCAGTCAGTGCCACTGCACACTTTGGCATCTTGATATTCTGTTTCATATTCAGACACCATCTAATCTCATCTGTCACTTTTTTTGAGGACACAATTGACTTGTCTTGTGTTTGTGAAGCTGTGCATCACAGTTTTCTCTGGAGAGGAGGATGTTTGTGATGTGTCATTGTTTCTTTCTTTGTTTCAGTCTCAAGAATAATTTTCTTGCCACTCTGTCCCACAGTACACCTTTTGGAACTTCATCCCCAAAAATCTGTTCGAGCAATTCAGAAGGATCGCCAACTTCTATTTCTTGGTCATATTTTTGGTCCAGGTAAATATTTCATCAAAAGCTGCAATTATCTCCGAACTCCGAGAAACTTGAAAGAAATGCACTTTTTATTTGTTCAAATACTTTGTACATCAAAAACTTTTATAAGTGCTTGTAAATCTTTTTTGCCATATAATATCAATTATTGTCTGTGGTTGTTCTGCTTTCTGATTTGTTAAAGTTAGCTTGAGATAATAAAACAAAAACTACAATATTCATTTACTTGTTGCGTCAGTATTATTATTATTAATATTATTATTACTTATTATTACAATCAAATTACCTAAAACACTTTTTCGATAAGTCTGTGTAACAAACTGATCTTTATTTTGTTACGCAGCTCCGATGGAATAATTTTAGCTTGGCACCTTTGATACCACACCTTTTAAACTAAAAACAAACTGAAAGCATTTGTGCTTGTGGATTTTCAAGTAATTTGTCTTAAAATGATAGCTTAGATCATTTAAAGCAGGTTTTTTTGGAAAGGTTATGAACAAATAATACCTTACCTGTTGATGATACCCATCAAACAAACTTAGTTTGGAGAAATAGAGTAAATATGACTGGTCAGCAATCTTGCTGGTAAACAAATGTCCTCAAGGACCATCAACAGATTTTAATGAAACTCAGAAAGCCCTCGTTATGTGTTCATCTACTACTAATATACTTTTGGAGTCAACCAAAATCAAGATGGCTGCTACAGTTAATCGCTCTGAGCTAATTCAAAAACGTTTAAAGTAAACAGATTACCATATTTTTCGCTGTATAAGTCGCATTTTGTTTTGCATAATTTGCATTTCCTTTGACTTATAGGCCAAGGCGACATATTTATGGATTTTTTTCCCCCATGTTTATAAACCAATTTTTGGCTGAGATATGACCGTTTTCATTCATTCTGACTGAAAATATTGAACACTACCATTTTTCAGCCGCTAGATGGCAGCAGAGTAGTATAGCATGCCGTTGTGTCATGTGATAGGTAAAAGTGTCTATTAATGACAAAATAGGCTTGCCATAGCCTGCCACCTTCGTCCAGTTCGCTTGGAGCAACCGTCAAATCGGCTTTACTTTGCTGCGCCGCCACAGTGAAATGCAGCTAATTTGTCTATTGAACTGCATTTATTAAGTAAAAGTTCAACTGAGACACACCTTTACTATAAAGTCGAGCAAACAAATAATTGTTTTAGGTGGTTATATTGTTAAATTTTTAAGAAATGCGCAGCGTTCCTCCTTCCTTTTTTCCTCCCTGTCTACTCGCTACCGTAGCACAGAGGTAGCAAATACTTGTGCATTTATTAAGCAAAAGTTAGACTGAGACACACAGTTACTATAATTTTGAACAAACAAATAATTGTTTTTAAGTGTTAATCTTGTTAAATTCTCCCGTGCGCACTCCCGCGGCCGCCATTTGGCAGCCAATTGATTTTTGGCACAACACCGGCCCACATTTACAGGTTGTCAGCAGTGACGCTTAACAAACACAACGTGTCAGCAGTGACGCATAATAGATGCAACGTATATGGCGAAGCAACGTATTTATGGATTTTTCCACTTTATTAGACATGTTTGGACTGATGCAACTTATAGGGCGGTGCGACGTGCACGGCAGAAAATATGGTAGCTAAAATTTGCTGTGGTAGCTAAAAATCCACAACAAAATACATTCCAAGCACTAGCACATTTCACAAGCTCTTACAATATTGTAATATATTGCAATATCTTATATATAATATTATAAGACCATGCTTAACGTAATTTACTAGGATTGACAATAAAACAATAACTATCACTTCTTATCATAAGGCAATCTTAGTTCAGAACTCTGACATGAAATGCATCGGGTGGTATGAATTTCTTCAAGGAATGAAAGTTTTGATTTTATAAGCTGTAACCAAAGCTGCTCTTACAACCTTGCCTTTCTCTGAACCCCTCACCCAACTCTCTTTTCTTTTGTCCCCTCTTTACCCTCCCCCTATCTACATCCTTCTCTCGTCAACTGTTACTCTCGCAGCTTATAATTGACACCCCCACCAGTCCAGTCACCAGTGGCCTGCCCCTCTTCTTTGTTATCACTGTCACAGCCATTAAACAGGTAGGATGCTCACAAACAGGCTCAGATCTCTTGGGAAGCATTGCTTCAAACATCTTCTGTTCTTAGATAAGACACACACCCTACCAAACAACTTCTCTATTATCTGTATGTGCACATTCCTCTTGCAGTGAGAGGACACACTATTGAATATGTCTGCTGATGTGAGAAATATGGTTATGAATGCTCTCTTCTGTTAATCACTAGAGCCTCTGAGAGAGGAGCATCTCCCACTACTGAGAAATTAGCTGCTATCAGTGATAGATGAAGCTATTCTTGTAAAGGAGTCTTAAGGTCTTAAGGTTTACAGGAACATAAATCTAAAGCTAGAAATATAGGAAAGAGGTCAGCAAGCGAAAGGAGATCAATGCTAATTATTTCCAGAGCAGAACCATCACCTCCTCCTTTGTGCCTCTTCATCTCATGCTACACCTCAAAACTCTGCACAAAGATTTTTACTTGCTCTTTCCCTATCTTCTTTTCCTTTATAAACTTGTTTTCTGTGCCTTTCTTGCAACTCTCTTAGGGCTATGAGGACTGGCTCAGACACAAAGCTGACTGCTCCATAAATGAGTGTCCGGTGGATGTGGTGCAGCAGGGGAAGGTGGTGAGGACGCAGAGTCACAAACTACGGGTAAGAATGGCCTCATTAGACCATTGGTGCACCTGAGGCCACAAAGCAACACTGCTGCACTGCTGCAATGCTCACATTTTTTATAACTGTCGCTCTCACTCCCTTTTTTCCTCTCTGCAGTGCTCTCTAACTTGGTTTCCCTTGTTTGTCCGACCGATTAATTGCTCTGAAACTGTAGTAGACTGCTCCCTTTCATGAGTCATGTTGCTTCTATCATCATTCTTTAATGTTCTCTTTGTCATTCTGATGCAAGACGGGGTCAGTCTTTGCCTGATTGAGTTATTTAAAAAACATCAGACTTCATGGCGATCCCTTTAGCTGCAATTTATTAGTAGAACTTTATCACTGAGTTTTTGCTATCTTAAAAAGTGTTCTTTATTTAGTTCCAACCAACATGTTTAAGGGATATGCATTGCAAACATTTGATAAGTTTAAACGCTATTATAACATATTTTCATTGTCCAGTCTCACAACAACTTGCTAAACTCAACTTGGGTCTACACGTTCTAGATCAGGGCTATTCAACTGATAGCCCACGGGCCACTTCTGACCCAGGGGTGACTTAAGTCTGGCCCACTGATGAGTTCATTAATAAAAAAATAAAGAAAAAATCTATCAGAAAATACAGTGAGAGAGACTTTTTACAAAATTTAATGGCAAATATTTCAGTCAGAGAGGCAATCCTGTCATGTGCCACTCTCAATTTTCTGGGCATAATTTTAATTTACTCATGATAAATTCCTTCATTTTTCACAATTTCAGTCATGGCATCAATGGACGAGGAGGAAGAGATCACTTGCCTCTTGGGAAAAAACAAAACAAAAGAGAAGGCCATTAAACCAGACCACGGATGAAGAAGGGGAGCTTAATACATTGGTGTCGCAAACAAAACAGTCTGTTGCCAGACAGTTTTTTGTGTGACACCGAGTACGCGTACATGGTCGTAAAAATTGATCTTTGCATGGACATGCCCTGCGGGCATCTGCTTCAAGTCGAATCCGGTCCGCTTGACTATGTGGGAGCCCCCTCCCCTCTGAAAGCATTTACTTACACACCCAAGGCCAAGCCAGGACAATCCAAGCATCAACCTGAGACTTCATTCTCCAGTGAGGATACTCTCTGCTCAAGCACACAGTTAATTCCCCCTTATACGTACCTGGAACAACCTCTGACTCATGGAGTCAGTTTACAGTCAATAACTGACTTCAACATAAATGCCAAAGCAAACCTGAACAGGACATTAACCAGAACAACCCATTTTCACACTCACAAACATTGTAAACAGTCAAACATTGCACAGTTTTCAAAAGACTTCCCAGCATGCTTTGCAGTCTCTCTGGGACTTTCTCGCAGATAAAACTTTGTGAGCTTGAGGGAAAATAAAATAAAATTTAACAGAAGCACACATCTTTGCTTTAATCTGGGACCTACAAATATCCATGTTTTGGTGTTAATAATGTTTAATTATAAGGAATAAATTAAGGAGAAACACAAGTCAAAAGACTGCATGCTGTCATGGGGGCGCACTCCCCTCACGCAGCTGTTGGCTGGATTAAATAACAACAAACAGATTTATTACTGGGGGAATACTGATGAAGACGCACAGCATCTTTGTAGTTAGTTTAAAGAACTAGTTAACCACAAATAGGTTGGATTAAGTGAGTTAATTCATTATAGTAAATGACATGAAGTTCGACACGCATCTCGCTCTCTTTCAGCCCAGCTGAGTTCTGCTCCGCCTCTTTTGACTCTGCTTAAAGCTCACACCCGAGCGCGTGAACACTTCACCTGTGATTTATGAACCGGTGGAGGAAGAACTTGTCTGTGCTGCCGTTTCTTTGCAAATCAGATATATTGGTTTTTCAGTTCAGATGTGTTCCTGTCAATAATTTCTAAATTATCTTAATTTTTAACCTTTATTTAACCAAGCAAATCCCAGTAAGATCACAGATCTCTTTTGCAAGGGAGGCCTGGGCCTGAAGGCAGCCTAACATGCATGTTTTTGGTCTGTGGGAGGAAACCGGAGTACCTGGAGAAAACCCACGCAAGCACGAGAAGAACACGCAAACTCCACACAGAAAGACCTCATGTCCAACTGGGGATTGAACCCAGGACCTTCTTGCTGTGAGGCAACGATGCTAACCACAGAGCCGTCGTGTATATATATATATATATATATATATATATATATATATATATACACCATATTTTTTTTAAGCTAATAACAAAAAGGGATGATAATTCTGAGTTTGTAAAAAATTTTTGATTCTTTTAAGAGCTGCACTCCTGAATGACTTGGCTCTCTGGTCAATCAGTAGTTCTTTGATGTCAAATCTTCAGCTCGACTTGTCTGGCTTTTAACCTCAATCGATTAAGTGCTAGGGACCGAGTTGGAAGCATGTGGGATCACTTCGTGGAAATAGTCTGAAATTATGCCAATTCAGAGGAAAAACTAAACTATTAGTTATTATTATTAAGCTGCAAAAGTGAAAGAAACGTCCGGCACATAAAAAAAAGAAACTTAAACACAGTGGGGCAGTCATCCACCCCGCACCACCGCCCGCAGTGATGCGCATTAGGTTTAGTTTTAGAGATTGATATGTTTATAGTTTTTTTTTTTTTAATAGGTTTACAGATTTGTATTTTTTGCTTTTTGTTTGTGAAACAAGGTCAGAGGAAGCTGGTTCTGGTTCAGTCGATTGGACCCGGTGTTACACCATATTCTGTGACCTGCAATAGTGCATGCAACACCGCCCCCTACGGTCACAATATACGGTGGTCACAGAATATGGTGTAACACCAGTTCGCAACGAGCTCCAAACAGTCAGGAAGTTGATTCATTTTCTGTTTCCTTACGATAGTTGAACCGGAAGATTCATCTTTAGTGAAATATTTCCAGATTATTGATGCATTTCTACCTGTTTGCCAAGACTGGGCCTGCTCCGCTTCATCCGTCTGCTTGGAGGAATCTATTTTGTAGCCCGTGCCCGGTGTGGATCACGTGACGCGTGACGCAATGACGTAACGGCGACGTACTGACGTCACTACGAATACTCTACGTGAAATTTAAAAACTCAATTGATGTCCTAGGAATCGATGTGTAGATTACTCGAGTAGTCTGTTAAAGCCCTATTTCAAACTGACGGTTTCCCTCTGAAGTTGTCTTAATTAAAATGTAATTTTCCTAAATAACTCACCCGTCTTATATTTGGCTTGTGGTATTTTGGTGTTTTGTTAAGAATGTACATCTTTGCATTTTTTGTCTATATTCAAAATTCTGCTATTTGTCAATTAATTTGGACCAGTAGTTGTTGCCAATGCAGGTAAATCATTCAGCTTTTTATTGTGTAACTGAGATATTCTGCCTGTTTATCTTTAATATAGTTCTTGATTCTCATGATGGCTAAAGTTACTGTCACTAAAAAACAGCATGACACATTTAAAATAGGCTGCACAATATATTGAAAACGTATATTTGCAATAACAATTCATCCATCCATTATCTTTTACCCGCTTCTTCCATTTTGGGTCACGGGGGTCGCCGGTGCTCATGTCCAGCAATCATTGTGCGAGAGGCGGGGTACACCCTGGACAGGTCGCAAGTCCATCACAGGGTCACAATAAATCATAGGCTGTTGTTTTTCTAGGGGATAATTAATTCATGCTCTGCATGATAATTATGTTGTTACCAATTCAGTGGACTGTCACTTCTCTGCCCACACATGGTTTCAGTGTAGTGGTTGAGGTGATGAAGCACAAGGAGAGTTATGAGAGGAGTGAGGAAAGTCTTTCTTTTTTTCCCACAGCTAATATTACCTTCACAGTATTCAACAATATTTATGTGACATGTTTCTAATATTGTGCCACTTTGAATTAGAATGTATTTTCATAAATTATTTTAGGAAAAAACTTGTTTAAGGCTTGTTAATAAAGATTTCATCCTTGGGCCACAAAGTCAGATTTGACTTAGTTTATATGTTTGATCAATGTTAAACGTGCATTTTATAGTGTTTATCAACTGTTATCAGTGACTGTCAATAATAGTGTGTTATCCAGGTAAATCCTGTAGTCCATGTTAAATGTTTTAATTCAGAAAATAAGGCAAGTGGTAACAGTTGTAAAAAAATTAATTAAATAAAAAAACTCAGAAGTTGGCGTAATAAGGCACTTGCGAATTATGTTCCATTTTATTTATGGCAGCTTTGGTAAAAGTAATGCATTTTGACATTCTGTAGGGAAAATATATGAACTACCTTGATGCCCAATAGTTTGCTATCTGCTCTTCAGACATCTTTCCTCCTCCATCCAAGCATTTAATGAAAACAGTGTCCGGCTGTATAACGTGACTGATCCAACTCATCACCCCTTGTGCAGATCCATTGATTCAGTCCCACTATATTTTAGTCTTGTAACACCATTTTGTCAGCAGGTAGGTAATGAGTGCTGGAACATCTAGTTTCTGCTGTGTCTGCTGCTCATTTGTGAGCGTGCAGAGACGGTGTGGGATGCTGAGGGTCAGCTCAGAATATACAGCTTCAGTACAGCTGCCAAGCAATAAAAGGTTGCAGATCACTGGAGTTTGTGTTACCAGTACAGTAGTTTTCTGTGAATGTCATTAGTAAAGAAACAACGTAAATGTATTTTTGTCTCAAAACCTTGTTTTTTCATCTCTGTCGATATTGCCATCTTTATTTGAACCTTTTCATTTTGCCTGCTTCGCATCTTCTTTCTGCACCACAGTCCGTCTCTTCCACACATCAAACGGCAAGGATTAGAGTGTGAATTGGGAATAATGATGAATATATTAATCATATGAAATCAGTGTGTGTGTCATGTGCACGGTCACCGTGGAGACCGGATTTATTAGAGTATAAGCTGCTCTGCTCGCATAATCTGTTATGCAACTTCACAATCCTTTGAAAATAAAAATCCTTTAAGAACCAAAATTATAAATGTTGAACAGGTCTTTCTATTTGTTCAGTATTTATCACTAACTATATTGGCTTTGTTACTGATTAGGAACCTGTGTCCTTTTCTTTCAGGTGGGTGACATCGTCATGGTAAGAGAGGACGAGATTTTTCCCTGTGACCTCATCTTTCTCTCCTCCAGCCGATACGATGGCATCTGCTACGTCACCACCACCAGCCTCGATGGGGAGTCAAGTCACAAGGTGCCAGGATCAGTAATGAATATTTTTAATCAGTTTTGCATTAAACTAGTTTTTAAATTGTCATGCAAAATCACAACATATCTGCAGTAAAGTTGTACTGTAGGTTTGTGATCAGCTACATTTGGGAGCTTTTCAAGTACCAAAAAGCACAGAATTTATCTCTCTCTTTTTTTTTTAACCCAACAATGCATTCCTGCTCACACAAAACAATGGTCGTTATGTAAGAGTATAAAATCTATTTGAGTCTATCTGCAAAAGAAAACAATAACACTGTTGCCAGGCAGGTTGGATCACAGACTTTATGTATTACCAAAAGCAAATCCTCATATGATTGATTTGTATATACTCTCTAAAGGATTTTAAAAAATGCATAAAGCATGGTGAGTAAGCCATGTTCTCATCATTCCAGGCAATGTGCAATTCATGTCATACATTTTTCACTAATCTCCTGTGTTTTTTTTTTTTTTTACTTTAATATGACAAATTTGTTCATTTATTATTATTTTGTTTTGTAGCAGAATCAGTCACAAACAGCATGTCTTTAAAAGACACATGCATGACCATATTTTAAACATTGTTTTCATTCATTAAATGAAACCATAAGTCCTAAAGCCCTTCTGGAAATGATAATTTACTTAAAAAAAAAAATTTGACTCATCTGCAGGTTGTTAGTTTTGATAGTTGGTTAAAAAGCATATTTTAGTCAACTGTTGAAGTGGCCCAGGTTTTTAAAACATCCTGCTGCAGACATAAAACACAGTAATATCAATACCATCCAGTGGTTAATGCACTGATTTCTCCTGCATTTTGTCTCCTGTCAAAAATAGTTGTATAACCCTGAGTTTCACTCTATTATCATTACTTTTTGCTGTCTTCTTTTTAAAAGATTTCTGAGGTTCAGAAATGTTGCTTTATATTAGGTAATTTCACTTCCAATACAATCCAGCTTTGTCATAAGGGCGGCTGTGGCTGAGTGGTTAGAGCAGTCGTCCTCCAATGCAAGAGTTGGGGGTTCGAATCCACCAGCAGTCACATGCCTTAGTGTCCCTGGGCAAGACACTGAACCCCTAATTGCCTCCGATGTGTCCCATCGGTGTTTGAATGTAATAAAGCACGGATTAGTCTCTTTAGAATGATTTGTTCAACTAGCTTTGTAGAGATCTAGTAGAGATCTGTATGAAAGGGTAAATGAGGACACAGATTATAGTGTAAAGCGCTTTGAGTATCTGGATAAGATAGAAAGGTGCTATATAAGTACAGTCCATTTACAGTCCATTCATAAATCACTGTAAAAAAAATCACAAAGAACCAAAGTGCTGTACAAAAAACAATTTAGTTTTGTTTTTTTATCTGATGCTAATTCACAACAAGAAGAGGTAGAGGAAGAGGTGGCTGTGGAAAGAGATGTCTGGGCCTCCCTGCTCAAGCTTCTGCCCCTGCGACCCAATTTTGAAATAAGCGGAAGATGATGGATGGATGGAATTCACAACAGAAGCAAACTGAGGTCACAATACAAAAGCAAAAATAAGTAAAAATCATAAATTCAAATTAGATCCAGGTTCAAAGTTTATTACAGTTCCTATTTTAATACAGTATGTTCATATACAGTTCACTACAACACGATAACAGAAAAATATACGTATATTAAATGTTAACCAGAAAAATAAAAATGCTAAATAAAAGCTGTAATAGCAGTCACACCCACTTAAAACAAAAAATAGATTAAATACAAAAAACATGGTCAAAACCGCACTAAATAGGACCTCGAAGACAGAAGTATTTTAGTGACGCACTTTCCAAAATAACTGGGCATGGCGTCACTTGTGCAAGCTGCACGGTATTTTAACATGATTTTCTTACAGTCCCACACTGTGAAATGGACAAACTTGGATGGTGTCGGTTCGACAGAAGACCAGTGCCAACACACTTAATGGCCCTAAATGTAAAGTGGAAATAGGCGTAACTTCAGATGAGAAAACCATTGTATGCTACCATCCTGCTGCTGACATTCCTTATGAGTTCATTTACCCTATTGAACGAACAGACCGTTGACCATTGACCGTACCCATGATCAAGTTTTGAAGGCCCACCTGAACTAGGAGCTGCTGAAGGATAAAGAAGGTCCCAATGTAGAGGAACTGAACAAGTTGTTTTTCACCACAAAACATTGGTTTTATCCAGTAGGACAGTATCACACGAAGCGTATCAAGAAGAAAAAACAAAACAAAGGACAGATGATTCAAGTTACAAGTATGTTTTTCAGTTTGGTTTTGTCCAAGTATTGAATAATAAACTGCTCAATATTCCCCCAAAAACCCCAACAACACTAAATAGCAAATAAAACAACTTAAAATCATTTGAATTAAATTAAATCAACATCTAGTGCCAAAGATCAAAGTAGAAAAACGTTTTTAAGAAGAGATTTAAAAACACAACGCTGTTTTTAAGTAAAACCATAGAATTTCTGTTGCGTTTCGGCTGTTCGTGTACATTAGGAGAATAAAATATAACATATATTTTGCGTAAAATACATTTTTATATGCAAGGTAAAATATGTCAGATAATGTCAGAGATTCTTTATAGTCATTTGCAATAATTATAATAATAATAATGTGCATTACTGAAATAGATGAGGGTTACTGGTTCAATCCCAGTCTTCCCCAAACCCCTCCTGGAAGAAGAGATTAACTCAGTGGGACTTTCTGGGTTAAACAAAGGACAAATATGTAAAGGTGTATTCACCTTAATTTTAAGCATATGATGCCCTTATGATCAAAATGTATGTTTATTTCAACATTGAACTGTATTTTTACTGTTTAAAATTTTATAGCAGCTATTAACCAAGAAAAACAATCGGTGATTTACAAGGTTGTCCATTGTTCACAACACATCTCACATTCACACCTATTATTGTTAATAACATTCATCTGAACATCCCACTTTTCTTGTGTTCTTTGACAACGCTTACTGGCTCAAATACACACTATCCCAGATCTTGTCTATAGTGTATATATGCACATGCATAGTGTACTACTATGTAGTGTAGAACCCTCTATCCATCGTCCCTTTATAAACTATCTGAGTAAGCCTTTCACCCTTCTGACTTAACAACTGCTCATTTGCTGTTCTCACAGATTCTTTGTGTCATTTTTCAAACCTAGCGAGACAAGGACACTAAGTAAACCCCTTCTTCATAGTAGTGTGTTGGTGACATTTTCATCTGTTGTCCCTTTTCTCCACCTTTCTGTCTCAGACCTATTATGCTGTACCAGATACCATGGCCTTTAGAACAGAGCAGGAGGTGGACTCGCTACATGCCACTATTGAATGTGAACAACCACAACCTGACCTCTACAAGTAAGTGTGTCCTCATTACACACGGACCTGGTACAAGTTCTGACCTTATCGCCTTGTACATCTTGATTTAATGTTGTTGTCTGTTTTTTCCAGATTTGTGGGACGCATCAACATTTACAAGGACAAAGAGGAGCCCGTCTCGAGGTGGGTGTGCTATTAGTGTATTATGTGTGTTCGTACTAGTACGTTTCTTGAAAGCATCTGCATATTTTCTTAAAAAGCTTAGTTTATTAAATAAATTCATGTATTTAGTTCAAGTTATTGAATAAAATGCTTTTTATCTGTTTTCTTGCAGAACACTTGGAGCTGAAAACTTACTTCTCAGAGGAGCCACACTGAAGAATACACAACATATTTATGGTATTTTAACTTCAATTTGCATCCGTGTTTTGATTATTTATGTAAAGAGCCTTACGATGTTTATCTTTGTTTTCTCTTCCTCAGCTGTGGCTGTCTACACTGGCATGGAGACCAAGATGGCGCTTAATTACCAGTCGAAATCTCAGAAGCGCTCTGCTGTTGAGAAGTAAGATTAATGACTCGGCTCTGATGGTTTGAAATTGTTTGTTCTCTCAAGTCTAGTTAATGGTGCTGACTGGTTGTTTCTCTGCCACTCTTTGCAGGTCCATGAACACCTTTCTGGTTGTGTACTTGTGCATCTTGATCAGTAAAGCTGTGATTAACACTGTCCTGAAATACGCCTGGCAGTGGTCTCCTGACCGAGACGAGCCCTGGTACAACCACAGGACTGAGAACGAGCGCCAGCGCCACGTGGTCTGTCCTAAAACCCTCTGGGTGTAAAAACAAATTCCTAACCACTTTTGATTTATCTAAAAAATGTCTCGCTTGTCCCACTTGTTTCCAGGTTATCCGAGCCTTCACAGACTTCCTGGCCTTCATGGTCTTGTTTAATTACATCATCCCAGTTTCCATGTATGTCACGGTGGAGATGCAGAAATTTCTCGGCTCTTATTTTATCGCTTGGGATGAGGAGATGTTTGACGAAGAGCTGGGACAGGGAGCTCAGGTGAACACTTCTGACCTAAACGAAGAGCTGGGACAGGTTTGTTACTAAACACACCGAAGAGTTGACATTTGTGTCAATATTCTTTTGTGTAAACAGACCCTCAGTGTACCCTGTCTTTGCCTACCTGTCAGGTGGAGTATGTGTTTACTGATAAGACCGGCACTCTGACTGAGAACAACATGGAGTTTATCGAATGCTGCGTTGATGGCAACGTCTACATTCCACATGCAATCTGCAACGGTCAAATCCTCAGCGCTGCCTCTAGCATAGACATGATCGATTCCTCTCCTGGAGGATACAGAAGAGTAAGTTTGCATGTTTTACACAATAATCAGACTGCTAAATACACAGTAGACCTAACTTTAATAATAATTATTGTCTGAAATATATGGTTGTATTGTTTTGTTCTAAAACTATATTCTTGCAAAAATTACTTTTTTTTTCCCGTTACCTAGAGAAGAATTGTTCTCAGGTACATAAAAAATGATGTGCCTTACATTTATTGCTGTAGCATCAAAGATAAGTTTAAATTTAATTAAAGAAAAAAAACTTGTGTTGCCAGCATGAGCAGCAAAAGTCAAGAAATGTTTCTTGTTTCACTGCAGGTTTTTCTGCAATAAATTGCAAATAAATTTTAAAAATCACTTTTGTCACTAGACAGCATCTAGTATAAAATATGTCAAGGAAATAGAGGAAAGTGATGCACCTTTGAAGTGAACTTGGTTGCCTTAAATAAATAATGAATTGTTGTGTCTAATGGTATGTTCATGTGTGTCTGCAGGAGTATGAGGATCTGTTTTTCCGGGCGCTGTGTCTGTGCCACACGGTGCAGGTGAAGGAGGAGGAGACGGTGGACAGCATCAAGAGAGGCATCCACCAGGGCAGGCCCACCTCCTTCTACATCTCTTCCTCACCAGATGAAGTAGCTTTGGTAGAAGGAATGAAACGGTAACCACAATATAACACAAGAGAGTATTTAGAAATTATAAATAAGTAAGGTATTGTTTCAGTTTTGAGAGGAAATCCAGTTTAGCATTTATCAGACACACGTTGTCATATTTAGTATTTGGTGGGAAATGCTTTGTAGTCAAGTCGATGTCTAATGTTTGAATAACATAGATATTTAAGAAAATTAACTTTGCTGATTAATAGCCATGTTGGTCTTGTGTGCTTGTTACAAAGTGATTTTGCGATAAAGGGATGGTGCCGCCTCTCAGTGAGAAGGTTGCCAGATTGAACCCCGGCCGGGGGCCTTTCTGAGTGAAGTTCACATGTTCTCTCTGTACATGTGTGGGTTTTCTCCGGGTACTCCAGTTTCCTCCCCCAGACCAAAAACATGCATGTTAGGCTGATTGGTAACTCTAAATTGTCCCTAGGTGAGAGTGAGAGAGTGAATGGTTGTTTGTCTCGTTTGTCTTTATGTGTCCCTGTGATGGACTGGAGACCTGTCCAGGACGTCCCCCGCCTCTCGCACAGTGATTGCATTTTAGTTTCACCTTGAAAGTGTTTTCTGAAAGTGGCTAAAGTTATATTTTCATCATCTTTGGGATTCTTGCAGCTGCAGTGGGTAAATGTTTTATTTTGGTTTGGCCTGTACAGATTCAACCAGTTAAAAAATACTTGAAAAAACATGTACTAAATGGATACTTAAATATTAAAGTCCTAGCATTCCTTTTATTACATGGGATCATGCTCGGAGTGTGATCTGGTTGACTTTCATCAGTCAAATTCAAATGTTAATTTCAGCACTCAGCTGTGAGCTTCTGTATATTTTGAGTTGCATTTAGACTATTGCAGTGATTATATTTTATTTTACTCACTTCTTTCCTGTTTTATCATCAAAATTCCTCACAACAATTGCTGTGTGCTTTATTACAGTCCAAGCCATCCTTCATAATATTTATTCATTTTCCATATGTTGTGCAGCACTAGTTGAGGCTGTTTTTGCGTTGTGTGAAAAGATTTCCCTTTAATTGATTTCAAATGCAGCATCACACTGGCAAAGAATAAATCTCAGTCTTGGATAAAAAAAAATCCATTCACCCTTTATTTGTACAGGTTAGTCTCACTGAGCCTCGAGGACTCATTTACAAGAGAAACCTGATTTTAACAAAGAGTGGTGACAACAGCAGACAATCATAAAAGAAAGCATATAAACTGAATAATTAAATGGAAGAAAAATGATATATTAAAAAAAACTAAATTAAAACGGCTACATTGTAAAACGATGTAAAATACTAAAAACAGGAACATGTCTGCTTTGGTTTTTGCCAGGAACTTAGCAGGTGTTTGAAAACACTTAGAGTGGTCAAGGTCGAGAGCTTCAGATCTTTTTGCAAGATATTACAGGATAAAGGAACAGAGTAGGTGAAGGCCCTTTTGCCAAGTTCGGTCCCACTGAGGGGACACTGCATGTAATAATGTCCTGAGAGCGCACGCTGTAGCTGCCCTGACGTAGAGACATGTAGGAGGAGATGTATGAAGGCAGCAGACCAAGAAGTGATTTAAAGATGAAAATGTACCAGTGAGAGAGTCTATGTGAAGTCAATGATGACCAGTTAACCAGTGAATACAGGGTGCAATGGTGGGTACAGTAGTTACAGCCAGTTATGAATCTTAGTGCACTGTGATGGACATCGTCCAACATCTGCAGGGTGCTTGTAGGGGCGTTCATGTAAATAATCTCACCGTAGTCAATGGAGGGAAGGAAGGTCACAGTTACAAGGTGTTTCCTAGCATTTGGCGTTAGACAGGAGACAAATTGGAGACAGACAGGAAAAAATTATAGGGTTGTACAAAAAAATAAGAAGCTGCTGGCCCAAGTTCTGCTTTATTATGTGGCAATACATATCATTAGCCTGATTAACTTTTTCTTTCAAAGCAACCTAAAGTCATGTGTGCATATACTGTGTGTGTGTGTGCGTGCGTGCGCGTGCGTGCGTGCGTGCGTATGTATGTATATATATATATATATATATATATATATATATATATATATATACTGTATTTACATGTATATACACATTAGCAGAAAACACAAGAAAGAACCATAACATTTACACAATAACAAACTATTTCTCAGATGTTTGCTGTGTTTTGCACATTTGTGAGCGCAGGATGCTTTAAACTAACTAGAACAGATTCAGTCTCTCTATTTTTGATTTATCTTTTTTTCCCCTTTGTTCTCATATTCCAGGCTGGGCTACACTTATCTGAGACTGAAAGACAGCTACATGGAGATCCTCAACAAAGATGATGAAATTGAAAGGTTAGTTTATTAAATTTTGTCATTACCCCACAACCGATAAACCAGGATCAGTCCAGCTAATGGGGTTCAACATCAGCTAACAAATTAGCTCTCGGCTTGTGTTACACGTTCAGTACAGGTGTAAAAAATCTGCAGCTTGAACTGACTCAATAAGTCAGATGGAAACACTTTAACTGATGAATGAAAATGGATGGAAGAGTCCTTTGGAGAGAGGCTTTATGGAAATTGTGTAATGTTTTAATTTATTACAGTCAGTTTGTGTAAGCAGCCTTGGTTTGCATCACTCTCAGCAGTGACCTGTCAATAGTGAGCTATTTTAGAAACCCAAGAAGGATCCAGCAAGAAAGGGTTGCTTCAATTGAACTCTTTAGGAGACCTTAGTAGCATTAGGAACAAATAAAGTCTAAAGTCCTCTTACATTTTAAGGTTTTTGATTTTGTTGGCAGGGCACAGGTTCTGCTGACAGGGCGGGGCGCCCTCGGATAATTTTAGTGGAAACGGTTTGCATTCGTCATTTTTTTGCAAATGGCAAATCTTACAAAACTGATCAAAAAGACCCCATCTAGTTTTATATTTGTGATCACACAACAGACGTTTAACATGAAAAATAAATGTAGGCCTCTCTTTTGCAGAACTTGCAAGGAAAAGCCTCGGTGGGCTTGAAAGTGCACAAATGGGGAATTTTGTTGATTTAGAGAAATTGTATTTATTTCCAGGAGTCGAATGCACATAAAGGAGGTTGTGACATCTAAGAAGGTTGTGTGTTTTATGTTGACACCATCTCTTCTTCAGGTTTGAGCTGCTCCATGTGCTGAACTTTGACTCTGTCAGAAGAAGAATGAGCGTCATAGTCAAGTCAAGCTCAGGTAAGACAGCTTCTCACACAGTGTAACAGAAATACTCTCAATAAATTCATAATAACATGCTACACTGTTCCTCCACATTGCTTACAATATGCTTGATTGTGTGTTTGTGTGTGGATTCTCAGGAGAGTACCTGCTGTTCTGCAAAGGTGCCGACTCATCCATTTTTCCACGAGTAGTATCTGGAAAGGTGGAGCAAGTTAAAGCCCGAGTGGAGCAGAATGCTGTAGTAAGTGAACATTTTGACCAGCACAGATGTAAGATGGGCCCACGGGTCCATCACATTCATACAGTAATATGTTTTCATTGCTTCAAGATGATGAACTTGTCTTAGCTTCTACCTTGTGTAAAATAATTTAATAATTAAACCTAAATATTTCTTAATTTAGGGAAAAAAAATAGTCTCTTCCACCAAAAGTTCAATCAAAATGTTATGTCGAGATGCAAAAAGAAACATTTAAAACTTTTGAGAGTACAGATCTCTGCTAAAACACGTAATGTAAGAATTCATCATCATACATCAAAACCCTGTAATACCGTAACTACCGGTAATACAGTTCTGTGACCGTTAACGTGAACTTTTCTAGAGTTATCAATTTGTATTTGAGAGTGCACATTTTTGCCTCAGTCAGATCAAACACTGTGAGGACCCTGCCACATGTACATTTCCTTTACTGGTTCCTTTACTTACCATGGTAACATTTCTGATGGTTAACATTACTGTTTTAAATTGAAAACCAAATTTGATGACCTGACTGTTAAAAAAAAAAACTCTGGATAATGAAGGCACTAAATGCTAAAATCAATAACAATAACATTTAAAACGCTGTAAAGTGACTTCCTTCTACAACAGCCAAGTCTGTGCGATGTCTAGAAGAGCTCATGTGAAAATAGAACAGATGATGAACCCAAAATGAGGTACCAGATCTGAACTTTTTCCTCCACAGACATCGCTGCTCACCCAATTAATTAAATATAAGCTCCAGCAGCGAGCTCCAAGTGTAAAAGGGTTATATTAAAAATGAGCTGGGCAGGTTTATCTGAGCATTTTCTGTTTGAAAACGGCTTTGCTCACACATTTACTAACAGCTGTGCCTCTTCATTTTCCTTCTGGCCTACCCACCTGCTTTTGACCCACATATTACCGTATACTCAGCAGTGCAACATCTGTACAGATGTGCAACTTCTTAAGCTTCACCTACATAAGGAATGGCCAAGAGGAGGCTTCGAGTGAGTGTGCGCAAGTCACGTGTTCAGCAAGTCTTTTTTTGTCCTCAGCGATGCATCAAAGGACCAAAAAATTATCTGAGCCTGTGAAAAAAATGAAATTATCCATGTAAGCTCTTGCAATACTTTGCATTCCTTTCTAACCGTAAATATGAAATTTAACCACATGCTGTAACAAAACGGTTGACACTTTTGTGTCGCATTATATAAATTGTTGATGGTTTAAAAAGTAACAGTCTCAAACCTAGAATGCCTCTTTTTTTGTGTATTTTCTGCATCGACTTCTCTCTTTTGCTCATTTTAGATTCAATAAAAAGAGACAAGTATGTGCAACATCAGTAGTTACAGGAGGAAGGTGGTTTTCTTTTCATACACCCCTCAAGTCAGGACTCTTTAGTTTGACAGCTGAGATGTCATTACAAACCACACACTGACTGACTAAGCCTGGAAGGAAAAAGATTGCCCTCATGGGCCCTTCTAACAAACCTGGCATTCCTGTTAAAAAGCTGCTGGTGGAAAAACCATGATCTTTCCTTTTATCAAGAGTCGTAATGATATTTGATGCTTTCTGGCTCTTCTCATAATTCATATTCACATTTTGAATCCCATCAATTATTTGGATAATGTCTCCTAATCTACCTCTTGACTCTAAAACCAGGAGGGGCTTCGGACTCTGTGCGTCGCCTATCGAAGGTTGTCCCAGGCTGATTATCAGGAAGCGTGTCGTCACCTGACTGAAGCCAAGCTGGCCCTGCAGGACAGGGAGCAGAGGCTGGCGCAGGCCTATGACGTCATCGAGAGGGACTTTGTCCTTCTGGGTGCTACAGCAGTGGAGGACAGGTTGGTACATGAGGGGCGAATGGAAGGGAAAGATTTAAAGATGGAGCTACTGCAGCAGAGAGACACTTGGAGATTAATGAATCATAAAACTGAATTCAGTGACTTTCACGAGTTAGGACAGAAAAGATTCAGTGTGAGCTCTCTTTGGTCGCTTTGCTTTTAGTTTCTTTTTTTTCCTGCGTATGAAATATCTTTTGCACTAATTAAATAGACTTCAGTATCGACCCGGACAGATCAACTGCTTGACAGTTTAATTTCCTAATAGATAAACTGCTGATGGGCAAGGACAGGGGTGGTGGCGCATTGATAAGTTATCACCAGTCGGTAATGGATAGACTGAACTTTAGATGGATCGCTGAAACCTACTTCAGTGGGGGTTGACACACTTATTGACTTATTGATGCCCAGGCTCCAGGAGAAAGCTGCGGACACCATTGAGTCGCTGCACAAGGCTGGGATAAAGGTTTGGGTCCTCACAGGGGACAAAATGGAAACGGCTACTGCTACGTGCTACGCCAGCAAGCTGTTTCGTCGCAGCACCCAGATCCTGGAGCTGACCAAGAAACGCACAGAAGAGCAGAGCTTGCATGATGTTCTGTTTGAACTAAACAAGACAGTTCTTAGACAACGCTCCATATCTGGGTATGGTGTAATGCACTCTAATTTTTGCAATGAGTACAACACAATCTAGCATTTTTTCTTTGTTCAGTGGCCTGTGCAAGTAAATCTTGTTCATTTGGTGGTGCTTCCCTCTAGATTGTTAGTAGACTGCCTGGATTTCGGCCTAATTATCGACGGGGCTACTCTCTCTGCATTATTAAAGCCAAACCAGGAGGTGGCCGGCCATGGCAACTACAGAGAGATCTTTCTAGAGATCTGTCGCAACTGTAGCGCGGTTCTCTGCTGTCGCATGGCGCCGCTGCAGAAAGCACAGGTGACAGACGTTTTTTTTTTCAAATAACCTCAAGGCAGCTTAACTTCCCGAGTAACAGTCAATTTAATCAAAATGTTTTTCTATTGTATTGGCAGATTGTAAAGCTAATCAAAGCTTCTAAGGAGCATCCCATAACCCTTGCTGTTGGCGATGGAGCCAACGATGTCAGCATGATCTTGGAAGCACATGTAGGCATTGGTGAGTTCAATTACAACCTTAATTGCTGTCTAATTTTTCAATCATATACAGTATGCTCTGTTTTTGTTAGAGTCCTCTTTGATTTTGAAAGTCAAATAATGGTGTTTGAAAAGAAAACAAATCAAGCAGCATGGATAAATATGTGTTGTTATGGAAATGGTCCAGGAACACAAACATTTACTAATAATCAACTTTGTTGATGAGTCATGCCAGAGATATAGTGATGCAAGTAACCATCTTTAGATACACAAAAATGCTATTTTTTATGTTCTTGTTAATAAACTGTTTCTTCTCTCAGGCATCATGGGTAAAGAAGGCCGACAGGCAGCCAGAAACAGTGACTACGCGATACCGAAGTTCAAACACCTGAAGAAGATGCTGCTTGTTCACGGCCACTACTACTACATCAGGATTGCTGAGCTAGTTCAGTACTTCTTCTACAAGGTACCAGACAAATTTTCGTGCACTCAGGGGGCTCACATCTTTTAATCACTTTTTGAAAATTCCCAGCGAAACAGAGCTACAAAGAACCAGATTTTTTTAGCGTCTCTGACAGATTGTTGGGTTTATGGATCCCTTGTGCAACATTCTCCTGGATTCATGGCCGTGATGATCGGTGTGGGCGGCTTCCACAGCATGCAGTGCCCTGCCAACTGGTTTTTTTTTTCCCTCCCTTTTTGGCAGGCCAACTTCTTTCGGCCCACTCAGTGAGCTCATAGTGCACAATTTCTCCACAAACAGGACTGTTGAGATATTTGCACATTTAGACTCTTGAAACTGCTTCACTTGCACCTGTCATTGGCTCATCACTTTCTTCACTTGTGTTTTTTTGTCTTTATTCTTTGCAGAATGTATGCTTCATCTTCCCTCAGTTCCTGTATCAGTTCTTCTGTGGGTTCTCCCAGCAGGTAAACATGCCATACTGTGTCAGACTAACAGTAAGCAGATAATGTTCACATATTGTCAGGAGTGAGTACGTATAAAGTAAGGGTAGCATGAGCAGAAAACATTATTCTCCTTTAGCTTTGCCTTGTGTTTTTAAGAAATTTTCTGGTTTTTGTACTCTTAACTTTCATTATTCATCTTGTAATTAGAGCAATACAACTCTCAGAATGGAACTACTAGATGTACAGTAGTCACTCGCTACTTGGCGGTTCGTTTATCATGGGCTCGCTCTATCGCGGTTTTTCAAAATAAGATTGGACATGACACACAATTGGCTGATTGATGGATGAGCC
>NC_056510.1:27446843-27523716 GCF_014905685.2 Nematolebias whitei
AAGTACTACTTGTACTACTATTCCTACTTTGCAGTTTTTCACTTGTCGCGGGACTTAAGGGTACGGATCCCCTGCAATACACAAGGGACTACTGTACACCTAAAACTGATTACTTTAAAGTAAACAATTAAAAATAGCTGTTATAGCTAAGCAATCTTAGCTAACAAAACTGGCTATAACTGAGTCAGTTTTGAATATTTTGGACTAAAATTTAGTGTGGTAGTAGCTGACAATCATTCCCAACGCATGGTTTGAGTGTTGACAGATTGTGCAGGATGTTGTAATGTTGCTTGAAGTGGTGCATGACTACATGTTCAAGGTGTCCCTTCCTATCATAACGTGATATCTGTTTAAATTATCACCTTTATTTTAGTTTTTTTTTTTTCTGCTCTCTGCAGCCTCTGTATGACACAGCATATTTGACGCTGTACAACATCAGCTTCACATCCCTCCCCATCCTCCTGTACAGCCTGGTTGAGCAGCACGTCACCATGGAGACACTGAAGAGAGAACCCTCGTTGTACAGGTGAAGAAATGAGTCTCCACCCTGATTTGTGTGTTGTTTATGGCTGCCATGATAACATGTTTGTTTGTGCCTGTTTGTTTTAGGGACATTGCCAAGAACTCCCTCCTCCGCTGGCCTGTCTTCCTCTACTGGACATGCCTGGGTGTGTTTGACGCCTTCATCTTCTTCTTTGGTGCCTACTTCCTGTTTGACAACACCACCTTCACCAGCAATGGCCAGGTGAGCCTCTGTACTGTATCTGGTTTAGGAAAAGACAGGTAGAATTGTTTTTATGGGTAATACACTTAAAAAAAGGCCAGGTATGGCATTTGGTTTAGTATTTAAAGTGTCTTTTATTGAGACAAAGCCATCAAAAACCCTCACTCATCTTCACTGGATTATTTTAGTGCAATATTAAGCTTATGGGGTTAACTTTATGCTAATTGTTTTGTGTGAACAGTTCTGTATCAGTAAATTTTCTGTCCCAGTCCCCCAAATAGATTTGTAACATTGGATCTCCATTCATATCGACAACACAATAGCATCTTTCTCTGTACCGTTAATTTGTACCATGTCAACTGTTTTAATTGCCTTTGGTCCTGTTTTTTAAGTTGAAACATCCTGAGATTCATTTTACCTTTTGTCCTGATTCTTTTCTCTTTTTCTTCCCCCCTCCTTTTTTCTTGCTTCTTCGCTCTTTATTTTGCTCCTCTCTTCCTCCTCTCCCCCTCCTCTTCTTCAGCTTATGACCACCAACACACAGATGGTAAGCCTGTCTCCCTCCCTGTCAACTCTCTCTGTCTCTCATTTCCCTTTGAGTTCCTGTCATTTATTTCAGTTTGACCGTTTCATCCTTCCTCACCTTGCATAATTCATGCACTTTCATTTAAGTGTGTTAATTTTCTAGAGCCACATATTCCCTGCCTAATAATCAGCCAAACTGAATCCTGCACAGTACCTGGTCTTAACCTCTTCACTGACAGTAGACATTTTAGCTGCTTCTCCATATTATCCTTGTGTTGTGGTAGTGAATAAATCAAAATAATGTGTGGAAATGCTTTAGCATCTGTTGTTTTTCTATCTGTTGTGTTTGTGCATTTTTGTATGTATTTGTGTGTCTGTCTGGTTTGTTTTCACTGCTTCTTCAAATCTAAAACAAATAAATGTCTTAAATGTAAAATAAAAATGCAAATAATGATGAAATTCCAATAAAGATAGATATTTTATTCCACCATCAGCCAGCTTTAACTCTTACATGAGTAGTCTAAGTAGTCTAACTTCTGTTTGTTAGCCATGTTTTTCCTTACCCCCCCCCCCCCCCCCCCATACTCCAATCCCATCTGTTATCTCCTGATGTCCGCTTCTTCTTTCTAGGATTTTAGTGAGTAGAAAATGTGAATGCTATAGAGGAATTTTTGAAGCTTATTTGTCACAAACCTTAAACCAAATTTGACACAATGTTTTAAATCTCACACATCACTTCCTACTTTGGATATGAGGGTGTTTATGTTCCTCCTTTATGTGCTCACAGATGTTCTTTAATATTGTAGGATGTAGACTAGATAATGCTGACGGTGGCTACTGACCATCTTCTTCTCTTCTCTCACAGATGTTTGGAAACTGGACATTTGGGACACTCGTCTTTACTGTATTGGTGTTCACCGTTACACTCAAGGTATGTTAGCACTTGACCTTGAAGATCAAAAAACTGTTATGGTTACATAGCAAAATCCCTTTTTATGAAGTCATTTGAATTGTAGAGCTTCATGCACTTTCATTTTCATGGCTTAGTTTTCTGCATTGTGGACGACCAAATGTTATGTATAAACACTGACCGCTTTGGGTTTTCAGTGGCTAATTTATAAACATATTTGTCTTTGGCCCATAATTACAACAATTTAATATTTATACCAATTTCAGTCTTCTAAATAAAAATAAATAAATAAATCAGTTATTGCCTATGATTTACCCTTGGGCTCATTCAGGGTCAGAACATTTTCCCATCAGTACTTTACATATTCAGTAGTCCCTCGCTACTTCGCGGTTCGTTTATCGCGGGTTCACTATATCACGGATTTTCAAAGTAAGATTGGACATGACTCTGTTGGCTGATTGATGGATGAGCCATGGGTTGTTTATTTGTAATAAATTATTTTAAATGATTTTGTACCATGTGTGCAGCCCACAAGTGCAGGAGGAAGCTCCCTCCTGCAGCTGATCAGCTGATCTCCTTCTCTGCCACACACATTTCTCCTGCTGCAGCTTTGTGACGGGTTAACCCTTTGCTGTCCAAATGCACCGATTGATTTTTGTCTTCCAACTTAAAATTCAAAGTATGTCGCATCGTAAAATCATCATAAATCACAAAGTATAAAAGTCTTTAAAGTTATTTTTAATTATTTTATAACTTCTATGTTCAGTTGTTGAAGTGTAATTGATCTTCAACAAGTACATTTCTGCTCCGTGCTGCAGAGCTGAAGCTGTGTGACATCCCTTTGATGTCCTGCTGCACTTCACTTCTCTACGATTTAAATTTAAATACTGTAATATTTTAAATAAACAATCCATGCTCTATGGATTGTTTATTTAAAATATTACAGTATTTAAATTTCAATTGTTTGTTTAAGGAGGGAGATTGGGAATAACGTGATGAGTGTGATTACAGCCTGGCACATGTCATGACAAAGTTTACTGAACTTGAACTGAACTTGGACTACTGTATCTCTACTTCACTGTTTTTCACTTATCACGGGTGGGTGTGGTCCCTAACACCCGCGATAAACGAGGGACTACTGTACTTGATGAAATGCTTCCTATGAATACAAGTCCAAGTGTAGAGTTATTTATATTTCTTTTAAAACTAATAATTTTTTTATCTAACCAATTACATACAGAGCTCTTAAAGATAAGAGTTGTGGTCACTGGCAAATGCAACGTGGTTGTTTCAAAAGTTAGTGTAGTATTTCTGTCAAAATCCTAAATGTGGTATTTCAGGAGAAATGACTATTAAATCTACTGTAATTTCTGAACTATTGAGCACACCCGAATATAAGCCACGCCCACTGAATAAATAAAATAATAATAATTTTGTACATACACAGTATATAAGCCGTGGGTGTCCATGTTGTAACATGATATGTTTACATAAATATTTTTAAACATTTAATGAAATATGTATCAGTAACATACACAAATATGTACAGTAAATGTTTTTTTTTTTTTTTTGGGGGGGGGGGGTCTCAAGAGTGCCTGTAATATAGCTGATTCAAAAAATTTAAATAAAAATACAGTAGTCTACCAGGAATCACTGATCAACTTCCTCTTGCGCAGTGTGCAGGAGGAAGGTGAAGTTCTGGCGAAGTTCAAAGATATATAAATATATATCTATATATAGATATATATAGATATAGATAGATATATATATAGATATAGATAGATATATACATAGATATAGATATAGATAGATAGATAGATAGATAGATAGATAGATAGATAGATAGATAGATAGATAGATAGATAGATAGATAGATAGATAGATAGATATAGATATATATATAGATATATATAGATATATATAGATATATATAGATATAGATGGACCCGAAAGTCCCAGGTTCGATCCCCAGTCACTGCACATCACGTGGCGTCTCTGGGCAGCACGTCTCATCCCCAAAATGCCCCCCGGGCGCTTTCAATAGCTGCCCACTGCACCACCTGGTGGTGGATGGGTTAAATGCAGAGACTAATTTCGCCATTGTATGGAAACATACAGTGCTGACATTGTGATGACATTATTATTATTGAGGACCAGATTTAACTTTTTTAGATTTTTCTACCTGGATTATTGAGCATGCATCAGGATATTATTATTATTATTATTATTATTATTATTATATATAGATATAGATAGATATATATATATATATAGATATATAGATATATAGATATATATAGATATAGATATATATATAGATATAGATATTTATATAGATATATAGATATAGATATAGATATATAGGTATATATAGATAGATATATATATAGATATAGATATACATCTATAGATATAGATATATATTTATATATATGTAGCACGGTGGCGCAACTGGTAGAGCTGCTGCCTCTCAGCGAGCAGGTCCTTGGTTCAAACCCCGGTCCAGGGGCCTTTCTGGGTGGAGTTTGCATGTTCTCTCCGTGCATGCGTGGGTTTTCTCCGGGTACTCCGGTTTCCTCCCACAGACCAAAAACATGCATGTTAGGCTGATTGGTAACTCTAAATTGTCCCTAGGTGTGAATGAGATAGTGAATGGTTGTTTGTCTGTATGTGGCCCTGTGATGGACTTGCGACCCGTCCAGGGTGTACCCCGTCCCTCGCACAGTGATTGCTGGACATGGGCACCAGCGACCCCCGTGACCCAAAATGGAATAAGCGGGTAAAGTTAATGGATGGATATATATGTATAAATTAGCCGCAGCATTTTATAAGCTGCAGTGTTCAAAGCGTGTGGAAAAAAGTAGTGGCTTGTAGTCCGGAAATTACGGTAGTTGGTACTCAAAATGTTTGGAAAACTGCGAGCAAGTGCACAACTTTTTCATTGCAGTCCTACTGAATTCTGAGTCTTTGTGACCAAGTGACCAGTGAGTTGAGCGGCTAGTTTTAAAGTCGTGTGTTTTTGTGTGCACAGTTTACAAAACCATGTTCTAGACTGCTCTTTATTTTGTTTCCCACCTCCACCCGCATCTTACTTGTCTCAGCACATTTTGTGCTCCCCTTGGCAGACGCCCCCAGTGTTTATTATTTAATCTACAGGAGTACACTTTTTTAAATTGTGGATAAACAGATTTGAAATAGTTTTTTAAATTATTATTTTTTTATTAAATATGTCGCGCAGATATTTTTAACTTGTTTAAAACGTAAGATTGTGAGCTTACTTGAGTAAATTAAGTAAATCCACCATCTGCTCCCTAAACAGGTCTCTCTTGAAAATGAGTCCTCGTGGCTCAATGAGACTACCTGGATAAATAAAGGCTAAATGGAAAAAAAAATTGAAAACAAGTTTGAACATTTTGATACATTTTACAGATTCCCTCACAAATGCTGTTTGTCAATTAGTTGCCAACAGTTGCAGTCCAGATATATAATGGCTTTAGAGTCTGTTAATGTTAAATATAAATGTTAAAGCCTTGTTTTTTGTTGTGTTTTTAATTACCTGACTGTTCCAATCATTTGAAAAATGGCTAAAAGTGGCCTAAGTCATTGTCTGACCAATCAATCAACCTGTTCTTAACAACGTTTCATAAATTACTGACTAAAGTTTCCACAGTGATTAAAGTAATATGTCTAGTGTTGTTGACTGTATTCAACTTTATTGACAGGTTTGGTCTTTATGATTTTTTTCCTTGTTTCAGCTTGCCTTGGACACACATCACTGGACTTGGATCAACCACTTTGTTATCTGGGGATCACTACTTTTCTATGTTATATTCTCTCTCCTCTGGGGCGGCATCATTTGGTAATGTTACTCATTGATTTGACTACGAATTATAAAGCCGATGTTTTTAAACCGGTCCCGTCTGAGAATCCATTTCTGTTTCCTGTTGCTCATTAGGCCCTTCCTGAACTACCAGAGGATGTACTACGTGTTTATGCAGATGCTGTCCAGTGGTCCGGCATGGCTCAGCATCATCCTCCTCATCACCGTCAGTTTGCTGCCAGATGTCATCAAGAAGGTTCTCTGCAGGGCCACATGTCCCACAGCGACCGAGCGCGCACAGGTAAAAACCACAAACTGTTTACTACTTCAAAATTAGGCCTCTAGTGATCTCTATTAGTGTCACTAAGTCCATTTTACAACTGATTAGCTAATGTATTCCCTTTCCCAAATGAAATCAGCAGTGAATTTAGTACGCAATAAAATAGTAGTTCTCTTGAATCTTAGCTCAGAGTGTGCGATCTTTTGACACTATAAAAGTAAGCTGTAAATGTATTCCTATTAATCATCCAGGAAGATCATTAAGTCACTTGATAGCTTCAAGCATTAGCTTAAAGTGACTTCCTGTCCCCTGTAGCTTAGCTTCACCATGAAAGAATTACAGAGTGAAAGATCTGACTGGATTCTTCCTGCTGTGCTCTTTCTCCTCTTTCCCCCTATTGGATCACCACATTCAAAACTGACACCATTCCCTGTTGCTCTTTATTTTTTTCTATTTGACCTTTTTCTCCTTTTCTTGTTTCTTCCTTCCTTTCCATTGCTATTTTCTCTTTTCTCCCCCTTCATTTCTATTTCTCCTCCCATTTGACTGTGGCTCTCCGACACTCTTTCGTGCTAACTGCAGTCCACCCGCCCGTGCCTTACCGTAGAGCCGTCCACTATCTTCATGCTTTCTCAGTCCTCCAGCAGAATGAGTTTCTGATTGGACCAGAGATCCAAGAGAGGAGCAGGAGGGGGAGGTGACTCTTTTAAGCTCTCATGTCTGTGTGCATGGTGGCATGGTCCAGTGTAAACCACTTGTCTCGGCCTAAAATCATCTAAAACCATCTACTGATGACGTCACCTGGTCGTATTTGTATGCCAAGTTGCATTTTGTTAGTCATTCCTCGTCTTCACGTTTTTTTGTGTCCCATCTTTTCCCAAGATGTATGCATTTAATTTACTTTATGCACTTTATGTTATTGTTTAGTGGTGGTTTTTCATTAACTTTGTCACAATTAATTTTTCAGTAGTTCAGAGATTCAACGATTGTAGTTTTTGATTTCCAATATTTCCAAAGCTCTGACCAGCTTTGATTTCTTTTCAAGAACTATAGTTGAAAGCAGACAAAAAAAATCTAATTTATTAATAAATGGACAAGTTAAATATTTGCTCATATTAAACTTATTTTTCCCTAAACAACACTAGTTTACCAAGCCTTCTCTGTCTGTCACTGGATGTCTACAAACATCACGAGACAAGCCTGCAAAGCTGAAAAACAGTCACCTGCTGATCAATCGCGGTTCCCTACTACAATTAAATTTGAAAAATATATTCATTATAAAATCTAAAATGTGAAGTTTCTTGTCCTCTAGTAATTACTTTGTCTATCCATAAATATTAAAGTGAAAGCTGTAAAGCATTCCTTCAGTGTGGCTGCTTCAGACAGATTGATTGTTTCAACTTGAGAAATTGCATTTCCTGTGAAAATGCAGTGTGGATGCTTGCTGCAGAAGAACTTGTAAGCAGTATGTTTAAACAGCTTGTAAACAGATTAAATGAGCTAAAAACATGCTGAAATATACCTGAAATAGATGGTGTACCTTAGTTTAGCAGGAGAAAACAGAAAGAACACATATTTACTGAATTAGGTTTAAATAAGCAGAAATGAGCACAAAAATTAGAAATAGCTAAAAAAAACTGAAATTAACAAAAAAAATAGTGGAAAGTTGCTGAAAAGGCAGAAAGAAACAAACTACCACAAGGAAGCAGAAGGAGCTGAAAGGAGCTAAAAAAAAATTGGAATTGCCTAAGAAAGCTAAGTAAAAACAGCTAAATAGTAGCTGAAATAGTAGAAAAAGTTGAAACTAGTAGAAATAAGCTGAAAGAAGCATAACAAGCTGAAATCATCAGAAAGAAGTTAATTAAGCTGAAAATAGCATAAATTACTATGGAAAAACTTGAATTTATCTGAAAATAGTTGAAATTAGCTAAAAAATGCAAAAACTTAGCTGAAAGGCTAGAACAAGCTTACAGCAAAGTAGCTGAACAAACAGAAAAGCTGAAACTTGCAGAAAGAAGCTGAAAGGAGCAGAAAGAAGTTAGAAGAAGCACAGAAATGTTGTAGTTAGCAGAAAGAATTTGAAAGGAGCACAAAACAGTTGATAAAACAGCTGAAAGTTGTTGAAAAAAGTTTAAATTTGCTGAAAGAAGCTGAACCAGAACAAAATGTGAAAGGAGCAGTAAAAGGTTGTAAACACATCTAAAGATTTGAAGGAGGTAAAATGAGCTCAATTCATTTTCTATGTGAAAAAAGTGGTAGAAAAGGCTAAATATTTAAAAAAAGCTATAGTTGCACCAATACCAAAAGTCATAGCAGGATTGTCCTGAAAGAGCTGAACGTTTTGATTTATGATTTGTTGAAATAGCTGAAAACTGCGGGACAAGAATCGTGCCTAAAAACGTACAGAAGAAGCGAGGATCACAATAGTGTGAATGCTTCATAAACATTCACACATGGCTCTTCATAAGAGAGTAAATATGAGCTCAGGCAAGTTTTTAATGTACTAATTTGTAACTTGTGCTCTTTGTGTTTTTATTCTTTATAAACACTGACCTGCAGATGTAAGAAATTACAGATCATTACCTGAGCCTGACTATAAAAAGTAGCACAAGCTCTTAACAAGAAAAATTATTGATTTAAAATCTTTATGCTTTAACATAATTTTAGGAGAAATCGTAATTATGAACTCTTGTAAAACTCAAACTGTGATGAGCATAGAACCTTACATTCACAAACAGATGCTTAAAATCAACGAAAAGATCAAAAAATATATAAATGAATCAGATGCTAAATAAATTTGCAGTTGAAACAGAAAATTAGTCTTTTCATGGAAACTTTGTCCTCCGAGTGAAAAAAGGGACCAACCAGGATATCAGTCCAAAGTCCAGATCAGAGTATTTACACTTTAAATATTTGTCTCTGAGTCATGTTTCTTAAATTATGCTTCTTAAAAAAAGTGACATTTGCAGTTTTCTTCATAGACTTATTTAGTATTTTTAAAAACATTTTATAGATTTAATAATCTGAAGGTCAAAATTTGATTTGAACACTTGACAAAAAACACTGAGTTACTTGTGCATCGATTAAAATGCTCACTGGGATTATCAGTCTAAAATTAATTTAGTATAAAGACTAAATGTAGTTTAGTCAAATTAAATTAAACATGTAATAATTTAGAAAGCCTGTTTATCAAACTTGGAGTGTAAAGAGAAAATCAACATCAGCTGAGCTTCAATCTCCCGTCAGCTTTAAGCAGACGTAAATACAATCTTCCATATTTGAGGCAAACGCACATTAGAGAGATTTCTGTTACCTATTCTTTAACGTCATTGGGGGGGGGGGGCATTGGGGGGGCTGTGGCCCTGCTGCTGGTGGAGGAAGGAATGAGAGGGATCATCTTCACCCTGATAAGGATTTTGAAGGGGACCGTGGAGAAAAAGCAGCTATAACTCATGACATTATGACGTCACACAGCCACAGCATCAAGTGTCAAACTCAAGGGGGTCACAAATGAAAACTTCTATCAGTACATTAACTCCAGTCTGATACAAGATATCTTCTCTTGGTTGGAGGTTCCTTAACAAAAGTTTCATCTGCCTCATTTGATGTTCTCAGTCGCGTTTTCAAAATCATATTGTGAAAATAATAATAATTTTGGTTTCAGCACTGGCTGACTGTCACGAGAAGTCTGTACTAAATCAAGTATGCACAGACTTTTTAAGTAAAATGAGAAGCAATAAAATTATTTAATTTTATAATATCATCTTGGGGGCCAGATAGGATGTTAACAAGGGCCATATTTGGCCTTGAGTTTAACATGTGTGCAGAGTCCCCCCTCCATACACACGAGTCACAGCTCAAGGTGTGTTGATCACTGGGTGGTCTTACTGCTGTCGCTATGATCCCCTGGACCACTCTGATTACATGGAGTTGTTCTGTTTCTCAGACTAATGCGACTGTCCTGAAAACATTTTCCTCTCTGAACTTACTTTTCAATAATCCATCCATTATCTTTACCTGCTTCTTCCTTCGGGAGTCACTGGTGCTCATAGCCATCACTGTGTGAGAGGTGGGGGACACCCTGGACAGGTCTCCAGTCCATCACAGGGACACATAGAGACAAATAGCCATGCATTCTCTCACTCACACCTAGGGACAATTTAGAGTTACCAAGAATCAGAATCTCTCATTAGGACCGCTGCTCTACGTTCACAGCTGGCCGTTCTTCTCGGTGCTTTGGGGGATGGAAATTATGTGATCTGAGCAGCAAACGAATGAGAAATTTCAGCTCGTTTTTTAAATTAAAGTGCAGCTACTTAAACTCAGTTTTTTTAGTTTGTAGTTCAAAACAAATAAAGTAAATTAAGAGGGTCAAAGATTTCTGAGGCACAGGGTTTAGTTGTGTAATGTAAAATATCTGTGTTGTTTATACAAACTTAGTTAGTATTAAATCTATGTATGAGGTATTATTTTACTTAACAAGGCCACTCGTAGGTTATCCAATCAAATGCTGTGCCAAAGGCTCAACAGAGAAGTCTGGTGGTGTTCATCTGAGTTAAATTCAAAACAGTCTTCTCCTCGGATAAAAAGTGTTAAATTATTATTTTTATATATGAATGTTTCTGTTCAGTGCCCTGGATGACTTCTGTTGTGACTTGGTGCTACTGTAAACCGTAAATAAATAAACTGAATTGAATCGACTCTCAGGGGTTTAAGGTAAAACGAGGACATCTGGTGTTGGAAAATGGGACTGCAGGTGGAAATTTGAGTCCTAACAGTGTGCAACATCAGACACCAAAACTAATCTTAATATAAATGTTCAGAAGTGTTCTTGTTGATTAGGAAAGTCTTCATTGTATCTATAGTTCTATTTTGTTACAGCTTATATGAATATTTGTCATGAATCATTAACTTTAACAGGATTTGAAAATAACCTCTTGTTTTTGTCTGTATTTCATATTTTCACAATTGTTCCCTTTTACCACTCGATTGTTTGCATGTTTCTGTTCTGATCATTCCTCTGTCTTCAGTTTCTTACAGTGAATATTTGTTTGTTTGTTTTTGAAGGACTGTGAGAAGTTGCTGCCAGGCGGCATGGCAGAGTTGACTTCACTGTCTTTCCATCGTCGGTCCTACAAAGGCAGGAGCACAGATTCCTCCCACCTCTGCCTTGGTGCTGCAGAGACGCTGTCCCTCCGCAGGTCTAATCCTCTTCCCCAGAAACTCCTCGCTCACTTTACAGAAGGAGCTGCAGCTGACACAGTCAGCCCCTACATGTTTCGTTTCTCAGGGGCAGGATTTGCCTACTACGCTCCGGGACCGGAGACCTCGGTGTGAGACGATGGGAAAACCAAAAGAGTCTGCGGTATCGCCCCGAGATGTGTGACGAAGTCCTGCGTTGGTTTTACAGAACGACGTGTTGAAACACTTCAGAAGCTCTGCTCCATGCTCAGTTCATGCGCATTTCCTGGTCTACACCTGAATGGACAACTTTTTTAGATCGAGTTGCCGTCGTACTTTTATAATTTCATGCTTTTTGCGCCGCCTCTGTCCTTATCGTTTTAAAGTTCCCTCTAAAACTTTTACTCAAAACATTCTGGGACTTTGTGCAACGGTGTTATTGCTTTTCAGAACAGTTTTGAACCTTTTTCAAACCTCATTTTTATTATCTAGTTTTTGGCTCCTCCACTTTTTTGTCATTTTTTGCTTTTGTGCAAATGTTTGTTAAAAACATTTCTGTACATTATGTGGTCTGGCCAAGTAATGGGGTAGCTCAGCTCAACCCTTTAGGTATGTGTGTGTATGTGTGTGTGCATGTGTGCAAAGGTACGCATGTAATTGCCTGTTATTGTATGTTTGTATGTGACACACTTTTGCCTTATAGGTATAAAACAGAAGGCTAAGAAGCTAAAAAAGAAATAGAAAAAAGGATTTGGTGTCTTACAAAGCCTTACAAACACACTCATCAGCTGAAGGAGACGTGGAAAGACTCTAAGGGGAAGTGCAGTATTTTAGCCACACTGCCTTAATTCATATCTAACATTTTAGTTAATTTAAACAGAGTACTATAGGAGGTTCACTGGGCAACATGTCTATTATTTATTTCTTCTTTACCTGCACCGTTGTGTTAAACTTTGTTGTTTTTTGTCCATCATTGTAGCATGTTGGACTGTCTCTGCATGCTTAAATAATCTCCATCATCGTTTGTCTCATTAGGAACACATGAGGGCACTTTTTCTTTCCCCTGAGCAGTGAAACAGCGTGTGCTCTCTGCTGCCACCGTGTGGCAGTTTTGAGTAAGAGCCTGGAACTGGTGGGCTATTATTTATTAAATGTCCTAAAAGGCTTGCTATCCCTCACTGTTGCAATGTGCTTGTGTATTTGCTGCCATGCTGTGTGTCATGCAAATGCTAATGCCAGAATGCTAAAACTATGTAGTCATGTTTAGGTGTGTCTCTGTGTTGCGTTACTTATACGTTCTTCTGTACGGCTCTAAAATGATGTCACTGCTTTACGTCTGGACGTTACAATCTTTTTGCTACATATGGAAAGAAGAAGTGTTATCGCGTTGATGCAGCTTGTTATAAACAGGAAGGGCGACTTGAATCGGCGACGTCACAATCAATAAGAATGTTGAACTGATTTGTCCATCATGTCCTCCAGGTGAAGATTGTAGCTCATAATGGATGAACCTCTTTTCTGCATCTCTAACAGCATTTCTTTATTCCAAAGCATATCTGTCTGGTTGCGTAGAAAGTTACTGACTCTGGAAGTCTTGAATGTGACATTCTTGAAGCATTTTTTTTTTATATGTTTATACAGTTTATTTTCATACACATCACCATCTGCCAACTTGTATAGATTTGATAACAGGTGTTCGGTATTTTTCTACTGGGGCAGAGATAATTTATTTGTTTTATGGGCGTTATCGGTTCGTCTCGTTCGTTTAGAACTTCTGTACGTGTTGAGGAGCTCAACGTTCTCACTTTGGTCATGTTAAAGGACAGGTCTTGGTATCAATGATGGCTTCCCACTTCACTGTGCTTTGCCATAATGCATCCAAACACACGTTACATGTTGTGTACCAGCCCTACTACAGTTTAATGCTGTAAAGTTTAGTTAATTTACATGACTCAATGCTTTAAACGCTTTTCGAGCATCCAAGTCCTTACATTTTGAGGTCACCCTTCTCGTTTGTCATTCTTATGTTGTCTATTGTGAATATTTCTTTTGACTACTTTTGTATCTCAGAGAGAAGATTATATTTTAACTCTGTTAGAATGTGTTGAAGTTTGTAACCAAAATGAGAGTAAAACATAAATTATATTGTTTAGTCCTACACACTGCACTTTGTTTCTCAACGGTTTAGTTTGATGCTAAAAACAAGGTCTATTGTCTGTCAGCTGGAGTTTAAAGTTCACTCACAAGTTATTTTTCTAAGATTGTGCCGTGGTGAGCGGGGGTAAAACAAAAGAAGTGACCAAATGAGTAGACTGGGAATGAACTGTCTGCAGGTGCCAGCCTTTGTCTCAGTGGGTTTATATCACACCAGCCTTCTATTGCAGATCAGAATGTCAAACTGCTTTTTCTGAGTCCATCAGCACAACAGCAGGCGCTCGTCCTGCTCCTCCTGAGCTCGGCGAAGGTCTGAAATGTCAACCGATGTGTTCTGAGCAGCACACTTCATATCATACCTTTAGTATGACACTTTGTATTACCGAACTGTTTTTGACAAATTAGCCCTCTTCCTTTTGGATTTTTTGTTTTTGAATAAAGATTTTAAAATGTTCCCATGTTGACTTTTTGCCAGCCTGTCTGTAGCAAACGAAGACGAAGCACTGTATTGTCATTCTGCTTGTAATAAAGAAAGAAGGGTAAAAAAAAAAGTTTGTTAGTATTTGTGGAAAGTTTTTCTAATTGTGTCATTTTTGTCTGCATCAGGAAAAAAAAAAATCAGATTAAGTGAGTTTCTGTGGAGTTATCAGTAATCAATATCTTACCTGCAGCAGAAAACTCAAGATATTTTTAGATTTGGAATACTCGTAGTTTGAGTAGGACAGATTAAAGTATGTTAATTTACTGTATATTGTAAAAGTGACTGCAGTTATTTGTAAAACTGGACCCACCTGGTTTGAAGATGGGTCCCCTCAACCAAACCATCAAAACATTTTGAGCTCATTTTAGACAACGGCTCACATCTGCTCTCTGACATGCTGGGCAGCAGTGGTGTGGACTCAAGTCACATGACTTGGACTCGAGTCATTAATATTTATATAATATTTAATATTAACTTTAGGCTTGACTTGAAAAAATGTTCTGAGATTTATGGCTTGACTTCAGTTTATTTATATAGTGCCAATTCACAACAGAAGTCGCCTCAGGGCACTGAGCAGAAACGTTCATATATAAAAATAATAGAGTTTCTTTGTCATTCGCAGCACATGTGGTACATGTGGAACTAAGTTGTGTACTCAGGGTCCCAGTTACATCCAACTATAAGACGTAAAAGAAAAACAGTAACAAGATCTAAGATATGAACTAAGAAAAACATCAACTTAAAATACGCTAAGCACTGATATAAAAGCAATACGCCGAACAGCAGCACGAACATGAGTCTGTGTGAGCATGAATGAACACAGCAACATGATGGGATTTTTCACATTAATTATTCTGGTTAGAGATTCATGAGTCTACCAGCTTCAGGGTAGAAGCTGTTCCTCAGTCTAGTGGTTCTACACTTAATGCTCCTCAACCTCCTTCCTGAGAGGAGCGGGGCAAAAAGTGTGTGCTGGGTGAGTGGTGTTTTTCATGATGCGTGGGGTAGCAGACTGCTTTGAGTTTAACTCCATCGCAGAACTTTCATCTTGATCAAGCATGAAGGCGACAGTGGAAAGAAAAAACTCCCTCACAAAAAAAAAAAAAACCTTTAGCAGAACCAGGCTCAGGACAAGCGGCCATCTGCTTTTACCGGCTGGGTTTGAGAGGAACAGATACACAATGGCAGATCAAGAGTCACATGTTAAGATAGAAATAGTATCAAATGAAAACTATTAATTTTAACAATTCATTTAAGGAAATGAGATCAAGTTGTTCTCTAGTAGTCTAAGCCTGTAGTAGCATAACAAGCCAACCCTAACTATAGGATTTATCAAAAAGGAAAGTTTTAAGCCCAGTCTTAAAACTGGACAATGTGTCAGCCTCACGGACAGAAACTGGAAGTTGGTTCCACAAGATGACTGATAATGACTGACTTGGATTTTTACACCAATGACTTGGTTCAACCTCTGCTGGTCAGTTTCACATTCTGTAATTGACTTGTTAACCCATGAAATACCAACAAACACAGAAAATCCCTCCTGCCTGTGGTCACCTGAATGTAAAACTACGGGTACTTTGTGGTAACTCAAAAGCTAACGAAGGATTTTTTGGTCATAATTTCCCTAAATATTTAATTGTTTTTGCTGTGTGAATGTTTTGTTTTTAATTTAGTTGTTTTTCTTCCTTTTGTCATTGCTGAGTTATTGAATTGAGTCTTAATTGTGTATTTTAGTTTAATTTATTTTCAGTTTTGTATGCTTTTCAGTTGCTTTAACCAAACAGTTTCATATTAGGGATCCATGTCAAATTAAACTGAAAAAAGTTTTGTTTGAGCAGACCCTTCCCAAAGCAAATCCAGTGTTTAAAATTTCATCTCAGTTTACGCAAAGGCAATTTGATAAACTTTTACATTGTTGTCATTTTTGAATTGCACAGTTATTTTGGTTAAATAGATAAATAAAATTAAAAAAGGTCTATTTTACACAAGTCGCCAAGGGCTACATTTTATTACATTAAAATAAACTTCGGCTTTTAGCTATTTGCACAGAACAACCAGCATGCACTGCTGTAAATGTAAACCCTCAGTATAAATTTGTGCCTTCTTTAATTTTTCAAATAATGATGTGAAATAGGCTATTCCTGCAGGAGTTGACATTTTGCTACACGTTGTTGCCATTAATTCTTGCTAATAACACAGAATAAAGTGTATATAATTTTGTAACAATAGCAGCTATCAATCAGAGTTATTATTACTTCAGGCAAGCTACTAGTTACTGATAATTTCCTAGAAACAGTTCAGAAATCTGTATTTCTTTACACCTGTCATTACAAAAGCTGCTATTTTATATTGTCCAGCGAGGGGTCCTCAGTCCACCAGAAGTAAACAACTTCTCATTACAGTTTCTCTGAATCCTAATCCTCATCATATAATACTAATACATATAATACTAATACTCATCCCTCCTGTCTTCAGCATAACACTACCACGGTTTTACTTTCCCTACAAAATAAAAGCTTGTCATTTTCACTTGTTTCTTGTGGAACACTTTCAGTCTTAGTTTAAAGTGCTTGCATGCATATCCCGCAAATACAAAAAGTGGGAGAAGGCATTTTATTTTTTAGGAAATTGACTGGGACGTGCACAGATAGACTTCAGGTGGTACTAGAGCACAGTATGTGGCCCTTGGTGGCATTTCTGGATTAAAAAGCTTACAGTATACTTCAAATTCCCCAAAATGTGTAAAGAAATTTTGCCCTATCCCCTTCATGAGCTGAGTGAAGTTGACCCACATAAAAAATTCAGGCAAAGAGGGTGATTAGTGTTGGCCATGACAGTCAGATGCAGTCTGGTGAATCTTAATGTTGAAATGCATTGCACTAATTCTTGCCACTAAGCAATCTTATCCAAATAGACATCATATTGTTTCAGCAGGCTGCCCAGGGAAGCAGCTCTGTGCTCTTCTTTGCTTTATGTCCTGCAATCGACAACCTATGAGCATAAAAGATGAGGGAGACAAATCATTAAAAATCACAGAGACCGGTCAAACTGAAGTGTCAGAGTCCAGAGCATGTTCAGTTACAGAAACAGTCTGATGCTCAAAATGAGGGAGAGATGGAAGGAGGATCCTCCAAAGAATAAGAAAGCATGAGCAGTTTTGTGTTTAAAATTTGTTGCTTTAAAATGATTATTTTATAGACATTAAAGCATGCTCGATGTAGCATTACTGTTCTTTGTTCTGTTGCTGCCAGTTTGATTGGTACAGAAACCAACCTGTTGAGTACAACAAAGTCCATGCTCAACCTGTTGAGTGTTGCATATTAAACATCTGCATCAGACTGCACTTGGTTATTGATTTGAAATATTCAATTCAATTCAGTTTTTTTTTATAAAGCGTCAAATCACAACAGAAGTCATCTCAGGACACAGAACAGAAACATTCACGTACGTATAAAGTCAGTTAATAATGTTATTTATCTGCGGAGCCAACAGATAGCTTTGAGTTTTCACATCACAGTCTCCCATCCTAAGCAAGCACAGAGGCAACAGTGCAAAGGAAAAACTCCCTCATGAGGATAACACCTCCACCAGAACCAGACTCAGGACAAGCGGTCATCTGCTTTGACCGGTCGAGTTTAAGAGGACAGGAAAGAGAAAACAAACACGACACGTCCGGGATGGAGGTCATCGGGTGTAGGAGGAAAAAAGACAGAAATCACATGTTAAGAAAGAATAATTACAAATACAAACTATTCATTTGTATGCATTTGTAACTATTCATTTGATGAAATGAGATTAATTTGTTCTCCTAAGGTTATAGCAGCATAGGATAAGGAATAGGTTAGGAAACCAAACTGACTTACTATAGGATTTGTCAAAAAGGAAAGTCTTAATCCCCGTCTTAAAACTGGACAATGTGTCAGCCTCACGGACAGAAACTAGAAGTTGGTTCCACAAGAGAGGAGCCTGAGAACTGAAAGATCTTCCTCCCATTCTGCTTTTAGAAACTCTAGGAACTGCAAGTAAACCTGTAGTCTGAGAGCGAAGTGCTCTGTTAGGAAAATATGGAACAATAAGATCTTGAATATGAGATGGAGCTAGGTTGTTGAGAGCTTTGTAGGTTAGAAGTAAGATTTTAATTCAATTCTGGATTTTACAGGAAGCCAATGGAGAGAAGCTTGAACTGGAAAAATATGATCTCTCCTACTAACTCCAGTTAAGACTCTGGCAGCAGCATTTTGGATCAACTGAAGACATTTTAAAGAAGAATTTGGACATTCAGTTAACAAACCATTGCAATAGTTCAGTCTAGATGTGACAAATGCATGGACCAGTTTTTCTGCATCATTTTTAGATAAGATGTTTCTAATTTTAGTGATTTACGCAGGTGGAAGAAGGCAGTTCTAGTAACGTTTTTAATGTGGGGGATAAAAGACATGTTCTGATCAAAAATAACACCAAGATTTTTAACATTAGAGCTGGAGGACAGATTAATGCCATCCAAGGAGGGAGAAAGACTGAAAAAATAATTCCTAAGATGCTCAGGTCCAAAAACTAAAATCTCAGTCTTATCTGTGTTCAAAAGCAGAAAATTTAGGGTCATCCATCTTACCCCCCTCCCCCCATTGAACATAGGAGGATCTGCGGTGGAAGTGGTCTCCAGCTACAAGTACTTGGGTGTACACATGAATGACAACCTCAGCTGGGACAGACCGAGGAACAGCTTCTACCCTGAAGCTGTTAGACTCATGAACATCTAACCAGAATAATCACTGTGAAGAATTACATCATGTTGCTGCTGATCTGTTTCATGTCGCTGCTGATCTGTTTCATGTTGAGCTCATCTGCTCACAGAGACTCATGTTCGTGCCGCTGTTCGATGTATTGTTTTTATGATACTAGTACTTAGTGTAGTTTTATTAACGTTTTTCTTAGTTCATATCTTGGATCTTATTTAATGTTTTTCTTTTACATTTTATACTTTTGTTGCATGTAACTGTGACCCTGTGTACACAAATTCCGTTCCACCACATGTACCACATGTGACAAATTAAGAACCTTGAATCCTTGAATCTAGGGTTCAAAATAATTGAAAATCAAAATAATAATCCAAAATAATCTGGACTAGCATATAAGAATAAAAATATTTTTCTAAAAATGGTCAAATATTGGAATGAATATGAATGAAAAAATGTTCAAAATCACAAAAAATATTTATAATACTTTTTAACAGTGTATGGTAGCTATACTGATAAACATCAATTGACTTTCATGCACTGTTACATCTAATTTTTGAGGGACTTTGCAGGAAGATTTTTATTGTTGTGACAATCCCATCCATCCCACTTCACCCCAACATCACATCTAAAGTGATGGAAAATGGTTTTGTTCCTAAATTGAACCATGCCTAGAACTTCTGATCAAATGAAGCAGTGTCCCTGACTGATTTAGCAGCTGTAATCTTAAATTCAGTTTTCATTGTAAAACAAGGCATCATTAAAAATCATAAAATTCAGTCACCTCAGTTCCATAAGGCAAACTGTTGTTAAAAGATTATGTAATCATGCAACCCAGGTAAAATAGTTGCTCATTCATGCCTCCCTCTCGGTTTTCAAGTCCCGTTTGAAAACTCACTACTATTCAATAGCTTTCAACACCAGATGATCTGTGTTTAGAACCTGTACGCTCCACACTGGTTAGTCGTCATTATCTGCATCGTTTTTTATGTCTATATTCTGATTTACCTCATGTTGTATTTTGCTTGGTGTGTTACCTGTTGTTTTGTCTGTACAGCACTTTGGTTGGTCTTGTAGCTGTTTTAAGTGCTTTATAAATAAAGTGGTATGGTATGGTATAGGGTGTTCATGATGCGGTCTGCAAACATCCTGTTCGACTAGCTTTTAGAAATTCTGTTCTTGTTCATCTAATATGACATTTTATCTGTTTGGAAATGATTTACAGTTCATATTTAACCATTTCACGTGAGCCCAACTTGTTTTGTCAGAACCACTTGTCATCACATGATGGCAGTGCAGGATAACGGGTGGTGCATGGCCATTTAAATCACCTGTAAATTTCTGTGGCTCGTGACGCAGCTGTTAAGCCTTTCACGAACACTGGATGTCACTGTTGGATCAGCTGATTGTGTGAAACTGCACCTCCCCCTATCTGTTTGCTGCGTCTGTGCAGGTTTACACCATCATGTGCGCTGAGGCTGAAGCATGCATGTTTGAATGAAGCTTCCACGTCCTTCTCCATCGCTGCTGCCCTGTGGCTCTGCGTTCCACCGGGGATGTCTCATCGTTGCTCCTGGGACTGAACGATGCAGCTTCAGCATCACTCCATCATCCATTTCTGCAGCATCTCACCCATCCTCGGCACCTTTTATTTTGCACAAACGTCCTAGCACTGCAGAGCGGTGCATGCTGTCATTGTCTTAGTTTTCTGTCTTCCTCAGAATTTGCGAGCCAAATTAGACAGCAAGCCGTCAGATTCTGGGTGACTGAACCCTCCTGCATCTCCTCCTCTCTTCACTTCTGCTCAGCTGGGCTTGTCATCTTGAAAGTCTCCCCTCGCTCGTCCTCTTCACCATCATCCATTCCTCAAAGCACTGTTCAGCACAAAGCAGCCAAGCTGTCTCTTCTTCCAGGGAAAGTGTGTTTTGGCTGGGCAGCTGGTCTTCCACTGCCCCTCTGGAGGATGATCCTGTGGATGAAGACAGAGGAGATGGCCCTTGGGGAGCTGCTGGAGAGACTGAGGAGTGTCACCAAATCCATAGGTGGGTGACAGTCAAATCAATCTGTAGAGCTTGGTTTGTTTTGTTCTTGATCTCAGGATGTAACTTGAAACTATTAGTACTGGTGAAACGTCTTTGTGTAGACATGTAGTTAATAATAGTGAAGAAGGATCGATGTTTGAGCAATAACACTACAGAATAATTACGTTTAATGTGTGCATGATGTCACCCTGGCCATGATAATGAAAAATGGGATTTTGACTTCAACTATTTAAACAAATTGAGGCAGTTCAAATTAAAATTGATATATTATGTTGTATTTGTATCAAATCTAGACACCTACTATAAAACAGGTGGACATGGATGCTGCTGGGAGTGTTGGGGCAGAAATGGAGACGGTGACGTAGATATGATTCACTGAACTCAGTAACCCTACAAGGATTTAAATCCAGAAATTCACCTTTTTGTAATGTTTCCTGTCTCTGTGTAGTTGTACTAGTTTCAGAGTTGTATACTTTATCCTCATCAATCTTATATGATAAAAAAAATTCCATTTCTTTAGGAAAACAGCCTTTTTTATGAGGTATGTTATAAATTGACTAATCAGTCCTTGCTGCTATTTTGGAGCCTTTGTGAATAGATCTCTAGACATCCTATGTTACTAAATGCTTATTTCTTAATGTTTTAGCAAAAACTAAAGTGATTTTTGATATCTGTTTCACTTTGATCCATTTATAAGAATCCACAGTGACCCACACAGCTCACAGCCTCTTTCACAATCATAAACACACACAGATTTGGACAATATCATGTTTTTATTGACGTTAAATTGACATCGTGAGAAACACTTTGATCAGTGTGACAATTGCTCCTGTGTAATGTCTAGAAAATTTATATTGAAGAAATATTATGTCTTCTGTTTTTTTGTTTTTTTTTTCAATTTTTTATAATGCACCCTGCAGTTTGAAAGATGGTGAAAGTGTGGTGGTGAGTGGGCTTGATGAAGGATGGCAATGTAGCTATTTATAGGCTACAAAATATATAAATGATTACATTTAAGTGTTTGCTTCCAGTTTGGAGTTGCATTACTTTCCTGCGATGCAATAAAAAGCACACTGTCATATTTATGGTTAACATGGCACGAGCATTAAAAAACTTTACATTTGCCTGAATCCAGTTCCTGCAGTTTCTACATAAATGTGTTGTGACAGGATGAGAGCAGTAATCAGCTTCGAGAGGAGGCTGATCACAGAAGAGAGCAGAGAGTGTCAAAAAGAAATATTCAGGGAAAACTGTGTCGTCTGAGGACCAAAGGAACGAGAAGCGTTTTATAAAAAGTAGTTTTAATTTCCTTGTTGATTTACTGTTGTGTCTTTTTCCTCTTGTGGTCTCTGTCAGGTTATATATAAGCTAAAATGCAATATCAGTAAAAATGACACAAATAAGACAATCATATTACTTCCCATCTTGAGTATGACTGGATTTTAATCTAATCTACCTTTCCAATTTATTTTTCTGAACTTTTTGAGCATCCAGGGAACACAAAGTGCATCAGTAGTCTGCCATGCTGTTTGGCCTTCTTTGAGTAAAATAGAATAAAATACTATATATTTTTTTGTACAGCAGGGCTTTTACATAATTGCAGCAGTAAAGATTTAGACCAAAATGCAACAAAAAAACACTGCAACAGCAAATACTACAAGAAGAAATAGTTCACAACAAATGAGTAATGTAAAAGTTGTAAAATAGGAAACTCAATATTGCGCATTGATTCCATATTATTAGATTATATTTGAGATATTACATTGTCTGTTGGGAGCGTTTGTCTATAGTTACAGTCAGACAGCTGCTAGGAGGAAAGACGTGAAAACACTCTGACGAAGCAGTCTGTCACTGCAGGAGCTCTCCTGTGCTGTCACCAGTGACGTCCAGCCAGGGGAGGCAGTGCCTCACCTGTCTTCATGACAAGTAAAATACTAACAATGATAAGAGAAAATACATTTGAACACTTGACTGTTCTATAAAACTGTTTTCTGAATACCAAAGTTCATGCTCATTAATCCAGGTATAAATCCAACAATGTTCAGTCAGGTCATCTGGGCGATTTCTTTTGTTGCTGAGACGTTTCGTCTTTCATCTGAAGGACTTCTTCAGTCTGAGGAGTCCACCAAACAGAACTGAATTCCACAAACAGCTCACACCTAGAGTGGAAATGAACAGTTTGCTGGTGGTAAGATGGCCTTCGGGGCCCACCCTCTCCCCCGTCAACTCCTTTAAGGCGCACCAGTGGTTCATGCTCATTAATTAATGTTTTCTGAATTATTTCAACACTTCAGTGGTCAAAATCGCCGAATTTACACATCTGTTCAAACAGTGACGAGGCAGTGTAGTGCTGTGATTACCCTCTGGGGGCGCTGTGTCATAAAATACATGAAGCAGGCAGTTGGCACATGCCCATTGCTGTGTCTCTTTACATCACCAATCTGATGTTTGATTGCACATGTGCTGCACACGCTGATGTTCTACAGTCTAATAATATTGAATGAATGTGTGTCACATATTTTTTCTTTCTAATCGGTCACAATGCACACTGAAAATACACAGGGCGAGGCAGAAAGTACCATGCTGTACTGATAGGGGGCAGTGCTGCCCCATAGGGACAATGAAACGTCGCTGTGTGTTCTTCTGTTACACAGAGGATTTTTCTAAACTCGATTTTCAGTTGAAACAGAAGGTGTTAGAGAGAGGAAGAAAAAAAAGGCTAAACTGAAATATAAGCTTCTATTTTGAGTTTGTATATGTGAGCATGACACCACACCTGCCTCCACCCTCATTTGCCCCACTCTGGGCCCTTGAGCAAGGCTCTTAACCCCCACCATCTGCTCCTCCGGGTGTCCTAGATCGCAGCTCTCTGCTCCACACAGAGGGCTGTGGTAGCTCGGTGGTCTGTGGTTGCGTCAGGAAAGACATCTGGCGTAAAAATAATCGCCAAGTCTTTGTGCGAGTTAGTTCGCTGTGGCGACCCCTGAAGAAGGGAGCAGCCGAAAGAAGAAAGAAAAAAATATGTCCAGACGAGTCAGCCTGACCTGTTACAAACCTCACCGCACGTCACTGACTGTCACGTTATCACCCGAGGGTGCACGACTTCATCCAGGACTGATGAAAGTCTCCCACCACCTGCACCGGGTCGAGGGGACAGCTCAGGACAGAGCTGGCCTTCTGATCAGCTTATCCAGACTCTTCCTCACAGCTGCTGATTCGCTGCAGGTCGCTCCATGGAAAACTGTTCATGCCACAACAAACCTGAGCTGCACAAATAAATAAAAAATATTGAACATGGAACATCATGACACTCGTTTAGATTCAGAAGTGAGAGAACGTTAGTGTCACATTAAATGTCATTTCAGCTTTGAATACTAATTTTTGACATTGAGAGAAAACATTGGAAACAGCCAGTCTCTATAACCTAACAGCATTTGATTATTGTTAAATATTGGAGTATTACAGCACTGATTTGTGTGCATTGTGCCAGATTAAACACTATATTTAATAAGAGATAAATATTTACAGCTAATTTTCAGTCTTTTTAAAACAGAAATAGCTTGAATGAATATTTTAAAGTATTTTAATTTTTACTAAAGTTTGTGTCAATTGTTTGCTGCTTAACAGGACCGCAAAAATTATTCTCTCAATGTGTCTATAAGTGGGAAACAAGTAGGTAGTTGCAGTTTGACCAACCAAATATAAATCTGTGTAGTCACTGGACTTATTACTGTGAATGTTTATGAAACATTCACACTATTGTGATACATTTTTCTTCCGTAGATTTTTCTTCATCTTTCTTGTTCCACAATTTTTGTGCTATTTCAACAAATCAAAGTGTTCAGCTCATTCAGGAGAAGGTAATATAACTTTTGGTATTGGTGCAACTTTAACTTTTTGAAATATTTAGCATTTCTGACATTTTTTCCTCATAGAAAATGAACTGAGCTCATTTTACATCCTTCAAATCTTTAGATGTGTTTACAACCTTTTACTGCTCCTTTCACATTTTGTTCTGCTTCAGTTTCTTTGAGCTTCCTTGTGCAAATTTAAACTTTTTTTGGCTACTTTCAGCTAATTTCAGCAGTTTTTTCAGCTGATTTGTGCTCCTTTCAGATTCGTTCTGCTAACTACATTTTTGTGCTTCTTCTAACTTCTTTCTGCTAATTTCAGCTTTTTAGTCTCTTTTCAATTCCTTTCTGCAAGTTTCAACTTATTCTGCTATTTCAGCTACTGCTTTATGCTAATTTTAGCTTTCTCAGCTAATTCCACAGTTTTAGCTCTCATTTCTACTTTTTTCAACCTAATTCAGCAAACGTGTTCTCTTCACTTCTTTCTGGTAGTTTAAGCTTCTGTCTTTTCAGCTACTTTTTAGCTGTTTCTTTGCTAACTTCATCTTTTTTCAGATAATGTCCACTATTAGTGCCCATTTATGCTAATTTAAAACTAATTCAGCATATTCTGCTTTCTACAGCTAATTTAGGCTTGTTCTCCCATTTCAGCTACAATTCAGCATGTTTTTTTTTAGCTAATTTCAGCTGTTTTTCAGCAAGTTCTTCAGCAATAAGCATTCACATTGCATTTTCACAGGAAATGCAATTTCTCTATACTTGAGTTGTCAAGAAAGTGATAAGCTTCCCTTTTTAAAGCTTTATGACCTTGGATATGATTATTTTAAAAAAATGATACAGAAAATAAAAAAGATGCCTTTTTAGATCAAAACCAAGTTGTTAAAGTGAGACTTATGTTTCAAAAACATACATAGTTGCAAAAAATGTGTAAAGTAAAATATGCAAATAGTTGACAAATTTATTTAAGCTATTGAGCACGAAAATGCACAATCTGCAGTGTCATCACATTTAAGATAAACAATGAACCTGAACTGAACAAAACAATGATGCAGAGACTTTGCAAAGTGAAGAAAAAAATAACTCTAAAACTGTAGTAGCTGATTAAAGACATGTCTTCTGGGAAAATCAGTTTGTCTTTGTAAAATAATATTAAAAATAAATCATTAAGTAATAAATCCAAGATACCGGTTCTTGAGTCTGAAACAGATTTTTTTTTTGTTAACACCATTTGATAAGCTTTTTTAATATGTAGAATGAATCAAATGTCTAAATACAGTGACTAATGGATATCTCTTCCCTTGCAGACAGAGACAGTGTTTTCTCATTCCTGGGCATTTGACCTACTTCCAGTTGATTTAAAGAAATGCTTGCAGTTCACTGAGTCACAACGCTCAACCTTTCCTGCAGGATTGTGTTCACGCAGCAAAAGAAGGAAGTTCATACATCAGACGTGAACGTCAGGGTGTTTGTTCAGTTTTTTGTAAACATAGTGTGTGTTTCTGCTTCCTACTTTGCCAAGAGGTCAGCTGGGCTGTGTGATCATCCCTAAAGGCAGAGCAGGTGTGAAGACAGATGGATCCAGAAGCCGCTGTTAGTCCACAGCTTGTTGGTCGTGCTCAGAAAGACACAAACACAAATACTGCACTGACGAAACATTCCGTTTTATTTCATGTTCAAACACGTTCTCCGTCTTACACTTCAGTTTTTACAACCTATATTTGAATTTTTTTCTGCTCTGTTCTGCTTCTTTAATGTGTTCATGTGGTGTCATTGTAAAAACTGAATGACTTCTGGAAACTGAGAGGATTTGATCAAATGTTTGTTGTTCAGTTTGATCCACAGCAGCGTATCTCACCAGGGATTAATATGACTTTGATGATCAATAACCTTTACACTCTGGGAGCAAAAAAAATACAAAATAAAAACTGGTTGCCAGGTTTTTAGTAAGTTGTCATAAACCAGCACAACGACTGCTTCACTGAAGGTTTTTAATGACAGGGTTGAAGCACTGGATGCTAAGGATTACTGTGCCACACTTTTCTTAGACCTGTCTAAAGCTTTTGACACTGTGGATCATAACATCTTGTGTCATAAGCTCTCAGAAATTGGTTCCTCAGATCACACCATTGGTTGGTTCACTAGTTATCTTTCAGATCTGAGGCAATTTGTTCAACATAATGGTACTTCATCCAGTTATTTAACAGTCAGCAATGGTGTACCACAAGGCTCAGTCTTAGGACACACCCTCTTTACACTCTACATAGGTAATGTAGGTCAGAGCATCCCTGATGCAACCTTACATTTCTATACTGATGACACAGTTGTTTATTTTTGAGATAAAACAGTTGCTAAGGCTTTGCAGCTTTTGCAATCCGCCTTTGACATCATCCAGTCTGATTTGTTCTGTCTCAAACTTGTCCTAAATGCCAACAAAACCAAAGAGATGTTTTTTTTCAAACAGGAAGTCAATCCCAGTAGTTCTTCCTTTGATTTTATCCTCAAATGGTGTCCCGATTGAGTTTGTTGGTTCCTATAAATATTTGGGTATCTTGGTCGACTCACATCTCTCTTTTAAGCTTCTCGTGGAAAACCTAGTAAAGAAACTGAAAGTTAAACTGGGTTTCTTTTTCAGAAACAGATCCTGTCTAACTTAATGCTAGGAAACACCTTGTAACTGTGACTTTCCTTCCCTCCATTGATTACAGTGACATTATTTACATGAACACTCCTACAAGCACAGATGTTGGATGCTGTCTATCATGGTGCACTAAGATTCATAACTGGCTGTAACTACCGTACCCACCACTGCACCCTGGATTCACTGGTTAACTGGTCATCATTAACTTCACAGACTCTCTCACTGGTACATTTTCATCTTTAAATCACTTCTTGGTCTGCTGCCTTCATACATCTCCTCCTACATGTCTCTGCATGAGTGCAGCTACAGCGTGCGCTCTCAGGACATTATTACCTGCAGTGTTCCCTCAGTGAGGACTGAACTAGGCAAAAGGGCCTTCTCCTACTCCGCTCCTGTTTTCTGGAATATCTTGCAAAAAGATCTGAAGCTCCCAACCTTGACCTCTCTAAGAGGCTTCAAACATCTGTTAAGTTCCTGGCAGAAACCAATGCAGACATGTTCCTGTTTTTAGTTTTCTTCACCGCCTTATAATCTACCTGTTGGGTTGGTTTTTTTTCACTACTTTTCCTTTTGACTGTAGTGAACTAAGCCTAAGGTCAGGATTTGACCTTAAGGACCATATGGGACAGAAACTGTCATTTCATTGATTTGAATCCAGAAATACAGGTTGACCCATCCTGAGACTTTCTTTCTAGAAAATTCAAGTGAAAGAACACTCTCTTTTTATTATCATTACTATTTTACAAATGTTGATAATCAAAGTGTTTTAGTTCAAACCATTTTAGATGCTGCAGTGAACTAATCATTTTAATTAACTGTGAAACAGTAATAATGATTTTTAATCCTCAGGCAAAGTTAGAATTCATGTTAAGGTCTGTTACAGAGTAATTATGCATTTTCTGATTTTCTGTCTTTGAATGAGCAGTGTAAGTGGTCCAAGGTCGGAGTCAAACGCAGACCAGTTGTTGGAACGAGCTGTCGTGTTTTTACATCCTCTCAGACGTAAATAGAGAAGCTGGCACCTGTTGGCACCTGTTTTTCCGCCAACTCGTCTAAATATCCCTCTCGTCTGTCTAAAAACATTTTCAATCTGTTCCATAACATTCTTGCTGTTTTTCTGACTTCTAGTGACCTCTTACGTCACAAAACACACCCCTGTCTGGTCGATATTGACCAATCAGAAACTCCCAAATGAACTGGAAATAGAGCTCTTTAAAATGTCGGTACTTCCTAGTTTAAACCAGTGGCGGAGAGTGTCGAGAGTCGTGTGGAGTTTCCAGTCGAGTTGGCAGTCGAGTTTGGAGTCGTTGCAGCTCCCGTGCTAGGAAACAGGAAGATCCTGACATGACCACAGAGCTCTTCCGAGTCTTATGGGATTATAACATCTTCCACCTCTGGGTGGAACTCTGACGGACTCCACTCATGTGAAGTCCACTCGTGAGGTGAACTTGTGTCGGACGGAATACCGTCACTACTTCGGACGATTCACAGCTGTTCCTACGGAGACACTGAAAGGGTGTGTTGAATGGACTTTCGTACCAGTGGAGACATCTCCAGGTAAAAGAGTCGAGTTATACCACCTAAGTGTACTGGGGAAGAAGCTGAGAAAAGCCCGGAGAGTGCCGTCCTGAATGCTGACACAAACAAACCCCCTCACCCATCTTTTTCTCCCTTTAAACTTCATCTTTCCATCTTTAAAATTCTTCTATCAGGTAGAAATCATTCCAGATATTTTAGAAATGTCTGTGTAAAGTTCTCATCCACCGCCGTGTGGGTAATCAAAATTGTACAGTTTGCTAAAATTAGCCATGTTGTTATTTTCCATATTTTGCCAATTAATGTAAATGTGTGATGTGTTAAACTTTGATTCTGTTAATAAATGACCCACTGTCGTTTGGTGAGTCAAAGATAATTAACGTCTCACGTTACATTTCTAAATTCAATGCACATTATATACGGTCCAGAAAAATGAAAGAATCCGTTTAATTGATGAATATATCTCATGCATATGTTCATCTACAACTGTACTTTTGGTTGCTATTTTGTTTTGATTTGTATTAAAAAAAATCAATTTGTATGCCCCTTTTATGATTGTCTATTGTTATAGTTGTTATCCACTGTGGTCATCACTCTTTGTTAAAGAAATCACGTCTCTCTTGTAAATGTGTCCCCGAGGCTCAATGGGATTAACCTGTTTAAATAAAGGTTGAATGAATGAAAAAACAACAACCCATCGTTTGCACACGTTTGGCTGTAAGAAAGTGGGCTTTAAAAACTTAACTCCTGCAAGATTTTGTGGTTTGCTGCTTCATTTTTAGATGTGAATGGAAAAAAATAATAATTTGGCATTGTAAAATAAAAACTTTATGTAACATAAAGCACTTTGTAATAACTCAAAATTTTAAGAAAGTTCAGAGTATTTATCCAAGCCAATTATTTATTTAATCAGAATCAGCCTTTATTGTCATTGCACCAACGCACAACAAAATTACATTTCTGTACAGCCCGTCCAAGAAACACGAACAACCAAACAACATAGACATGGGAAGACGGGGGTGCCTGAGGCTGCAGCCTCATGAGAGGTGCTGCCTTTTTTCATCAGATAAGAAAAAGGGAACACGAGGGAAAGGAGAGGGTTTTTTAATCATATCTCACACTGTATCCCATACAGGACACAGGGTGAGGTTGAAAAAACCCTAATCACAAAAAAGCAACATACAGATGACACAATAAGATGCATGAGGCAGCGAAGACAGTGTTAATGTTAGTGTTACTGCAAACACAACTGTTTTACAATTTCTCATAGTGGCTAAATGTGGCAAAAGTATGCTTTAATTATCACCCACAGCTGAAAAGAGAAAGATTTGCTTGAATTTTTTTGGGCATTAACTATTGAAGTCAACTTTGTCTGCCAGTTTACAAAATGTCATGAATCACTGGCACGTTTTATTGAAACCATTTGGACGTGACCAACTGAACTTTTGGGATTCAACCTGATTCAAGATGGCTGTCACATCTAATCAACCTTAATAAGCAAACGTTGGTTACGTACTGTAACCCCAGATTCTATGAATATAGGCGTAGCCCTTTAAGGCTGTCGCTGATGGTTTATCCCGTTATGCGCAGCATAAGCACTGAAAAAAAAATTAGTCCACGCCCACCTGCTGTGTGGGCCCCACCCGGTCCGTATAAATTACGTTAAGAGCGGGAAATCGGCTCCCAAAATAGCTTTTTTCTTCAGCCATTTAGGAGCCAGTGAGGCCCGACGCTTAAAGGGCTACGCCTATATTCATAGAATCTGGGGTTACAGTACGTAACCAACGTTCTATGTCATATAGGCTTCGCCCTTTAAGGCTGTCGCTGATGGTTTAAGGGCGAAGCGGATGTGGTCCTCGCCTCACTGGGTCCATTCGAACACAGTAAGAAGCGGAAGCTTGCCCAAAAAACGTCTTGTCACTCAGCTCCCCGTGTGCATAAACTACGCATCGCGTAATTATGTGCCATGCACAGACGCATGTTGTGTAACTATGCGTTCTGACAAACATGAATACCCCGGAAAAACTTTCAACGGGAAGAGGAAGTTAAAAGAGGGGGGGGGGGGGGGCATGAACCAACTGGTTCATGGCTGAACAGTATAAACAGATTAATGTCCATGAATTGATCAATAATCAAATGAACTGATTGTTAACAATAATCATGAACTGATTAGTGACAATAGAACCAAAATCACAGACACGACTGTGACTGAAAACAACATCTCACACTGTAATGCATGCAGACAGAAGTGAGCTTAAACAGAGTTCCATGAGCACTAAGGACAGAATGTGTCATGGAACGAGCCGTTACATCACGTAGGTAAAAGCGAATAAATGAGCAGGGTGTTGACCATGCAGCCGCAGTGCAAATGTCCTGCATTGACATACCATTATGCAGAGCAGTCGAAGATGCGATACCCCTGGTGGAGTGTGCTTAGAGGTTGACAGGAGGCCCTAAATCTGATGCTCTGTAGGCTTCAGAAAAGGCCTCACACAGCCAGTGTGACAAGCGCTGGATGGATAACGGCGACCTGCAGAAGCATCTCTATAATGCACAAACAATTGTTGAATTTGAACGCATTGCAGCTGTGCGCGTTACGTAACACGTCAACGCCTGCACCGGGCAGAGAAGATGAACAGATGCTTCCCCTTCTGATCTGTGGGGGGGAAAAAACCCCTCCAACGACATCACTCTTGATTTAAAAGAGCTCGTGATGTTTTAGGCATAAAAGCTGGGTTGGTCTTAAATCAGCTGAGCTGCCCGTCAGCCTAATTCTAAGGCATGACGAAACAACAGAGAGGGCAGATAATTACTTACCCTCTTAGCGGGTGTTAAAACCAGCAGCAGGACTGTTTAAAGAGACAAGAATTTAAATGAAAACTGATCCAGAGGCTCAATTGAAGCTTTGATCAGGGCTCGCAGGACCAGCGTTAAATCCCACTGTGGAACAAGTGGGCATGAAACAGGCCTACATCTCTGTACACCTTTTAGAAACCGCTTCATCAGCGGGTGATTAAAAGCTGTTCTGTCTCCAAACCCTTTGTGGCAGGAAGAGATGGCTGCAACGTACGTTAAAGCGTACTGAAAGCCAACTCCCTATCCATCAGGTGTTGTAGAAAAACAACACGCTGCCTAAAAATCATGAAGTGGTCTCTAAACCTTCTCTGTACACCAGCGCTGAAAAGCCGTACCCTTGATGTGTACAGAACTGTGGTAGATGCAGCACGTGAATCTTGAATTGTGCACACTATCTCCTGAGGGAGACCCATCCTCTAAGTGGGACCGCTCAGCGGTCAAACCCACCGGTGTTGACCTATTTCTGGGTAACTCTTGGTCGCTCCTCCTGCCTGAAGGAGAGCATCCTTCCTCCACGACAGTTCCACGGCGACCCCACAACAGACGTTGCAGGCCTGGGAACCATAGTGCGTTCACACGCCGGGAGCCACCAGGAGAGCTGTCAATCCCTCCTCCTGAACTCGGTTCATGGACCGTAAAAAACAGAGGAGGTGAGGGAAAAGAAACGCGTAAAAAGCGTTTTGGGCCACCGACTGTGAGCAAATGCGTCCCCCCCCAGCGATGGATCGTCTCGCGGGCTCAGGGAAAAAACCGTAGTTGACATTGCGCGTTCTTCTCGCGTCGCAAACAGGTCCACAGCTGCTTTGCCAACTTCTGCTGTGTCTGAAAAACATCAGATCCGGATGGAGGATCCGGTCCACATAACGTGGGCCGCCCTTGGACGTCACATCAGCCCCTCTGTTCAGAACATCGGATATGTAAACCGCTCTAATAAAAGCAGGTTTGATGAACCCAACTCAGTAGCTTCCGCGCAATGTGTAACATCTGGGCTGAACGCACACCCCCCTGGCGGTTTATGTACGCAGCAGTCACCATGTTGTCTGTGTGAATCAACACGTGTTGATTCTGTAGCACGGGAGCAAAATGTTGAATCACATTCAGCACTGTGCGACACTACAAAAAACATTGATGTGGGCTGATGTGCGGTGGGGCCACAGCGCCCCTACTGCTTGAGATAGGCATGTTCCCCCCCCCAACCTGACAGAGACGCGTCCGTGAAGACTGACACGTGACGTGGGTCTGCTGACGGGGACTCCCTCTGACAGAGCCAGGGTGTTTCCCCAGTGTCGGAGGTCTGCTCCCATGGAGGGAGGGACAGTGATCATCCGTCTCTTTTGTTTTACTGGATCCACACGCAGACGCGTAAACCACCTCTGGAGGCGTCTCATGTGTAACAAACCCAGCGGGACCACTGTGTGAGCTGATGACGTCATTCCCAACAGCTTCATGACGGAGACAGCTGTTACCACTTTGCCAGGTCTTACGTGGCGTAATTGGTTTTTAGAGTGTCGATTCTTGTTTGTGATAAACGAGCCGTCATGGTAATTGAGTTTAATTCCACTCCCAGATAACAATTATCTGGGCCGGGAAAATCGAGCTCTTCTTCCAGTTATGGCGAAACCCAGATTTAGCAGGTGTGATGCTAACACCTGAGCCTGTATCAATGCTTCCTGTCTGGAGTGAGACAGGGGCAGCAGGTCGTCCAGGTAAAACAAAACTCTCATCCCTGCTTGTGCAGTGGATGCAGGGCTGTCTCCACACACTTTGAGAACGTACGAGGCGCGAGGGAGTACCCAAAAAAGGTAACCTGTTGTACTGGTACTTCATCCCTTGAAAGGCGAAACGCAGAAATTTTCTGTGTTTTGGGATGATTGGTGTGTGAAAATAGGCATCTTTTAAAACGATGGAGACAAACCAGTCGTTTTCCTGGATGTTGTCCAACAGCTGTCTGTTCATCAACATGTGAAAAGATCTGTTCATGATCGCTTTGTTGAAAGCTGACAGATCCAGAATCGGTCTCGTCCCTCCGGTCCTTTTGGGGACCAGGAAGTAGCGTGAGTAAAACCCTGTGTTTTCCTCCTCGTTGGGAACTCTTGAGATTACACCTTTTATCAGAAGCTCTTGGACTTCTGCATTTAAGGCTGAGACTTGGTCTGTTGATGACAGGACCGTCTCTATACCTCCTCCGAACGGAGGGGGTCGGGTTGCAAACTGCAGCGTGTAACCCTTGCATAACACTCTGTCCATCCATCTGTCCGGTGAACATGTTTTTAACCACTCTGCGTGACGTTCGTGGAGTGGACGTGCGTTTAAATGATGTGCCGTGTTTTGAACGGATGTCATCCAAACCTCCGCCTCGACCGCCGTCATGCGTCGCGGAAATGTTTTCCGCGTGACCCAAGGCGAGGCTTTCTCGAAAAGGCTGTTCTGCGCGCGCCCGCGCGCTGTGACTGGATCGCGGACCAACCTTCATGTCCGGGCGGGGCGGTGTGTGCTGAGGCGAGGCGTGTGTCAGCTGATGAAGTGAAGGTTGTGAGCCTCGCGGGAGCGCACGTTTCCTCTGGAGGGACGCGCGCCGCTCTCGCTGAGGGCGGGGCCCGTCATTGGATTCATTCAGCTGTCTCACACTTATGCCGCCGTGAGCTGCTGATCGCTGGGACGCGGTGGATGACGGCCACTCGCGTTCATTCAGGAGAGGCGTGTGTTGTTTTCGCTGAGAGCAGGGACCTCCACCGGACCCGGCCTGCGGTCCCACATTTATCCCGATGTGGGCCGGTGAGCGCCGGGCAGCTGTGCGTGCATCATCGACACAGTGCCGTTTGGATGGAGGCTGCTTGCCTCGCTCGGGTGCGCGTTAACACCGTTGGGAGGTGATCGTGCGGGTCTGATTGACAACAAGTTATTTCGCTTACCGTGGTGTCACGTGAGCGTCTGGGCATGTGAAGGAGCGGCGGTGGATTTAAAAAACCTTTATTTAAGGACACCGGCTCTTATGAGTGGAGGATGTGTGTGTAGCGGCTGTGAGCTCATCCGAGCTTACAGACTGGCTAAAAACAGGCATTTTGATCTTGAAAAATCATTTATTCAATTCCTGTGTCATTTATACACACATCCTCCGCAGACCGTCATTTCTTAAAACTTCTCCCCCGTGAGCCCTGCGGTTTGTTTGCTCCGAGCGCCGTCTGCAGGCGATCTCTGGGGAAAACGCTGAAGTGCAGGCTGCCGGACTGAGGAGGGGTGGTCTCTGGCGGGCGGGGCTGGTGGTGGAGCTGGGCGAGACGAAGCTGCTGCTGCCGTGGAGCGTCGATGTTTCTGCCTCTGCTTTCGACGATCTCTCCAGCGGGCTGGAGGACGGAAAGAGCCGCGCGGCTTGATGAGATGGCGTACAGCTTCCGACGTCTCCTCCGACTGCTTCGAATTCGTCAGCATGGACGTCAAGCTGCTTCCGAACAGCGCGTCCGATGAGATGGGGCCCTCCATCCGGTCTTTGTGCAGCTTTTCCGGCAGCAATGGAGAGTGACGGAGCCAGATGGAACGTTGGATTACCGTCATCCATGCTACAATCCTCGACAGGCAAACCGAGGGAGCGGCGCACATGTTGAGGATGGCGTCTGCCGATCTACACAGGGAGCTCTTTGTCTCCTCCGGCAGGTCTGAGGTCTCAGCCTTTTCGACATGCTAAATGCTAGCAGCGCATGTTGTTGCTAACTGCGGTTGCCTGAAAACACGTCGGTGGGCTCGATTGGAGAGCTTGGTCGCCGTCTGGTTCCTCCGGAGGGACGGGACACTGCTCCGACCTGGACAGCTTCGCTCCGGAAGCTTCCGCGAGGCTTGGCTCCAGGGGAGGGAACCGAGGAATAGCGTCAGTTGCCTTACAGAGGGAGTTCTTTGTCTCCAAGGCAGGTCTGCGGCCTTCAGTCCCTTGGACATGCTATATGCTAGCAGCGCAAGTTGTTGCTAACTGCGGCTGCCTGGAAAAACACGTCAGTGAAAAATAACCTTTCCGCCGATCATCCGAACTGGCGGGAAAAGGCGAGGGACGTAGAAAAAAAGGGGTCCCTTCATGTCAGCCTCCTCCCGGGTTCCGCCGGGCAACCCCTGAGGGCGCTGTCGGCCGGGAGCGGTGTGATCGCCGATGCGAAACGAGGTGAGATGGGGTGAGCATTCACTCAGCCCCCCTCCACCTACACTACGCTCCCCGGGAGGGAATGAGCAGCGGGGGCTGCAGCTGAGCACACCTTGCCCCGGAGGAACCATCCGGTTCGCCCCGAGGGTCGGCGATAAGAGGAAAAACACAAGATGGCGTTGTCCAGCGTGTAATGACCTGTCACTGGGAAATGTTCCCCGACGCTTACCTTGGAATAAGACTGCTGTCATCTTCTCCTCGGGGAGGAGAACTCACCGGACGACCGGAGGTCGACTGCCGGGCCAAGCATCTTCCGCAAAGGTTGGTCATTTACACAATTTATCTTCTTAGTTCTTCTGACAGTGCTATATTAGCTCGCTGAAGAAAAAATGGGAGCCGATTTCCCGCTCTTAACGTAATTTATACGGACCGGGTGGGGCCCACACAGCAGGTGGGCGTGGACTAATTTTTTTTTCAGTGCTTATGCTGCGCATAACGGGATAAACCATCAGCGACAGCCTTAAAGGGCGAAGCCTATATGACATAGAACAAAATTCTATAACTCAGTCATTTTTACAGATGTTGGGTTAAAGTTTAGAGTGGTCGTCGCTGACAGTCATCCCAAACTTGTGCTCAGAACAGATTGTGCATGGTCCCACTTTATTACATGAGACGGTGCATAATGGAATTTTCAAGATTTGACTATAAAGTGATAACTTTATTGATTTTAGTCTCAAACGTGCACATCGAAGGTGGTAGTCGATATACATTCCCTCGATGGTTTCTAGGCCTTTAATTAAAATTTTGTTTAGTTCAATCAGAATATTTCAGACTACTTTTTAAATACTTTCAAATGCTTCATTAAATTGTATATGTCTTCAAATATTAATCAGCATTTTAATAGAAAGTGATAGCTTGATCAAAGGAATCTGTCTGGTTTTGTATATACTGAAGTTCAAACGAGACACAGACGCAAAAGGTGGCTCATTTGGTAGAGCTGTCGCCTCTCAGTGAGCTGATCGCCTGATCAAATCCTGGTCTGGGGACCTTTCTGGGTGGAGTTTGTATGTTCTCTCTGTGCATGCGTGGGTTTTCTCCGGGTGCTCCGGTTTCCTCCCACAGACCTAAAACATGCATGTTAGGCTGATTGGTAACTCTAAAATGTCTCTAGGTGTGAGTGAGAGAGTGAATGGTTGTTTGTCTCATTTGTCTCTATGTGTCCCTGTGATGGACTGGAGACCTGTCCAGGGTGTCCCCCGCCTCTTGAACAATGATGGCTGGACATGTGACCTGAAAAGGAAGAAGCGGGTAAAGGTGTTGGATGGATGAAGTTTAAAAGTCGTGTTCATAAATACAAACTTTTACCCAGCCAAACTGTGCTGGAGAATTGGAATTGCCCCCAATATGTCAGATTTTAAATATTTTTCAACACTCTCAAGGTGTTTAATTATTGCTGTGCGTCAATTTGATGATTACCATTTAACTTCAAGATAGTATTTATTAACTGGTTCATTCCACCGAATGGGTGCCATTTGCTTGTAGTAACTCTCCAAAATTGAATATATTTTTTACATGTTTTTTTAAACTGGATCTAGTAATATAAATATCTAACTATTCAAAATGGATATTGGTCCATCTCAGGTGATTTTATTTCATTTTCTATTAAGCTTTAAAGTCAAAGATGGTTGCATTTTTTTCAGTACTGTTACCAAAACTCATGTGACATCCAAAAAGCATATTTTAAAGCATAACAACTAATTTCATTGTTTATTCTTAATTAGGTCTTTATTTTTGATGAAATGGTTTAATAGATGCTTAAATAGTTTTGTTTTGTTTTGTTTTTTTTACCAAAAAGTCCCTTCATATAAATAGAGATAGTGTTTTTCTAAAATTTCCAAAGGCACATTTATGAATTTACAGAGACCAAACGCAAAAGTTTATTACATTTATGATCATGTAATGTATTAAACAATTAGGTAAAAGACAGACCAAACAAAATTGGAGAAAATAGGTTTTTTTGGGGGTTTTTTCCAAAACACCATGACGTAACAGGACTGAACAACAGGTAAAGGACTGAAAGTAACAGGACAGAGTTTTTAGCATAAAGTTAGCAAATACATGAAATATAGCCACATGGCATCCTTGCTAATAGCATGAAGCAACTGAGTGCATTCTAGTGATTTACCTAAAAAAATAATAATTTAATTAACAAATGAAAACAAAGATATTCAGCTATAGTTGAACCATGATCAAATTTACATAAAAATAAATGGAATAATTTACTTTTAGTCTTCCCATGACTTTTAGAAGGTCAAACTGATGAAACTTCATGTTGACCATGTCACTTCTGGATTGTTCCAAATTTTTCAAATAGGCTAATATGTTATGCTGAGTGAAAACCAAGGGACACAACTAAAATGTGTATTTTAACAAAAATATAATAGATTTATTTTGAAAAAAATATATGTAAACCATAAATGGGATTAGCAGTCATACAAAAAAATCAACAAAAAATAACAGTTCTTTAGGATTTTATTTATTATGTTTTATTGTAAAGTGTAAAGTTACAGAGTGAGGACAGGTGACAAAAGCTGTTTCTTCAGTATTCTTGGTAGTTTTTAATAATCATCTTTATCATGTATCTTAAATTTGCAATTGGATCACATGCAGGACATTTTCTTTCATAAGAAAATATATTTCACAGTTAATTTTTATACGCATTTATAGATACAATTTCAGGGGAACGTAAAAGGCACCCATTCGCTGGAATGACCCAACTACCGTCCACAGAACCCTTTACAGTAAAACAGTTGAATTATCTCTTTAAAGTGCCATCAGGAGCAGCAGCCTTACAAAATTATCAGCACATGAAGTATGAAGTCATTGTGTTGAAAAACTAATCAGGGACAACATGAGAGGTAGAAAAGTCCAGAAGAAGGAGCAAATGTTTGGGCCCCTGCAGTCGCCTCATCAGGATGTCACAGTGAAGCTGCTCTCTCATCTCTAATACAAACTCACAAACAGTTAGCTGCCTTTTCCTTGACACATTTCACTGCACATCACAGCCAAACGCACACAAAACACACAAAATAAGTCAAAAGTCTCCCAGACAAACCACCTCCTCCATCAAAGAAGTCTCCTTCAGCCGGCTGACAACAAATGAACTCTCCATGTGTGCCATAATTTTTAAGGGCCAAAGTTTGGTTTTAGTTTCTTATTTTACAGATTACTGTTTTCAGCCTCAGTCCTTTTTTTTTTTTTGGCATCATCTCCTGGTTCAGCAGAAACGAAAGGCCTGAAAGAATCAAAGATTCAACGAGTGAAAGAAAAGGCAGATTAGTTAAGGAGTGGAGGAACATAATTAGCCTGAGAAGCAGAAGGGGATTTGTGTTCCACCGGCTGCCCTCAGCTTCTGTCCCACTCCACCCTCCCTCTGTGTCCTCTTACTTTGAAACCTTTGCTGCTCTGAAGTGTTAATAGTTACACCTGCAGTGGTGCATGTGTGCTCGTACGTGTGCATCGGCAGAGCAAGGCTCACTATTTCTGTGTCAGAGGTTGTGCAGACAGTGACTCGGCTCAGTCCTGATTCTTCGAGTCCCCAATGTGGCACTGCAGAGGACGCTGGTCTTGTTTTGCACGTATCTGAGCAGAGGTAGCTTCACTGGACGTGCGTGAGAGCTTGTGATCCCGAGAGACTTTGCACAGAAAGGATTCTTTCTCATGTCTGCGTTTGGAAGCTGTACTTTGGAGTCTGTTGGGTTGTGCAGGAGGTCTCCCTGGATGACAGTTTGAGACTGAGACCAGCAGCCGGCTTTCATGTCCCTTCACGAGTTTCTGCGGGAGGGTGGGGAGGCATCCTACCAGATCATGAACCGCCTCAGTCATCTGATTCAGAACTTGGACATCTCTGGACTGGGCTCCTCTTTTCCCTTCAGTCCTGCAAGTCACAGAAACTCCTGGAGAGAGTGGGACGGTAAGACTTGAACGAGTCCAGCTTGTTTGTGCTCGAGTTGCTGTTTTGTCCTTTCAATTTCTGAACTTTTCTGGAAATCTGCAGCTCATTCATGAACTTCAACTTCCTGTGCATGTGTGGATTGGTGCTTTTTATATTCTGTATTAATCTTTTGGCCAGAGTTCTGCAGGGCATCATTCCCAGACCCCCACAAAGTGTTTTCTGTGGGATTCCTTTTGCTTCCTCTTGGACTGTGTGTGTGTGTGTGTGTGTGTGTGTGTGTGTGTGTGTGTGTGTGTGTGTGTGTGTGTGTGTGTGTGTGCGTGCGTGCGTGTGTGTGTGTGTGTGTGTGTGTGTGTGTGCGTGACTGTAAAGCTTAAACAGCCTCTTCAGTGTGCAACTGGCAGCTCTCTGCAGCTGCACTGACATTTTCCTGTAGCAGCAGAGGACTCCTCAGCTAATGCGGTAGTTGCAGCATGCGGCACATGACCGGGGGGGACGAGCTGGTGCAAAGGGACAGATGCTGCTGGATGGAGAAGACATGCTGGGTTGTTGTTGTGCCAGTAGGTTGTTTTCACTTTGAGACTGGATTTTGTCTCTAATTTAAATAAGAGCTCATGTACAGCAGGAAAAGAATGGTGAAGGAAACCAAGAATGGTGCATCTGATTTGGATAAAGGGATACCAATGGTAACATTTAAAACATGTGAGTTAATGATGTGTATTTTATGCATTTTGTTTTGTCTGGCTCTATGTTTTTAGCTCTCGTTATAATCTACTGATGGCATGTTTATCCTAAATCTTTGCACATTTGAAAAAACAAAATCTTTGTTTTTCTCATTTAACACAAAGTGTGACCTCAGACATTTTTTTCAGGATGGATGCATCTGTTTTATGCTTTTGCTGTGGTCTTATGGATTTTATGAGATTCTCTGTATGTTTCGACGTGCACTGACTTGAGCTGCAGCTCGTGCATCTTGTCAGCCTTGTTTGCCTCGGCTGAATGGTGTCGGGTGAAAGTTGTTGTTTTTTCCCTTCAGCTCTGGTGAAGTCATTATCCGTGAGCAGAATTCAGCAGGCACATCACTGATTCATGAGTTGCTGTTTTTGTAGGCTGAGGCTATACAGAGATCTGGGAAGAGGATGTATGTTCTCATATGCTGAATAATTTCTAAAACTGTAGGATTTTCTTCTGCTTGCTCAAATAATTCAGATTGAAAGTTATTGAACAGTGTTTTGTTACAGGCTCTTTAGTGGTAGTTATTACCTGACGCCAGTGGTGGGATTTAACTAAGTACAAGTACTTTGTTACTGTACTTAACTACATTTTTCACGTATTTGTACTTTATTTAAGTAGAGTTAAATGTGGGTACTTTCGACTTTTACTCCACTCCATTTTACATGAAGTATCTGTACATTCTACTACACTGCATTTCTATAATGCATTGCGTTACAAGTTACACTCACATTGCGATTTTTTATTTGTTTGTTACTTTGAAAGTAACCAATGGTGAGAGGGGAGTTGGTCCATTGAATCACTGCAAAGTGTGCAGGTAACGTTAGACCCACCTTCAAGAACAGAATCTATGAGAACTGTGCTGCTGTTGTTCGGTGTATTGTTTTGCACTATTAGTGACTGGCATATTTCTTAGATCTTTTAACGTACTGTTGGGCGTTTGTTTAGCATATATCTTAGTTTATATCTCAGATCTTTATTTACTCTATTTTTACATTTTATATTTTTGCCATTGTTGGATGTAACTGGGACCCTGTGTACATAATTCCATTCCACTACATGTACCACATGTGATGCGAATGACAAATAAAGAAACTCTGACTCTCTGAAGAAGAGCTGGGCCAATGATGTATATACATAGACATATACATATACATGTAGTATATACATCATTGAGCTGGGCACACCCACACGATAACACACCCACACTGGATTCCACCGCAGAGAGTCAGCCAGAAGATACGCACCATCCATGGCCTTATTGAAAAACTATTGAAAGATTATTGAAAGACTGTTCAGTACAACAGGACAGATTTTCTCTCCCAAAAGAGCCAGACTGGACTCAAAAAACTTTGAAAACCAACTTCTTCTGAACTTGAACAAGAAATTTTTGCTGCAATATTAAAATGTGTCAGTTCGTGGCGTTAGGAGACAAGAGATGTCTCCAAATGGCTCGACACTCGGGTCCAAGTTTTGAAAATGGTGTCAGGAAGTTAAAATATTGTTCAATATTGATCCATTACAAGGTTGAATGAACAGTATTTTAACTAGTTGATGACAAACTGGAGTTTAAATTATCAGATATTCCTTTGTTAGGTCTAATGCTCCTTTTTTCTGTCAGACAACTTTTACTTAAATGTGTTTACTGCAGTTAAAATGACACATTGGTTTGGTTTTGTGTTAAATAAAAACTTTCAAAGTTATAATCATTCCTCTTTATTTTGATTAATGGCATTTAACTCTGCAGGTCATCCCTGAAATTCTGATGCACAGAATCACACGTCTAAGTGTGAACTGTGTCACAGAGTAAACACAATAAAAACATGTATTATCTGCAGCATTGTTCATTAAAATGACTCAACACTATTAATGTAGTACAGAAAATATACGTATGGGAGGCACACTTAATGATAGACCATTAGGTAATGCATTCAGCAAGCACTTTTAATACTTTTTTAAAAGCAAGTATTTACTTTTACTTAAGGAAAAATGTTACTGTGTTTTTTACTAGAGTGCATTTTTGTCTGTTTATTTGTATTTTTACTCAAGTACAGTGCTTGAGTACTTTCTCCACCACTGCTTGATGCCAAAGGACAGTGGCAATATTGTTTTTGTCCTTTTGTTTGTAAGTGCATGTGTGTGTGCATGTGTGTGTGTGTGTGTGTGGGGGGGGGGGGGGTATGTCTGTCTGTTAATAAAATATCTCATGATTCATTGGAGAGTTTGTAAATAAACCCTCAGAAAGTTATCAGTGGCTGCACATTTACAATTGATTAACCTTGGAGTCAACCCAACTCAAGATGGCAGCCACAGCTAATCAAACTTAGCCAACACAAAAATGGCTGTAAGTCGATCAGTTTTAGTTTTTGTGCTAAAAGTTTGATGTGGCAGTAGCTGAGTCATCCTCAACACACACTATGAGCTCTAACAGATGTCACAGGAGCTCACAACATTGCATGAGACTGAACAAAATGGCTCAATTCTCTCTAATCATAAAATAATGTTAGTTTCTGAAAGACAAAGCATTCAACAATTTGCATTTCTTCAAAGACCACTGAGTCTAATAACATATCAGTTTTAACATTGGCTGTACTTTAAAAATCGTTTTGAATTCGTGCCTAATCTGCATGTTACCTGGATCAGAGACTACCTCACAGGTCGACCACAGTATGTGAGGCTGCAGAATACCACCTCGGGCACCATACTGAGCAGCACAGGGGCTCCTCAGGGCACGGTCCTCTCACCGTTTCTGTTCACGCTCTACACCTCGGACTCCAGGTACAAGGTTTTTAAAGCTGGAGTAGGTGCCGCAGTTCCTGATGGAAACTGGCAGTGTGTTCCACGACTGCGTGCCTTTGATGGACACCACCATTTGGCTAAATTTAGTCCTGCGCCGCAGTACATTACAATCTCCTCTGGTCAGTAGGATCATGCTGCAGATGTTTTACCACTCGGTGGTCTCCAGCATCTTCTACGCTGTGGTGTGCAGCAGGGTGAAGAAAGCTGATGTCAACAGACTCGATAAACTCGTCAAGAGAGCTGGCTCAGATCTGGGAGTGGACCTGCAGTCTCTGACAGAGGATGCTGAGGAAACTGCTCCAGATCCTGAACAACACGTCACACCCCCTGCATGACACACTGGGCTCTTACCACAGCACCTTCAGTCGTAGACTGAGACCACCGAGGTGCTCCACAGAGCAACACAGGAAGTCCTTCAAACTTTTCAACTCCTCCCCCTTTCTGTACATAGGACAATAAAATGAATCCTACACCACAATAAACATTTTAATGTTTCTGTCTGCACCTGTTTTAGAGCTTAATTGCTGGTGTTTTTATATTCTTTGTTACTTTTTATATCTTGTGTGATTCCTTGTGTATGTTCCTTTATACTGAAACTCTGGCACAACAATTTTCTGCGGGATTGGTGAAGTTCTATCTTATCTTATCTTATCTTATCTCATCTTATCTTGTCTTGTCTTGTCTTTTATAATACTGAACATCCTATTTATGCATTTTACTTACTACTGTATACTCACAAACATGTGGTTCAGTATCTTGTCCATCAAGTTGGACTTTAAACAACCATTTTGCTGACTGATTATTTGCTCCATCCCCTGAGCCTCGGCTGCTGCTGTATTTGTTTTTATTACTACGCAGATTCATACGCTGTTAGGCATCGGGGGATTCTGTCCATTTTTGCTTCCCCCTCCTGTAGATTTTGATTTTAATGAGATAGGTTTGACTAGAGACACATGTCAGAAAACAGAGGAATAAATTAATTAGTTCAGTACTTAGTCACCATTATTATTATTTTTATTTTTCAGTTCTGTTTCCCATGTGGTTTATGACTACCTGTATGTAAAATAAGATTCTGGTGTTTTTACTTTATTCTACAGAGTATTTCAATCCAAAACACGTCGGATTACATTCTGATGTGGTTTCAGTCCTCTGGCTCACTGCGGATAAGTAACTGTGGATTTATAAATTCAGTGCTCGCTATCTTTACAGCCGTCGTTTTCTGCTGCCACACCAGGGCAATGAGAATGCTCAGGGGCCGGACATCCAGTGATTAAAGTCATTATGTAAATAAACTAACGTTTACAATAATCTGTTACCTTTTCAATTTGTTCATTTTATTGCATTGAATCATAAATGTTATAAACAAAACCCAAACCCAGAACCACCCCCCAATATATATATATATATATATATATATTTTTTTTTTATGAAGTGGGCCATATTGAAGTCACCCAGGGGCCAGATATGGCCCGTGGGCCACCAGTTGAGTAACCCTGCTCTAAATTGACTGAGTTCATCCACCAAACTGCTCTTTTTGTTTTAGCTGAAAGGCTCCAACTTTTATCTCTGTGTGTTTATGACACTGATAACCTCATGCACGCTCTTGGTCACAAAGTAAACACGCATGTTAATCGCCATGCCCTGCAAAGACCTGCAACACCCCCACACACGCACACAGACACAAGCTTTTATTCCCATTCTCAGACAATAAAAACATTAGTGAACCTCTGAGCACCACTGAACTCCTTTTACTCGATAACGATGTGACCGAAGGACACAAAGTAGTGTTTATTAACTTGTTTCAGGGCTTTTTGAAATTGAATCTAAATCGCCACATTCTGTCAAGAAACAGTGTGTTTCTTTGAGAGGTCTCCAAAGAATCAGGTCTTTCATGAACTTTGTGAGAATGGGGTCTTTTGAGTGGAGTAAAGGAGAACAGAGCCTTTCAATCAGCAGGCAGTGAATGGTTAAATGGAGACTCGGGCAGTGTTTGAATGGTCAGAATGGGAGCTTTGTGCACATTTCCTGAGATAAGCCTGACGGGTATCCCAGATTGTGCTGGTTTAGGTAAATGAGAGCTGCAGAATATTTTAGCATATCTTACCTGGCAAGTTTTTTTTTCCTGTTTGTCACTGGGTATAAAGAGTCACGACTGGATGTTTTTAGAAGCAAGTCTCACATGTGCAGGTTGGCTGCATTGTCCTTTTAGGAGACTGATAGAAGGGAGGGTCAGGCAGGGCTCCACACTGCAGCTTTTGTACACGGAAGGTAACCTGAGGTTGAAATAGGAAGTCGTTTCAGTTAGTGATGTCTGCAGGCTGTTGAGCACCTGCAGTCTGGCAGCAGGTGAAGTCACCATGACAGGGAAGTTGCACAGGTGATCATTTTGTCCGGTTTCATGGAGCAAATGTTGCAGAAGAGGAGGAGACAAGGAGGAACATGGGACAAAAGGATGGAAGGAGTGATGGAAGGTTTAGGCTTCTTCATGGAGGAGGATGTGGAAGATGCGTTTGGTTCTGAGTGTACCATGAAAGCTGAGATGGGGGTGACTCTAACAAATGTGAACACTTTGGATTCAGATGGATGTTCGGACAGAAAGAAGCTGGATTTATTTGCAGAAACTGCAGAACTTCATGGGACTAAAGAACAAACAGAGGAGAGTCCAGAAGGAGATGATGGGAGCCAAACAGGAGATAACACTGCAGTGTCAGTGCAGCATGGAGAGACGGAGCTAAAGAAAAGTTCTCAGATGGACGATGAAGCTGAGGAGACCAAAGAGGAAAAGTTGGATGAAGAACTGGGTTTGTGTTCGGTTCCTGGAGAGGGGAGTGAGTGTCATCATGTTCGCATTTCTCTTCAGGAGGTTGAGAGTTTCTACAGACTCTCATGTCGCTGTCACTGGATCTGTGGTGGGTTTCTGATGGGTCGTCACTTTTAATGCAACACAAAATATCTTGTTCACTCCTCTTTTACTCCTCTAATCTATTAAACACCTTTAAACAGGTTCTTAAATCCACTCTTTTAGTTTTGAATCACTTTCGTCTTGGCTCCTGTTAGAAAATGTGACTTGTGTCTCTGAAAGCATTCAATCTTGAACATAATCTGTCCAGTTTTCAAGGCTTTTCTCTTAAATTTTACAGTTGTGTTATAAAAAACTAAACATAAAAGAAGCTCTATGTCTATTGTGACACCATTTTGTTCATATAAATGTACTGGGATCAAACTGGTTATAATCAGGCTAATTATAAACTTCTTGATCTTAAAAGTAAAATTAGGTTTCTAGTTTATTTCTTTTAGTCTTATATTTACTTATTTAGTGGTTCGCATCATTTATTTATTGGATGAACACAATTTATCATCACCCTCACCTTAAACGTTACCTTTTTAAACTGCACCTCCCCCTTTCCTTCACATTGTACGGACTAACCAGTCACAGTTTCATTTCTCTTCTTCCTCCTTCATGCCTGCACTTACAATTTATTAATCTACTTTACTGTCCTGTTCTGCCTCTTTTTGCTTGTTATGTAATGTCTTTTAATCAAAACTGTTTTGTTTTACCTCTGCTTGTTTAGTGGTTTTATGTATTTTTAAGGTTAAAATCAACAGAATTTGGTGGTTTAATGACAACCAATGACAAAAACATCCCACATTTTTATTTCAAATGTCAGGATAGAACAAAGGTTGGCATTTCATCTAAAGGTTTTAAAGTAATCTACACAAATATATTGTAATTTTAATCTTTTTCTGACTGTAAAGGAACGTTGTAACTCTGGACCAAATAAACAGAGTGAGGAGCGTCTCTCCTTAATGAGCTAAATGATCATGTTTATTGAAGCTTGACTGTTTGAGATGCAAAGTTGTTCAAATGCTCCAACATTTTTTTTTTAGAAAAAGGCAAAAGAACAGCAACTTTTTCCTGAAAAGTTCATATTTTTTATGTGTAGACTTGTCCAGTTATCTGTTATCAGCACCTTCCTGCAAGTAAAATCTCTATTAATTATCAGTTTGTAATTTTTATTTACTTTTATTTAGACAGTTGGTCTCGTTTACAAACGAGACCTGTAACACAGATGAATAAAATCAATTACATAAAATAATACAAGAATCATAAAACATTGTCTTGATGGTTAAAAGGGAGCAGAGTTTAGCAAAATCTACGTCTGAATATCTGATGTTCTGTCAGAGGAGTCGAGCGAACAGTGGAGCCAAGACCAAAGTGGATTTTTGTTGCTAAATTATCTCCAATCTCAAAGTTCATCGTGAATAATGCAAATGTTATTTTATAAACTTTTATAGCTGCTTTTATTTCTGCCTTAGATGATGATTTACATCAAAGTTTATGGTTATTTAAAGTGGATCATTTTGGCCTGTTGTCCAGTTTCAGTCCATGTGAGTGCATTAAATTAATCTCATAAAATAAAATCTCGCCTATTTCTATCAGAAATGCATTCAGGCTGGATTTATTTCATGTGTTACATTGAATTACAAGTTATATTACGAGTGTTACTGGCAACAGACTGTGGTTGACTCTGAGTTTAGTGCAAATAAACCTGGACTTTTAAGTAAATAATCATTTAACACAAAATAAAAGTGATGTAAAGGCTGAGAAAATAGCATTTGAATGAACCATTATGAAAAGTTTTAAATTAGAGTTGTTTTATAACTTCATTAAACCTCTTTGGTCCTGCTTAAATTTAAACTGAGCACTTTTAAAAGAAGTTCTGCCTGATTTTCTAAACTGGCGATGCCCTGAGGGATTTCTACACCAGGTAAGATATTGATTACTAATAAAAACTCCATGGATCACCAGTTTAAAAAACAAATCTTTAATTATTCCTTTAGAGCAACACATTAGCAGACATTTGAAAGGCTGTTTGTTGCGTTGTGATGTTTAAAGACTTAAGTCTTGTTTAATCTGTGTCGGTAGTGGCAGGATGTGCAGGTGAGTTACTGTGACCCACTAACTTTTGACTCCTCAGCCAGAAACGTGAGGGTGAATGAACACTAATCTTCATGTTAAGCCTTAATGCTTGCACCAGCAGGTGGTGTGTGTGTGTCTGTGTGTATGAGTTCAGGGTTATCTTAAATGTGAACTGAGGCAACAAAAACCTTTTGTGCATGTGTTTCTGAGCTTCATATTTTCTTGATGAGATGTACAATATGTTTATTACAGCCTTGGTTCTGTACATAAACATATAGACTTTACATTGTGAGACGCAGCAGCCGAAACCGGCTCAGATTTACAGCGGTCTCCCGAGGGGCTTTTCCAGTTGTATAATGTGTGTGGTAAAAATATTTGTACACAGGTTAGAGGTGATGAAAAATGTGATTCTGTAAAGGGCCTGAGGGTGAAATTGGACATTCGTGAGGGGATTTTTCTGAAACAGAATCGTCTCTTTCTGGTCTGATTGGAGGGTTTGGGTTGTGATATGCGTGGGAGTTTCTGGGGGCAGGGTGTGGCCTGGCTGAGGTAGTGATATCCTGTCAGAGAGCTGAAACTGATGGAGGACTCTTTGTAACCTTGAGTTTATAAGAAGCCTGTGAGTGCGGTGCAGATGGAGAGACAGCTGCAGCTTTGTGTCCAAACACTCCAGGCCAGCCTGGCCTTTACTGATGTGCAACATCAGTTTCTGACATTAAAACATCACAAATAAGGTTTTAATAGGATTTCTTGTGCCTAATTTGTTTCTGCGTGTGGACATGATTGGTTGAGTTTCATTTAAAAGGAAAAAAGAGAATAAGCTTCAGCTGCCACAGGTATTGATCAGTTCCCGATCAATACCTGTTAACGACAAAGGTTGTCAAATTGGCTGATATCCAACAATTAACCCCCACAGATTTTAAACTAGCTGAAAACACAAATGGGATTAGTTCAGGAATTTTTATACAAACGCATAAAAAAAAATGTAATCCATAAGTTTGTGTTAAGAAAAATTGGAGTTAAGCTCAATATGAGCTTTAAATTTGTAATAAATGAACGAGTGCTGCCTTTAATAATCAGCTGGAAGCGTATTGTCAGAAAGATTAATTGTAATACACTCATGCAGCAACACATTACAGAACAGCAGGTCGTGAAGGGTTAGCAACTCAGGATTTCTTGGTCTGTCGTTCACTGATTCATATTTAATGTGAAAGTTACTTAAAATTGTGTATGTGCTGACTCTGCTGTGTCTGATTTGTGTCATTTAGGTGTGAACCTTTAGAGTTTTTGTTGTAAGATTACAAATCACCCTTGTCAGTAACCGGAGCATCTGTAATGCCGTTGCGCTTTATTTGCTCTGGTATTTTCTGGTATATTTGTAGCAGATTCACAAACAGTGAGAACCGCTGCACAACATACTGAAAATGTGGTGTCATTTCATTGTGAACATGCACAATAAGTCTTGCAAAGGATTGCATCAATCATCGGCTATTTTTCAATTTTGATGGAATCTCAGCCCCTTTCCTGCCTACACCTGTTTTTCATGATAGTAGCCAAGATGCTCACAAAGGATGACTCTTTTGGTGCTTTTTTCTCTTTCGGCAGCCATTTTCAGCTGGAGTCGCCACAGTTAATGAACTTAAATGAAAGATTTAGCAATTGTTTTATGCCAGATAAAGCCGGATTCTGGTGCAATCTGGGCTCAAACCTACAGCCTCAGAATTACGGAACCACAACAATGACCACCGGGCTACTGCGGCCCCAAAGGCTTGATGTCATGATGACAAAACAGAATGAGAGGGAATAAAAAGGTTTATTGCAAGTGATATTGTGAATTTTAACAATATTGAAACACCATGTTTATTTTATCATGATAATGATTAATAGAGGTTGTTTTTTGCTAAAGTTTTGAAGTTCATTATATCTTTTAACTGTTTTATAATATTGAACCAAAATGGGTTTTTAAGCCTTAAACTAATCAAAAGCAGTAAACCAAGTTAAAACTAAAGGACTATTTTGTGTAGATCACATGTTTTAAAGGTAATATCTGTGGACTTTCAGTCAATAAAGCACGAGAAAATCCACATATTAAGATTTGAAACTTAAACATTATTTTCTGGTCATCATATAGTTCTGTTTTCAGATTAGTTTGGGAAGCCTTTTTGTACGTTTAGTCAATATTTGGATACTTTCTGATTTGTGTTTTTTCAGGTACTTCCTATAATTATTAACCAGAACAAAAAATACTAGGTGGTTTTTGTTGTTGTTTTTGGATAACTTCCTGTTTTGTTTGGCATTTAGCTTTTGTTCTACTTAGACAGGAAAACTGTCAAAAATCTGACTGTATGCTTGTTAAAAAAAAACCTAAAAGGACAAAACTGTTTTGTAATTAAATTTTAGTTCTATGGTTTACTCCATAAATACAGCTACATTTCATGTCCAGTCGAGTGAATTACATTAATTTAATCTGAAGTATGGCAGCAGCTGGCAGGGAGGAAAGATTAAGATTTAAAGATGGTTGAAAGTTAAAAACACGTAAATGAGTCGAGTTAATAAGCAGTTTGAGTTTATCAGTGACTGTGAGATGGTTTCTACGTGCAGCGTGCAGTGAATCATTGGGTTCCCCACCTAATGAGTTCCCAACAAAGAATGCCAATAAAAGTTTTAGGATTGTTTAAACTCCATTAAGAGGAATTTAAGATAAGATAGGGTTTCTTTGAAAAGATGATGGGAGTTTCTTTAACAATGCACAAATAATCTCAATTAGGTTGAGAATTAATGAGGGATGGAGGACGTTAGGGCCTTTTGACCTCTACAGGACACTCACAGTACTATACAGCAAAAAAGTTTATGGCAAATGTATTTATGTTTTCTTCATGTATTTGCTTCAGTTCTGTCTGTATGTTTGAGAGGGTGTTAAATTATTTAATTGAGCAGAAGAAACTTGACGTTTTTACATTTGCACTGGTAGAATTTTATTAATGGCACTTTAGGATAAAAAAAATTGAAAACTCAACAAATGTGTATTGACTGAGCTCTAACATTTTAATCATTAATGGTCAAGAGGAGTGAAACTATCTGATACTTCATGTCCAAAATCGCTCTCAAAGCTACACACTTAATAGTGACATTGTAAAAAAAAGTGTTTTGATGTGGGAAAGTGAAGCAAACAAAGTCAGACTGAGATGAAACCTCAGCTGTTCTCTTTGCTAATGTTTTATACTGTTTTTAATTTAAGGATTGTTGCATTTTTTTAGTGGAAATTCTGGTTAAAAATCCAGATAATCAAATTCTGAGCTTGTAAAAAAGCATAGATTCATCATTTTAAACATTTTAAGCAAAATTTGCATATTACCATATTTTCCGCTGTACAGGTCGCACCGCCCTATAAGTTGCATCAGTCCATATATGTCTAATAAAGTGGGAAAATCCATAAATATGTCGCTTCGCCGTATACGTGGCATCTATGTCACCATCGACGCATCGCGTTTGTTACGCGTCACCGCTGACAACCAGGAAATGTGAACCGGTGTTGTTCCAAAAATCAACTGGCTGCCAAATGGCGGCCGCAGGGGCGTGCACAGGAGGACTTTAACAAGAATTTAACAAGATTAACACTTAAAAACAATTGTTTGTTTGCTCGACTTTATAGTAAAAGTGTGTCTCACTTGAACTTTTCCTTAATAAATGCACTTTGATCAAATCAGCTGCATTTCACCATGGCGGCGCAGCAAAATAAAGCTGAGTTGATGTTTGCTCCAGGCAGATGAAGGTGGCAGGCTGTGGCAAGCCGAATGTGTCACTAATAGCTACTTTTACTTATTACTTAATACAACGGCATGCCATACTGCTCGACTGCCTTCTAGCGGCTGTAAATGTTAGTTTTCAATATTTTCAATCAGAATGAATGAAAACAATCATATCTTTGCCAAAAGTTGGTTTATAAATATGGGGAAAATCCATAAATATGTCGCTTTGGGCCGCACGGTGGCGCAACTGGTAGAGCTGCTGCCTCTCAGCGAACAGGCCCCTGGTTCAATCCCCGGTCCAGGGGCCTTCTGGGTGGAGTTTGCATGTTCTCTCCGTGCATGCGTGGGTTTTCTCCGGGTACTCCGGTTTCCTCCCACAGACCAAAAACATGCATGTTAGGCTGATTGGTAACTCTAAATTGTCCCTAGGTGTGAGTGAGAGAGTGAATGGTTGTTTGTCTCGTTTGTCTCTATGTGTCCCTGGGATGGACTTGCGACCCGTCCAGGGTGTACCCCGCCCTTCGCACAGTGATTGCTGGACATGGACACCAGCGACCCCCATGACCCAAAATGGAATAAAGGGTAAAGATAACGGATGGATGGATGTCGCTTTGGCGCATAAGTCGCAGGGAATGCAAATTGTGCAAAAAAACTACGACTTATGGGGCGAAAAATACAGTGCACTTGTAAATTGCTTTGACACAATCATCTGAATTTGCTTCGCATGAAAAGTTATTTTGCAATATGTAATGCTTCATCAATGCTTGAATGATGTTTGTATTTGTTTCCTTTCTTCAGATGAGATCATGCAGCTGGATATGAATCCTCCCCACGCGGCCGACATCAAGGCTGATCTCAGAAAGCAGTTTGCCTTCCTTTCAGGTAACACTTTCATATTCCCTGACACCATCACTTGGATTATAACTGGTCCAAATTTGCATAGTTCCTATATACAGTTTTTTTTTCCACAGTTAATATTTGCTATTCAAATCAGTTCTTTTCCTCTTCAGATCGTCGCTGGCGTACCTGCTGTCAATTAGCTGATAAAATATATATCGCTGAAACGTCTCTAAATATTGTCCATAAGCTTTAAGTTTAACACAACTACTGCATTTTTTGAACTGCTCTTTCTGCACAGCGACCTTGTGGGTGCAGAAGAGTCTGGAAACATTTTGTAGAATTCAGGCAGACGTTGAAGCCATGACGGTGCACTTGCTGTTGCTATGGTGACGAGAAAAGAAAAGGCAGGCAGATTGATATTCTGGTCACATGGGCTGACAGAGCAGCTGTTACATGCAGGGAGAGAGATGGTGTGTTTACTTTGTAGGTAAGAATATGAAGGTCAATAACAGGTGCTGTGTGCAAGCAGCAGCATCTCTCTCGAAATTATTTTATTTTCACTTTTGTTGTCTGCTCTTGTATTTCATTTTAAATTTAACATTTTGTATTTGTTACCAAAGTAATGACTTCATGCCTGTATTTTACATCCATGAGCAGATAATAAAATGTGTTTGCTCCTAAAAAAGGGAAGAGGAGGTCAACTTTTAAGTGTGCATGTGTTTTAAACAAGAATCAACTTTCCTGGCATCTGCCTGTAAAATTGGATCAAACATTTCTTAAGATGCACATTAGCAGATTATAAACTGTAGCACCAAATCACAACGGAAGTTGTCTCAGGACACTGTTCAAAAGCATTTGCATACATGCAAAAGCCAGTTAGTAAAAGTTCTCCATTTAAGGAAGCAGCAGGTTGTGTTGAATCCTCATTTTGTCACAGTCTCCCATCCTGAGCAAACACAAAGGCAACAGTGGAAAGGAAAAACTACCTTTTAACAGAAAGAAACCTCCAGCTGAACCAGGCTCAGGACAAGCGGCCATCTGCTTTGACTGGTTGGGTTTGAGAGGAACAGGAAGGAGAGACAAACAAACACAGAATGGCAGGTCCAGGTGCAGGTGCAGGTGTACCCTCTATTGGAAGAAAGACAAAAAATGCACGTCAAGGATAGAAAAAATTACAAATACAAAGCAGTTAAGTAAAGACAGAGCAGAGTGAAGAAATGTGGCCAGTTTGTTCTCCAGCAGTCTAAGCATATAGCAGCATAACTAAAGGATAGCTCCAGAAACCCAAGCCAACCCTAACTATAGGATTTATCAAAAAGGAAAGTTTTAATCCCAGTCTTAAAACTGGACAACGTGTCAGCCTCACGGACAGAAACTGGAAGTTGGTTCCACAAGAGAGGAGCCTGATAACTGAAAGATCTTCCTCCCATTCTGTTTTTGGAAACTCTAAGAACCACAAGTAAACCCAGTCTGAGAGCAAAGTGCTCTGTTAGGAAAATATGGAACAATAAGATCTGTAATATAAGATGGAGCTAGGTTGTTGAGAGCTTTGTAGGTTAGAAGTAAGATTTTAAATTCAATTCTGGATTTGACAGGGAGCCAATGGAGAGAAGCTAAAACTGAAGAGATATGATCTCTTCTATCAACTCTCATTAAAACTCTGGCAGCAGCATTTTGGATCAGCTAGAGACTTTTTAAAGAAGTTTTTGGACACCCAGATAATAAACAATTGCAATAGTCCAACGTAGATGTGATAAATGCAATGATCAGTTGTCTGAATCCCTTTTAGACAAGATGTTTCTAATTTTAGTGATATTATGCAGGTGGAGGAACGCAGTCCTGGTAAAGTTTTTAATATGGGGGTTAAAAGACATGTCCTGATCAAAAATAACACCAAGATTATTAACTTTAGAACTAGAGGCCAAATTAATGCCATCCAGAGAAAGTGAAAGACTGCAAAGTTTATACCTAACATGCTCAGGTCCAAAGCCAAAACCTGTCTTGTCTAAACTTAAAAGCAGAAAATTAATGGTCATCCAAATTTTATGTCTTTAAGACATGCTTTATTTGCAGTTTATTACAATCAAAGAAAACAGCTTTGTGTAAAAAGAGTACTAACCTGTAGCTGTCAGATAAAGTAGGTCTTTATGCTTTATGTTTTTTGTTTGATTTGAATCCACCTCTCACGTTGCTGCCTCCTTGTGGCTGCTGATTCTTTTGACTTTTTACTGTAATTAATCAGTTTTTTTATATATAAATTCATAATCAGAACCCCCTGACTGATGAACACTGAGACCAATATGATAGTTTCAATGTTTTGTTTGTTAGAAATGTTGTGTTTTGAATCTGACACTGTTGCCTTGTTTTAGACAAGAGAAAGGTTAAAAGATTTACACACAATAAATTATGTTCATATAAGTTTTTTTAATTTTTAACTTTATCTTTTTTATATTTTTTTAGGTGGTAGAGGAGATAATGGCAGTCCAATTATTGTATTCCCAGAATTCCCTGCATTTGGTGAAATCACAGACAGAGAGTTTAACAATGTCCTGACCTACCTGACCAGTGTGCCCAGGTAAGAACACCTTGTTGTTGAATCCATACATCAGTCTGAGCTTGTCGCTCCTTGTATGCCTATTTATTCTTTAATTTCTTACTTCTTGTCATTGTCTGTTATCCGTTTAGGTTTTTGGAAGATATATTAATGAAAGAAATAAGACACGCAGCTTAAATAATTTAAAACAAAAGTAGTAAAGGATTCGACAAATTTCCCTTTTAAAAATAAAAATACTTGTAGGTGGCGATGGATTTCCAAATTCATGTGTAAAATAAGGATTTTGATTCTTGTATTAATTCAATAGTTAAAATGTTCATTAATCATCAGTTCAGTTTTTGTACACAATTATCAGACAAGATGAGTGAGGGAAGTTAAATATATCAGACTATTATTTCACATAAAAAACATTTGTCATTTTTTATATACTGTATCTTCATACTGAGTAGAGCTCTTCAGTTTGTTGATGTTCATGTCTGTGCTGTCCTTCTTGCATCCTGCAAAGTGAGTAAAAATAGAAACTGCAGTGAGATGGACCAGCTGAATCTGAATAATGCATTCAGACAGCTCAGCAGAGCTCTGTGTGAAGAAAACGCTGTAACTCACATCAACGCTTGCTTCCACAGACTGACATGTGTTTGAGTGCATTTAGATAAAACAAAGTAGGTATATTACTTGATTTTTAGTTGTCAAGATAGTTCCTATTTAGACTGGTCCTATGGATTTGATCTGCTCAGAGATGGGATTATAATGAAATTATGACCCGGTTCTGACTGGGTTAAACTGAGCCAGCAAACTCTTGAGAGAGTCTCCCTGGGATTTCAATATCTGTCAATAAAGAGTTTAATCTGCTTGCCACATCACGTAGGGAGGCTTTGAAGCACCGTCTCATATTTTTCCTAACACGTCAGTACACATAAGACCACACTTAGTCACGCCCCCTCATACACTGATAGACTGAGCTCCCCTTCTGAGAAATGAGGAGTCATAGGACCCCATAAATTAGTGATGACACGGGACTTCAGGGCTCTTCTGGGTCTGTGTACGCGTGACATGGTCCGAAGAGTCCAGCGGTGTAAAACTGTAATCTTCTCCTGCCTTTTTTAATATAATTGATAAAACTTAATTGACATTTCCTTGATTTATTGATTAGTATAGTTGCCACTTCTGAGGGAGGTTCGAGCCGGGGGTAAAGACGTGGGCTGGAGTGAGTTTCCGGATCCGGTGGCCCGCGGCCAGCTCCCATCTTTAACAGTTGGTGCCGTGACCCGGATACAAACCGGGGTTGCTTAATGTATTTTACTTTAAATAGTTAATAACAAAGTGAATGCATGGTATTTACTTATTTACTAAGCTTACTAAGAGTTATGTCTACACCCACACATACACACACACAGATGGCAGCACTGCAGATGTGAACAATTTTAACTGTTCTCCTTCTGGACAAAGTCTGTGTTAATAAGTAACTCCAGATGTTGCTGTAATTAGCAACAAGTTATATATTTATATATAGTCGTACTACACATTAAGATTTACTCTTTGTACACTGATTGTTGGGACGTACTTAATCCTTTTAGTTTTGGAAAAGTGACCTGATGACCTGATAAGTGTTCCAGCAAATACAGTTGTGTCCCTGCAAAGCACAATTTCTCCATCTGTACATGTTTTTGTTATGTTCGTGGCTTCCTTCATGTGTGATTGTGCACAAAAATTATGCTGACTCCTTTAAATGTTAAAGACAAGCACCAAGATATCTGGACAGAATGAAATGTTAATATCCAGCACACTCATTTATGCTCTGCTGAGCACGACAGATGAGAGTGGGTGTAGCAGGTTTTGTGTCTTTCTCTTGCAGCGCCGTCGGACAAAGCTTTTTGCAACTCCAGGTGCACAGCTACACACACATTAATTCCAATCATCATTATTTTTCACAAAATGCACACTGCTGCACCACAAATAACTGCAGCTCCAGATAATTACAACACATCTTCATGAACCACACTTTGGTTTTGATCCTGCTCCAACCTTTTCATGAGTCTGGTCAGAATTAAACAACGTTTCTCTAAACAGAAGTTGTTCATAGAGATATCTACAACAGGGAAAATATAATTTGTTCATAATCTTTCCACTGAACCCTACTTCAAAAGATCTAAATTACCCCTGTGCATCACAGCCTGTCTGTAGGGGTCTATAACAGCTTGGTCAAATCTATATGAGCCACTACCATTAGACAGAACAGATAAATAATGTTCTAACTGAAAATGTGTTGGTTATAATATAGTAATAGCACAGGACCAAAATCATAACGTCTGATTCTATGTATTCTGCAAAAACCTTCCTTGCACGTCAGCTATAATAAATGCACTGGAAGCAAATGTTTTGTTCTGCTCCACCCCCCTCCTTTTCTTCAGCAGCAGCAATATGAAGCAGTTTGTGCTTTTAAAGGTTCAGCACTGGTATACGTCAAGTAGAATGTCGTAAAACAGGGATGAAAGAGATCATAAAATATAAAAAAATGGAGGAAAGAAGCAAAAGAAAAAGATAGCTGTGTCTGGAAATGTACACAGAGGAATTTTACTGAGGTATTGCTTAGCAAAAGAAACCTCATATCTCTGATACTCTCTGCTGATTGGCTATTATAGCTGCTCGTTGCTTTGCAGCCATGTTTCAATTGGCTGGACTCCTAGCGGCTCTTGGTCTCTCATTGGTTAACTTGTATGAGCAGCACATGGGGGTGCACATGCTCAATTCCTTTATGGTCTGGAGTATTTGGCTTCTCTGACATAAACAGCATTGTGTGCTGGGATTCTCCTTTTCACCTCCTCCTTTCTGTCATGGACTGACTGTTGTTCCACCCTGGTGTAGTTGATTGTTACATTGGTGGACACATGATTGAGGGTTTAAGGGATTGTTTTCTGTGAATAGGTAAAGCAGAGCTGAGAGGCTTTTTTTACACCTGTGCTGTATGTGCATCATGGTTTCAGGAGGGATCTGGTGGACTACATATGTTCTCTTCTGGGACAGCAGCAGAATGGGAGCCACACAGACAAATGTAATGCTTTGAGGCTGATCAAGAACTCTGGAGGAGCGTCACAGCATCTCTTTCTGTAGAAGACACCAGCTGCTAAACAAAGATAAGGAGTTGCATAACAAAGCAGCAAGCTGTGTGCAAGCTTCTGTGTCACAAAGGACCCGTTTTTCTTTCTTTTACTTTATTAATTGTTTTATCCACCAAGAATATCCACGTTTCTCTCCTCTGAAGACTTCAACGGCCAAAATCAATGATTTCTTCCGTGGTCTTTAAATTTTTCATCACTCAAGCCTCAAGCTGATGGGTATATTGACTTCTTCGGATGTTTTCTTTGATTGTGTTGAACATATTTTCTCATTTTTTGTTTCCCAGCTTGTCATCTACAGACTTGGGTTTCATCTTGGTCATCGATCGCAGGCAAGACCGATGGGCGGCTGTCAAGGGGACACTACTTCGCATTGCAGTAAGTTGGCCTGTGTGTCTGCAGCTCCGATAATCTGTCTGAATTTCAGTGTCAACATCAGTTAAACAGTGACAGAAATTTAATCAGCTGCTGGTGTGAAATGACCCTTCACGCCTCACGCCTGGGGGGGGGACATGTTGAGCAACGTCACCATTGTCACTCCCACTAAACTGATCTTGAAGTGTTTTGTCTTCACCTTCTTCACTGTGTGTTTCTATAGTAGCAGAAAATAAAGACACTGTAAATCAAATATTTATCATTTGTGTGGACACCTTCATTTTAATTGAACTATTTCTGCATCAAATTGATTAATTCACTGTCTGGTTTAGAGATTAAATTAACTAAATAAGTAGATAATCTAAACTCAGATTAATTAAGGACCCCCCAGCAGACACAGTTTAATGAGTAACTTCATCCATCCATTTCCTTTACTCGCTTTGTGCAGGGTTGAGGGGGAGCTGGTGCCTATCTCTAGCAGTCATTGTGGGGCCAGGTACACAATGGACAGGTCTTAAGGTCTATCACAAGACAAACACTTGCACTCCCACTCACAATTAGAGTTGCATTTGGGCCTAAAAAATCTGACCTGACCCAGCCCAAGTCCGTAGCCATAATTTCCGAACCCCACCCGACCCGATGAATTACCAGTAATTACAGGTCCGAACCCAGAAAAAAACCCAATATTTTTAATTAAGCTTTGACTGCTTAAATAGTTATTAACGGTCGGCGGACGCTCGTGGCTGAATAAAAGGAGCAGAAGATCGGAGCTGAGGGGGTGTTTGTCCTTTCATGGCCATCAAGGCCATCAAATTCCTTAGATAGAGAACTTTACTAATTGGCTTTTATGTATGTGAATGTTTCTGTAAAGTGCCCTGAGACAACTTTGTTGTGACTTGGCGCTATATAAATAAACTGAATTGAATTGAATTGAAAGTGCATTAAATCCCTGTTTCTGCCTGCATTCTGCATTATTCAGACAAGGACCCTGCTCTGACATGTCTGCTTTGGGTTTTCACCTGTTTGGGTCATGGGCCGCTTCGCGTCCACTGAGTGCAGCTGCTAAATGAACGTACATTTGGGCGATGAATCACTTCCTGGCAGTATAGTCCCATCGGAAGCTTAACTGAACTCTTTTGTACCTCTTTCAAGGCTGGTCAGCTTGTAGTCAAATGGCCGCGTGTGGCTGGTGATGTAGTATGGCAAGCCATGTTGCCATATAATTTGAATGTATGGCAAACCATGTTGCCATATATTTGGATTGTCAGACGTGCACATTCGCCTACGCAATCAAAAGCCCAACACCGACCCGGTCCGCCCATCCAGCACATTATTATGGTCCGGCCCAGTCCAAATTCGGGTCGGGCCAGGCCGGGCTTCAGGCCTGGGTTTCAGGCCCGGGTTAGAAATGACAGCTCTACTCACATCTAGTGACAATTTAGACTAATCAGTTACTCTAACATGCTTATAACTTGTTAGGTTGTTTGTTTTTTTCAGCTGTGTAACCACCCGCTGCATGCATTTGCAAAAAAGAGATACTTTTGCTTCCTTGTTGGCAATAATAATTAATTAATTCTCCCCCTAACTTTTAGATTTATCTCTAATTTCTGTGTCTTTTGCGGCAGGTAGCTCCATCAGTCTCAAACATGTGAATAACTATATAAACATAAAACACCTTCACTGGTTTTGTTCAGCTGCTCCAGGTTGTTTTGTGTGAACAGTGAGCCACAGTCTGGTTTGTCTGTGTCTCATGATGCCTGTTGAAGCTTTGGCAGCAGAGTTTGGTGCTTTTTGGTGATTAAACGATGAGCGTTAATAAGAACACGGGTTTCTAATGTATTTTTTGGGAAAATGTAAACTTGTCTTTATAAAGTGGGGAAGCTTTTGTTACCTCCCATTGCAGAATTTCGCTGATGATACTGGAAACAAAACATGTTTGCAATTTACAGATTTTCTATGGAGATCAAAAATCCATTTGTAATATTTAGTTTTCTTTAAGCATACAAAATAAAAAAAGTCAAGTCCTTCATCAAAACTAAAAAAAAATGAGGTAACTGGAGCTGAATATTGGATATTAGAGCAAAACCACTCAGTCATTTCTAATTAAATTAAGCTTTTTTTAATCCCATAAGGCGGATTTGATGGGTTGACGGGCACCGATACTCCTGCTTCAAGTATTTCAGACAGGCTTTTTGTTAACAACATGAAGAAGCTTTTAGTTGAGATGTTCAGTTTCTATATAGATATTAGGCTGTGTGAATTAAAATGTTTGTTTCTGCCTACAAAATGAGTTTAGTGTGAGTTTGTCAGTGCCACTGAATGTGTTTATGAATTATTTTCGGTTGTGTTTATGAATGTAGGTCAGTGTGGTTACAAAGGAAGTCATGTGGCTGGACAAAAAGTGCTTCTGAACTGGTTCTAATGATCTCCAGTCATTCTGTTGCTCCCTCAAGGTGGTCTTTTTTATTTGGGGCCATGGTATTCTCTCTGTCTACCATTTCTAAACAATAAAAAGCAAGCAGACCATGAAAATAAAATCTAATTCTTGTAGAGCCAAGCATCTTACATTGCACATTTACAAAGCCAAATGTGATATGTTTTTGTTGTAACTGCAAATGTATCCATAATATGAAACTACTAGTCCTTAGCTTAAAAACAAAAAAAATCCTTGAGAATATGTAAATTATGGGTCATAAATGCATGGGTTCTTCTTTAAAAGTGGTTCAAGACAATTATTGATGGTATATTGTTACAACAAAGAAGTGAAATTAGTTTGAAATTGTTATTCAAATTTTAATTAAAATATCATTGTTCAAATATCAAACCATTGTCAGACTTGCAGAGCATCCTCACATTTTAGTGCACAATACTGCCAAAGTCATAGAGTTATTAATCATAGATGCACCAAACAATAGACCTACCCCCTTTGATCCCCCTCCCCTTTACTCACCCAAAATTCAAAATAATAATTTAAAAAAGCTGATCTACAGATTTTAGGTTTTGTTTGCCAGATGGCAAAAGCCCCTTTTCATTTCACTTATCTTTTCCTTCCAGTAGATGAGTAAGGACAAACAGGTTGATTTATTCATTCTGCTCAACGTGCTTTTCCCCAAGAGATTTATATTAACAGTGGATTGACCATCACTTCTGCTTACACCGGCACTCCCCTCCCCGGCTGGGTTGGAGGGCCAATCAGTCGAGCCACCCATTTAGGTCATTAGCTAATTAAAGCTGCGTTACCAATAGCAGTGCTTTGGGAGGGGAGATAAGTGTCTTCCCTTCAGCCGTCATCCAGCTGCTTTCACAGCAGTCTGTCAGTGAGTGTCAGCCATGACATTTTAATTAGTTTTTTTTTTGGTTATTGGTCCAGCTGGCCTAACTGTCAAAGTGGTTTTAACTTGTATGTATATGTAAATATATATATATATATATAATGATTAACAAAACAATTGCACCATTTAATAGTTGTTAGATCGTTAAAAAATATCATGTGCTGTAACCCTTTATTTACAGATCTTTTTTTTTTTTTAAGTTTTTTTTTTAGATAACTGTTACCGACTGTAGTCTTTTGCCCTATGATCCGTATTGAGGATATTTCAAATAGGTGTTTAAAAGTGTCGCTCCTGCTTTCCTTACTGTTTCCACAAGGCTCATCACAAATGATTGAACCAGTTTTCAATTAAAATCCATTTAAAGCAAAAAGAGCAAATGAGGCAACAGGCCATGTTTCAGTGGATGTGTAATGAGGAAGTAGGAGGAGCCTATTTGTGTTGTTGTTGTTGTTGTTGTGTTATTAATGGATTTTCTTCATCCTATTTGTAATTTCAGGGCTCCTTCCCCGGGAACCTGCAGCTAGTTCTGGTTCTGAGGCCCACCACCCTCCTGCAGCGCACAATCTCAGACATCCTTTTCAAGTTCAACAAGGATGAGTTCAAGATGAAGGTGCCGGTACGTGTAATCTATTTCTATAATGTAATGAATCTTTCTTCTTTATGTTGCTTCTCTTAATCAAACCCTCAGACAAAGATTTCAGAACGCATTTTTATAGAAAATGTATTTGTTGCTTCTATATCAGAATCAGAATCAGAATAAGCCTTATTATCATTGTACTGAAATACAGTGAGATTATTCGTACAGTCGTCAGAAAGATGGATGGAGTGCACATTACTGCTGCTAAAAAGTGTGGCACCTTATTCTTTATCAGAATACTTTTAGATAGAAAAAGGGAAGAACCATAAGGATAGATAGTGGTATTACAAAAGCGATTTCTTCACATTGTATCCGAGGCCAAACGGGGGAGTCAGATTCAGATAAGCCACAATTGTTGAATTTCTTCAGGCAGACTGTTTGTTTCTTGTCGGCCTTGAGCCCCGCTGGAACTTTCTTGGTCCAGATTTTGTCGATTTCGTCAAAAGTTCATCTCATCAGATCCATAATGGTATTTTTAGTTCGGGAGGTGTGTACCAGGAGCTCCGAGACACACAGAGAGCAGAAGCAGGAGGAAAGGGAGAACAGGGGGAGGGAGAGCAGGAGCGGCTGTCTTGAGCGAGAGCCAGAGTAGAAGGTTAGGTCAGGGTTTTTCGTTCTATATATTACCAGAATTTCTTTCTCTCACATAACTCACAGTAAATGTTTTTATGATCACATGACGTGGACGTTCCTCCCTCAGGTGATAATGCTGAGCTCCATATCTGAGCTGCACTCATATGTCGACCGAACACAGCTGACTCGGGAACTCGGGGGAACGCAGCGGTACTGTCATGAGAAGTGGATCTCACACCGCACTGTATGAACACACATGCACACACACACAGACAATATTGTGCAGTGACCAAAGGGAACTCTTTACTACTTAGAAAAGAATGCATACAATACATGCATTCCTTTCTCTTGTGTATTATTTATGATTCGTTAAATTACAGTAGTTAAAGGACATACTCAAGTTCTTAAATAGTCTCAAACTGGAGTAACAGATCATTTATTTTCTCTACTGCTGGTTTAAAATTCAGTACGTATGATAGTTCAAAACATTTTTCTTTAGCTTCATAATGACTTTTTACTTGGCTGTTTTTAATAATTGCTGTGGTCTCTGAATATATGTGACAATCAGGCTGTAAACTCCTCATTTCAGAGCTTTTCTAGACTCACTTACAGTCCTGCTTTCTGACTGGTGTTTATTTGCCTCTCTAATGGCAACCTTTTGTTTGTGCAGTATTTTTGCACCTCATCTTCTATTATAAAGGCCAGAAAAGTTGGGTGAATTGAAGTGGACTGCCTTACTTCAAAAGAATACATTTAGAAGTTCAAATAAAATCGCGAACCCATAAGTGTTCTGTTTTAAGTAATAACAAAAGGTCCAAGAGTTAAATCGCTTAAAATCTTTATTTTTTGATGAGCATGACTGCTGGAAATCTCAGTAATCTTTGTGTTCTTCAGGCTATTGAAGGCTTTGCACTGATGGTGAAGAAAACAGCACAGACCTTGCAGTCATTTGGGACTGAACTGGCAGAAACTGAACTCCCAAAAGAAATCCAGACCATCACTGTCCTGAGGAGCACACACACCAGCAAGAGAGACAAGATGAAGGTATTCCTGTTAGTATACATGCACATTCCTCTGCTTCTTCTCTTTGTGAATTTATAGTGTACAACTAATGCATGCACTAGGAATTATAAAAGTGTCTGTGCATGCCTTTAAAGGAGGACATACTGGTGGCTTTGGGTCAAGGCAGCCGATTGCTGGAGAGCATCAATGAACCCATAATGAGAGACCCCGACCACAACATGAACCAGGACGAACTGGAGAACTTAGCCACAGTTCAAAGGTTAGTCGCACGAGCTCAGGCACAACAGCAGGACAGTACAAGAACACAAACAGCTTTAAATACTTTCATATACATGAGCTAATCTTCATACAAAAACAGAGAATAAAAATGTGGTGGTAATAGAAGTTATAATGTTGGTCAAAGTTACGTTCATAAAACAATTACAAACTGTGCGTTTGTTTTTACTAAAATATACCAAGTGAAAAAATCTTTTTAAGTTTAATTGTAGGCTGATTAAAATGAAGCAGTATGCACCCTATGATGACTTGTTCATTTACTCATCATAATTAATTAATAACACTTGGGAACACTACAATTCAGCTTGAACACAATGATAGATTTAGGTTTATTTTTCATATGCAGATCAACACAAGGTCAACAATGCAGTGAAATGTTCAGGATGAGAAGAACTGAGTCGACTCGCTAAAACGAACACGAAATACTAAAGCATGCAATAACTGTGCAAAATAAAGTACCAAAAAGTGAAAAAGAAATATAATATTTACAAGGTCCAAAAGAAATAAACGCCAACATGGTAGAATATAACAGTGCAAGTAGGATGAAGTAGTATAAATATTTTACAGGGAGCAATATAAGCTAAAATGCACATGATATATATTTATATCAGGTTGTGTGACAGATTATTGCACAGGTAGTGAGTAACATTGAGATGAATTATGATGGCAAGGGAGTGGCACATAATTCAGCAGCAATAAACATATTAGTTGTCACAGATGTGGTTTGATGCAGTTATTGCCAATTGTTCAGTGTTATTTATCAAGAGTACAGTAATCTGACAGCTTGTGGGTAATAGCTGTCCTTTAGTCTTTTTGTACGTGATGGCAGACTCCTGTACTGTCTGCCTGAGGGTATTAGACGGAAGAGTCCTTGTGCTGGGTGGGTGTGGTCCTTAATGATGCTGCGTGCTTTACGCAGACATCAGCTGTGGTAGATGTCCTGGATGGTGTGGAGACAGCTACCAGTGATGTCCTCTGCTGTTTGCACCACCCTCTGTAGTGCTCTCTGGCTCTGCAGTTCCCATACCACCCTGTGATGCAGCCTGTCAGCAGACTCTCAATGTTGCACCTATAGGTGTGGTGGTCTTTTCAGGTCTCTCTTTTAAATGAGTCCTCGTGGCTCATTGAGACTAACCTGCTTAAATAAAGGTTGAATGAAAAAAGATACAGTAACATAAACTGTTGTGAAACAAAATTAAATGTAAACATTTGTTACTGTGTTGGCAGGTAGACAAGTTATAATTTATTGTCTCTTTAAGGCACTTAATTCAGCTTCCGGGTCACGCAGTCATGTGACTTTCAACAAAAGCTTCTTCTTTTTTTTATAAAAAGAAAAAAAAATCATTTAAACTATAAGAACAAGTTGCTAATATCTGACCTGCATCCATACACAATAACAAAGTCCAAAATTAAAAAGAAACCACGACCAAAGAGAGACTTATTCAGTGTTCAGATGTCATGGAAATGTATAAACAAAAACTCTGCCACAGTCAAGATTTTTAATTTGCCCACTTTTCAGGGGAATAATGGAGAGAATGTACATCAAATATGTGTTTAGTTTGCTTCAGCTTAAAGACTGTTTAGAATCACGCTGAAGATAGAAATTTACCGTATTAGCCACCATACATGTCATACCAACGTATAAGTCGTATCAGTCCAAAAATGTCTAATAAAGTTTAAAAAAAGAACATAAATATGTTGCTTCGCTGTATAAGTTACATCTATTATGCATCACTGCTGATGCGTCGCTCTGTTACGCGTCACCACTGATAACTCGGAAATGTGGGCCGGTGTTGTGCCAAAAATTGATTGGCTGCCAAATGGCAACTGCGGGAGTGCGCACGGGAGGACTTTAACAAGAATTTAACAAGATTAACACTTAAAAACAATTGTTTGTTTGCTTGAAACTATAGTAAAGGTGTGTCTCAGTTGAACTTTTCCTTACTAAATGCACTTTAATGATTAAATCAGCTGCATTTCACCTGGGCGTTGCGGCAAAATGCAGCTGATTTGACGTTTGCTCCAGGAGTTCTGGAGCAAGATAAAGGTGGCTTTGTATGGCAAGCCAAGTGTCTCATTAATAGCTGCTTTTACTTTTTAATGAGACACTTGGCTTGCCATATTAGTCTAGGGCCCTCTAGTGGCTCAAAATGGTAGTGTTCCATATTTTCCATGTCAAAATGAATGAAATCGTCAGATCTCAGCCAAAAATTGGTTTATAAATATGTAGGGAAAAAACATAAGTATGTCACTTCACTGTATAAGTCGCAGGGCATGCTAATTTATGCAAAAAAAAAAACTGTGACTTATACAGCAAAAAATACTTTGTACAGTAATTTGGCTTGAATTACTTTTTGAGGTCAATGAATTACTGATCTGTAAAAGTTTTACAAGATTTTAAATCTCTAAATATATACAACATGTTAACAATCAGAAGACAAACATCGAACAAATAAATCCACTAAATCAAACGAAAATATTCTTCAGACACTGTTTTATTTATTGTGGCATCAGTCAATATAAATTATGGGCAGTTCTATCATTCCTACTCCCTTTAAACATTATAGAAATATTACGGTTGTGCTCTGCAAAAAGCTAAAATAATTTGGTTTCAGTAGAATTACAAGAAATATTCTGGGTTCATATTAAGGCTCAAACCCCATTCTCCCTCGCTTTAGTCAAATTACACGTTGTGCCACAGGAAACGTGATCACAACAAACTCTTTTTAGAGTTTATGTGCACTCCCCTCTTGTCAGGGTTCAATGGACCAAACTATTGTTAGGTTGATGGGGGGGGAGGGGAAAAATTTATGAAAGGCATAAATACATTGTTTATACTTTGTAAATAATGATGGGAATGAATTATTTTCTTTATTTTCTTTAAAATTATATTTTTTTCAAACGATTTATTTTGGGGGCCAATATTTATTTTTCCAAAATTGTGGGGTCCAGACCCACCCGACCACCCTGGGATTTCCACCCAGTTGGGGACTAATATATATTTAACACTGTTTTAGTAATGTGAGCTTGATAGTTGCTATAAATTAAAAGAAAAATACTTAATCAAATGTAAAGATCCATCATTCTTACAGAAAACATCTCATATTCTTAGCAGAGATGTAATGAAAAAAAAAAGAATAAAGCCAACAGACTTGCTCTAGTTTTTATATCATGTCATTCCTGTCTTGTCTACCACGTATGAGGAACGACGGCAGTAGAACCCTGTTTGTATCCTGAGAAACCCAGACATTAACCTCATATAACCTGCACAAACATAAACATAAAACTAAACATAAAAAATAAAAAGTAATAATTTAGTTAACAACAAAGTCCATGCTCAATAATCCAGGTATACAATCCAGTATTTTTCAGTCAGGTCATCTGGACAGTTTCTTTTTTTTATAATAATTTAATTGAGTAATTTAGTTAGCATCCCTTTAAAGTACTCATCTGCTCACACAAGCTCATGTTCGTGCTGCTGTTGTTCGGCGTATTGTTTTGCGCTATTAGTGTTTAGCATATTTCTTAGTGTATATCTTAGATCCTTATTACTGTTTCTTTTTACACTATATTTTTGCTGTTGTTGGATGTGACTGGGACCCTGTGTACACAATTTAATTCCACCTTATGTACTACGTGTGATGCGAACGATAATAAAACCTATTTGAACTTGAACTTAAAGTCCACAGTAGTCGTTTCATGTTAAGGTATTTCTCTGTTGTTGTTTTTTTATACCAGGCTGTTGTCTCAGCTGGACGAAACAGAACGAGCTTTTGATGAGTTCTGGGTGAGACATCAGACCAAACTGCAGCAGTGTCTCCAGCTGCGACACTTTGAGCTTAACCACAGAGAGGTGAGCTGGAGCCGATCACCTCAAAGGAAACCTCATTCACTAGACTTTAGTCGACATGATCTGCAAACTTTACAACTGGTGCCTCTGGCTGCAGGTGAGAGCTCTGCTGGATCAGGTGTCTGAGAAACTTGGACTCTTCTCTGAGGTTGGGATTAGCCCTGCTCATGCAGATCACATCTTCTGTGAACTCACCGCCTTTGAAGAGCGAGTCTGTGTAAGTCACCCCTGACCCCTAAAGTTGACATGGCCTAAAACAGTGTTAATGGCTCAACACCATTATTTAGACTCTGTACTGTTTTTAATGGGAACACTGCATGTTAAATATGCTATGCTACCATATATTATTGGTCATATATGCTCATAATTTATCAAATGTGGTTTGCTTTTAAAGAGTTAAACATTTGCATCAAGCATCTTTAAAATACTGATGGAAACTTGAGTAAAAATTGATTAAATTCATCTTAGATGCTAGTTCAAAGGGAAATTATTAGTGAAAAGATGTTGGAAAACCTCCACTCTTTCCTGTTTTGACTGTTCAGGAGGCTTTGGACAGAGCTTCTACATTGTGTCATGAAGGCCAAGAGCTGATCCAAAGCTCGCACTATGCTGAGGACTCCATTCAGCCCAAATGCAGTGAGCTCAGAGAAATCAGTGAGAACGTGAGCAGCAGTCTGAAGACCAAGAAGGAGTACCTGCTCAAAGCCATGGAGCTGCACCACCGACTGGAAAAGGTTAGAAGACAACACATCAGTCATAGCTGCCTCTTACTGATTGCATTTTTATAATTTCATCCTCCTCTGCTCTTCTCTCCAGGCATCCAAATGGGTTGATGATGGTATTTATCTGTTAGCATCTCAGCCAGTGGATAAATGTCAGTCTCATGAGGGGGCGGAGCTGGCTTTGCAGGAGCTGGAGCATTACCTGGACAGTGCCGGCCAGAATCAGCTGACCGACCTGTGTGCCATCTGGGCAGATTATGAAGTGGTGCTGAACCAGCAGTTCAGGGTAAGGAAACCAGTATGATGTGGATCCAGACTCTGCTGGTTTCAGTAGTGACATTAAAATTAAACTTTTTCAGACACTTGTGTTGGAAAATGGATCATTTGCTAAATCTCTGGTGACCCCTGTTGATTAAATTGTTAAACACGAGAAATTGTGCAATTTATGGCTTATTATAAACTATCTTTAAGACAAAACAGTCACAATTTCTGTGTGCAAGATATCCGTCTTGAATACGTGATTTCCTCTGTGATCAGCGCCTCAGTTCAGGTATCAAGATACAGTTATGTGTAAATTTACTCCAAGCATTCGTTTGATTTAAAGACTGTGCTGACTTAAATAACCCCACAAACAGCTTTGGTTATTGATGACTTCTCTGTGATGGCTTTCTGTATGCCAGGACCAAGTGGAGAAGGTTTACCAGAAGCAGGCGTCCATGCAGGGGATGTTTGACAAGAGGATGGTCAGTCTCAAGAAGCTGGCGGCCAAACAGACGAGGCCGGTGCAGCCGGTCGCTCCGAGACCCGAAGCTTTTATCAAGTCGCCACTAAACTCACCCGGTGAGTCTTCACACAAACATACACACAATCCAGCCTTCAGAGTTTTATACTCTGTTTTTACTTTGCTTGGCTAATCAACCTTAGCAAATACAAAAATTACTATAACTCAGTTGGTTTTTACCAATAAAAGGCTCAAATTTGCTGTGTTAGTAGATGAGTCATTCCTAACACATTCTCTGAGTGTGTTTTGTGCAAAATCTGTTTAAAACTTTGGCAAGACATCATTCAAGCAATGCTACTTTTATGTTTCTTTGTTCTAGATAAACATTTATTCATATTATAACCTATATCTGCTATACTTATTGGCTACAACAGTAGCGAACTACACTATTACTCAGCATCATACATGCACAAGAAACAAATATGCAAATGCAGATTGGATCATAATACAAATAAGAAATTAGAAAATAATCTATGACACTGTAATCTGTTAGTTTTAAAAGTAGATATCCTGATGCATGCTCAATAATCCAGGTAGAAAAATCAAAAAAAGTTAAATCTGGTCCTCTGGACATTCAAAAAAACCCAAAACAAAGCAAAACAACAAAAAATGTAGAAACGTTTCGTCTCTCATCCGAGAGACTTCCTCAGTCTGAGGTGCTGTTTTCAGCTCAGTCTCTTAAATAGCACCGTCTCAGGGTGGATCAACCAGTTTTGCTGCTGACAACCAAAACCAGCTGATCACATGCTCAAGAAGGACCATCAGCCTAACAATGGATCATTAGCACACTGATGGCTGTTTACTGTTCACAGAGGGATGAGTGATACTAGCAATCACAGCATTGTAAGAGGGGGACAGTTGAACCCGGAGGCCTCCACCCCTGTTTAATGATGGACGGTTTCTTTTCACAAAGATGGCCTCCTTTACTCCTCTCTCAAACCATCGTTCCTCTCTGTCCATGATGTGAACATCTTCATCCCTGAAAGAGTGACCGCTGGCCTGGAGATGAGTGTAGACCTCAGAGTCCTGGCCTGATGATGTTGATCTTCTGTGCTGGTCCATCCTTTTGGCCAGTGGCTGTTTTGTTTCCCCGATGTAAGACTGATCACAGCCCTCCTGACACTGAACAGCATACACAACATTACTCTGTTTGTGCCGGGGGACTGGATCTTTGGGATGAACCAGTCTTTGCCGTAATGTATTTTGGGGTTTAAAAGCCACTGGGACGTTATGTTTAGAAAATAAACGTCTCAGTTTCTCTGATACTCCCTCAACATATGGAATGACCACTGGTCTGGGTCTGGGTTCCTCCTTTTCACCTGTTGGCTGACTGGAGTCCTGTTTGGGTTTCTTCTCTGCTTTTAGGAAGGCCCAGTTAGGATATCCACATTGCTCTAGAGCCTGTCTTGTGAGGGATTTCTCCTTCTGCCTGGCTCCTGAGCTAGTGGGGACGCTGTCTGCTCTGTGATACAGAGTCCTGATGACTCCTAACTTGTGCTCCAAAGGGTGATGGGAGTCAAACTGCAAATACTGGTCTGTGTGGGTGGGTTTGCGGTAAACCTCAGTTTGCAAATGTACTGCAAATGTCCAGAGGACCAGATTTAACTTTTTTTGATTTAAAAGTAGAGTTTCAAAAAGAGTAGGTTTTGTAAATGTACCCATTATGCAAGTTTTAATCTTTTCTAAAATGATTAATTTGCATAAAGAAATGTGTGCAAATCATATTGCTTGTGCAAATAGCTTTTTTTTATTTAAATAGCTTTAAAAGCACAACTATTTGTATCGTGTTTTTTCATTTTATACTGTATGTACCGTACTTTCTGCCGTACACATCATACCTCCGTATAAGTCACATCAGTCCAAAAATGTCTAATAAAATGGGGGGAAAAAAAAAACATAAATATGTCACTTCGCCATATTAGTCTCAACTATTATTCATCACCGCTGACCACCCAAACATGTGGGCCGGTGTTGTGCCAAAAATCGATTGGCTGAAAAATAGCGGCCACGGGAGCGTGCACGGGAGGACTTTAACAAAAATTTAACAAGATTAACATTTAAAAACAATTAGTTTGCTCGAAATTATAGCAAAAGTTTGTCTCAGTCTAACTTTTCTGTAATAAATACACTAATTGGTCAAATCAGCTGCATTTCAAAAATTGATTTGCGGCTGCTGGAGCGTGCAGAGGGAGGACTCGCTGTGCATTTCTTCCAAATTGAACAAGATAACCACCTAAAAACAATTATTTGTTTGCTCGACATTATAGTAAAGGTGTGTCTCTGTTGAAATTTTCCTTAATAAATGCGCTTTAATGGTCAAATCAGCTGCATTTCTCCTGGGCGGTGCAGCAAGATGCCGCTGATCTGATGTTTGCTCCAGGAGTTCAAGAGGGAGACGAAGGTGGCTTGGTATGGCAGGCCAAGTGTCTCATTAATAGACACTTTTACCTGTTAATGAGACACTTGGCCTGCCATATAAATCAAGGGCCCTCTAATGGCTGAAAATGGTAGTGTTCAATATTTTCCATGTCAGAATGAATGAAATCGTCAGATCTAAGTCAACAATTGGTTATAAATATAAATATGGGGGGAAAAAACGTATATTGGTCGCTTCGGTGTATAAGTCGTAGGACTTGCAAATGTATGCAAAAAGTTGCAACTTATAGAGTGAAAAATACTGTAGTAATTTTCAATGTCCGCTTTTATCATAGTGTTTATTGACAGAAAAAAGAGCAGTCCATTCAATGAGTACATTTTCTTTCACTTTTACTTTACATTCCCTTTTTTAAAATGTTATTTGGAAATTATAAAACCTAGTGGCTCTTTTGTTAGAAGAGTCTGTGATGTCCACCTCTCAAAGGGCTTCTGTTGTCTTCCTTATTAAGTGCCACTTATTTTAGGTGCTATTAAGGCAAGTCAAGCACACATATTTTGTGTCTTTGAAGCCACGTTGTCAGAATTAGGTCTGACATTGATCTGCTGGGGAAAAAACAACTTGTGAAGAAACGCCCTTGAACTGATTAAAAGATATGTTGAATAAATGCTTGAGTGTCGTGTCCTCCAATGCCTTACGTCCCCACATTGTCACAGACACTGGTTATTGCATTTTTTCTGGTAACAGCCTTAATGGTCTTTTTCTGGTCAATCTGATGTATGTAAATTCCAAGAAGTCATTCTCCTCATGTGTAATAACGTTGAAGTGGTTGTTTCTTCTCGCTCAGCGCGCAAAGCTCAGCAGGAGAAGTACGGCTTCTGCGACAGCTGTGACAAAGTATGTATCACGATGGTTTTCATGGCTGCACGTTTTTGTCTGTGGAATATCAAAGTGATCAGATTTATTTATCTTTCCTTGTGGAAATGTCAGAATGAAGACGGTAACAGCAGACATGCGTCTCTGTCAGAGGAGGAGGAGAACCTGGCTGTGCTCAGGCGGTGAGCGCAGCAGCTCTTTCATCTGTAATCACATTTCACAGCCGATGGGCTGGATGGAAACCATTAGCTCATTATATATAGCTCCATGCTCAGTCCTTCTTCTTGTTGTGTCTGCAGCCACGTCATGAATGAGCTGCTGGAAACTGAGAGAGCCTACGTGGAGGAGCTTCTCTGCGTACTACAGGTGTTTCTCTAATCCACCGATGGGTTCCTGCCTGGTGTCTGTTTTAACCTGTGTTAGAAATATGTTTTTATTTTGTTGTCATTACAGGGATACGCTTCCGAGATGGATAACCCTGCAATGTCTCACCTTATTCCTGCAAATTTGCAAAACAAAAAGGAGGTTCTGTTCGGCAACATGACAGAAATTTACCACTTTCATAAAAGGTAAAAGAGCCTGCCACCAAGTGACATTTGCAAAGTCCCATAAAATGCTTCTTTTTTCAACGAGCCCACCATCCTTTGTTTTTTCAGAACTTTTCTGAGGGAGTTGGAGCAGTACACAGACTGTCCAGAGTTAGTCGGACGGTGCTTTCTGGAGAGGGTGAGTGTACAGACAACAAAGAGCTGTTGTCTTTAAAAATATAGAAAATAAAACATTACATTTTGTGCACGGCTCAGATGACGGACCTGCAGATCTACGAGAAGTACTGTCACAACAAGCCTCGCTCTGAGAGCCTTTGGAGGCAGTGCTCAGACTGTGCCTTCTTCCAGGTCAATAATCCTCCAAATCAACACAACATTAATAAATCAGCTTAACGTTGGGTTTTGTCTGACGTAGTTTTACGTTTTTGATTCTTCAGGAGTGTCAGAAAAAGCTGGAACATAAGCTGGGTTTAGATTCATATCTGCTGAAGCCGGTTCAGAGGATTACCAAATATCAGCTGCTGCTAAAGGTACGAATGCATTCGTTGGACTCTTCAGAAGTAATTGTGTGTTTTTCTATACTTGATATGAGATTCCCATTTGGGTTTTCCTGACTACAGGAAATGCTGAAGTACAGTAAGGGCTGCGACGGGACTGGCGACCTGCAAGAGGCATTGGCGTCTATCTTGGGAATCCTCAAGGCTGTCAACGACTCCATGCACCTCATCGCTATCACAGGATATGAGGTGAGATTAAAACAGGTCTAAAGCTTCTTAACTCAAAAAAAAACAAAACATAAAAGTACCATATTTTTTGGACTATAGGTGCATTAAGCAAAACAAAACAGTCAGATAAGTCAAACTTTATTCAACTCATTCACAATAGCCACATAAAATTGATTTGAGGTCAGTAAGCACAACCAGAATGAATAAATAAGGAGCACCTGATTATAAGGCTCAATGTCAATTTTTGAGAAAATTAAAGGATCTTAAGTGCACCTTATAGTCCAAAAAGTACTGTAATGTGTTTATTTAACTTGGATTGTTTTGAGAAGAATGCAAACAGACAGGTAAGGGCTTTATATATATATATATATATATATATATATACATAGTAATGTTGTATTTTCTCTGTTTCCAGCAAGAAAGCACTTTGTCTAAGTATAAAGTAAAAATAGGGCTGTTTGATAAAAGTCATTGTTGCATCAGAAAGTGCAGCATCATGGTTATTTGTTCATCATGATGCAAACAGATCACTTCCATAAATGATAAAATATGAAACTATGTGAATATTTTTTTTCATTTGGAGACTGGAAACACTCGTAGAAAATGTAATATGTGTAAAAATTTAAATAAAGTATCAATAAAGCCTGCCACAGTGGGTGAAAATATAAATATGAATGCAGTTTAGGTGTAAACTTTCTACTGTAATTCAAGAAGTTTAATAAAATCTTTAACTATTTCAGATGTAATTTCCATAAATTCATACCATTCTCGTAAACTGAAAAATATTTGTACTAGTTTTACGTTTCCTGATGCATGCTCAATAATCCAGGTAGAAAAATCTAAAAAAGTTAAATCTGGTCCTCTGGACATTCAAAAAAACAAAACAAAGCAAATCAACAAAAAATGTAGAAACGTTTCGTCTCTCATCCGAGAGACTTCCTCAGTCTGAGGTGCTGTATTCAGCTCAGTCTCTTAAATAGCACCTTCTCAGAGTGGATCAACCAGTTTTGCTGCTGACAACCAAAACCAGCTGATCACATGCTCAAGAAGGACCATCAGCCTAACAATGGATCATTAGCACACTGATGGCTGTGTACTATTCACAGAGGGCTGAGTGATACTAGCAATCACAGCATTGTAAGAGGGGGACAGTTGAACCCGGAGGCCTCCACCCTTGTTTAATGATGGACAATTTCTTTTCACAAAGATGGCCTCCTTTACTCCTCTCTCAAACCATCGTTCCTCTCTATCCAGGATGTGAACATCTTCATCCCTGAAAGAGTGACCGCTGGCCTGGAGATGAGTGTAGACCACAGAGTCCTGGCCTGATGATGTTGATCTTCTGTGCTGGGCCATCCTTTTGGCCAGTGGCTGTTTAGTTTCCCCGATGTAAGACTGATCACCCTCCTGACACTGAACAGCATACACAACATTACTCTGTTTGTGCCGGGGGACTGGATCTTTGGGATGAACCAGTCTTTGACATAAAGAGTGCATTTCTGTTGATGATGCAGTAGAGGTGGTCAGTTCAAGATTAAAATCAGACACCACTCTGAGCAGCAGGACCACGATTTCCACAAAACAACTGTGTCAACTCTTGAAACTGTGCCTGCAGTCAACATGGGAAGCAATTATTATAGGCAGAAACATGGGTGTGCTATGGGGTCTCCAGTTTCTCCTATTGTTACCAACCTGTACATGGAGGAGGTAGAAAAGAGAGCCTTGACGTCCTTTTCAGGGACACCACCAAGTCATTGGTTCAGGTATGTTGATGACACCTGGGTTAAAATCAAATCTCAGGAAGTCCAACATTTTACTGACCACATCAACTTTGTGGATAAATACATCAAGTTCACACGAGAAGATGTAAAAAATGGCATAACTAAACAGCCACTGGCCAAAAGGACGGACCAGCACAGAAGATCAACATCATCAGGCCAGGACTCTGCGGTCTACCTCATCTCCAGGCCAGCGGTCACTCTTTCAGGGATGAAGATCCTGGACAGAGAGGAACGATGGTTTGAGAGAGGAGTAAAGGAGGCCATCTTTGTGAAAAGAAATCGTCCATCATTAAACAGGGGTGGAGGCCTCCGGGTTCAACTGTCCCCCTCTTACAATGCTGTGATTGCTAGTATCACTCAGCCCTCTGTGAACAGTAAACAGCCATCAGTGTGCTAATGATCCATTGTTAGGCTGATGGTCCTTCATGTGAACTGGGTAAGCTCCTCATGCAAGGGTCATTCAGCGTTTGGACA
>NC_056510.1:27523726-27556510 GCF_014905685.2 Nematolebias whitei
TGCAGTGGGTTTTACTGAGAATGCAAAGGGAGACAACAAAAAATTTGAAATTTGGTGCAACTCCAGAGAAGAGGTCTATATCGTTCAGGTAAAATAAACACACAAAGAGCGATTTAAAAAGAACCCAGTTTAAGTTGAGCCATTGAATATTAGTGGATGTTTGTTTCTTTGCAGGCACCAACAGCTGATGTAAAATCCACCTGGGTAAATGAGATCAGGAAGGTTCTGACAACCCAGCTGGAGGCATGCAGAGGTACAAAGAGGATAAAAAAAAACTACAATACAGTCAGTGTTTATATTAAAAATCTTCTCTGTACAGAAACATGGGCACTTATTTTAGCTGAACTTATAATGACAATAATTATATGGTCACAAAAGTATGGGGTGCCATTTGTAAAGTTGCACAATCAAAAATTAACAGCAATATTTTGGTTTATGGGCAGCACGGTGGCGCAACTGGTAGAGCTGCTGCCTCTCAGTGAGCAGGTCCCTGGTTCAAACCCCGGTCCAGGGGCCTTTCTGGGTGGAGTTTGCATGTTCTCTCCGTGCATGCGTGGGTTTTCTCCGGGTACTCCGGTTTCCTCAAACAGTCCAAAAACATGCATGTTAGGCTGATTGGTAACTCTAAAATTGTCCCTAGGTGTGAGTGAGAGAGTGAATGATTGTTTGTCTCGTTTGTCTCTATGTGGCCCTGCGATGGACTTGCGACCCGTCCAGGGTGTACCCCGCCCCTCGCACAGTGACTGCTGGACATGGGCACCAGCGACCCCCGTGACCCAAAATGGAATAAGCGGGTAAAGAAAATGGATGGATGGATGGATTTTGGTTTATTTAGCCTTTCATAAGAAAAAAAGTTTTTTTTTCAAAGTCATATTTTCACCATGTTATACATACATTTTTTAAGTGTCCTTGGGTGTCATGAAAGGCGCTTTTTAAATAAAATGATTGTTATTATTATTATTATTATTTATAAATGTCATAGTTCACTAACTAAATACTTAACTTGCAAGTTAAATATTTAGTTAGCATGCTAACTATTTAGCTCCACACTAAATATTTAGTTTACAAACTAAATGTCTATGTCCAAGACAAATGTTTAATTTACAAACAAAATATTTAACTTGCAAGTTAAATATTTAGTTAATGAACTAAATATTTAGGTGTAAATTAAATATTACATTTACAAGCTAAATATTTATTTTTAAAACTAAACATTTAATTTCTAAGTTAAACATTTAATTCCTAAACTAAATGTTTAATTTGCTAACCAAATATTTAACTCAGACCTAAATACTTATTTTTCAAACAAAACATTTAATTTTTAAAATATATATTTTTAATTTGCTAACTAAATATTTAGGATGAACATAAAGATTTAACTTGCTAGCTAAATATTTAGCTTACTAGTTAAATATTTGACTTGCAAGTTAAATATTTAGTTTGTAAATTTAACATTTAGCTTGGACATAAACATTTATTTTGCAAACTAAATATTTAGTGTGGAACTAAATATTTAGCTTGCTAAATAAATATTTACCTTGCAAGTTAAGTATTTAGTTTGTAAACTAAATATTTATCTTGTAAATGATTATTTTTTAATATTTTGGAACTATGACATTTATATGTGTATGAATAACATGGTGAATATATAACATTGAAAAATAAAACTTTTTTAATGAAAGGCTAAATAAACCAAAATATTGCTGTTAATTTTTGACTGTGTAACTTTACAAACGGCACCCCATACCAGGTGTCATGTTGACATGTTTTAAACTGTTTTTCAGAAGCCAGCCAGCAGAGGGCACCAGACCAAGTGTTTCAGTACCCCCCTGTACCCAGTGGAACTGTAAGTCTCAGGTAAACAATATTTCCATTTCATTTATCCTGTCACGATTTGAATGAGGAGTCTGATAAGTGACTGTTAAACTTCACATTAATGACCAAATGGGTTATCAATGTCAGTACCTTCAAACTCTGAGCTGTGGGGAACCAGGAACAGTTCTTGGAGTTGTTGAGGCTGCTTCTTCTGTGTGTCTGCAGTCCATTCAAGACGAGTCAGAAGAGCTTTAAAAAAGGAGAGGAGAAGAAAGTTGAACCTCTTAGCTCTGATGTCATTTCCTCATCTTCACCAAAGCTCCCAGAAAAAGGTGAGTAAATTGAAGGAACAGAGAAACTTGTTTGGGAACTTGTTACATTTGTACTGTGTATTTTCTGTCTTAACTTTTTGTTTTTCACCACCTTCCCTCTTTATTGACTTTATCCTCTTCTTTAACTTCCTTCCTTCCTTCTGTATGTCCCTCCATCTTGTTTTTCCTGGGGGTCAGGTGAGGCTGTGACAAGCCCGACCTCAGACAGAGCTGCTGTGACTAAAAAGCGCTTTACTTTACAGGGCTTCAGTAACCTCAAAGCTCAGAAAGGTAACTGCAGCCCATTGTCATTTTCTTAAACAGCAAGTCGTTGTATCAAGATGTAATTTTTAAAGCCGAGCTTTAAAACATAAACAATCTAATTCAGTCTTTAATCCATAAGATGACACCCTTCTTACCAACAAGTAGCTCTGGCAATGACTGGTTACCTTATAAACAAAATAAAAATAGAAAATAATACTCACAAATATAATTTTAAAGACATTTGTATCCACAGAAGCCACATCCTCTGATGACAAACGGTACACTTTACCCATGATAACTTTACCATCATCAGGTATTGCGCAGCTCTAGACCCCAGTTTTTCTCAACCTTTTTCACAGCATGTTTTTTGACTTGATCAAATGAGTAATCAATATTGCAATAAATAATTATAATCTCGTATGCTCTAAATTATATCAGTTTAATGCTTCTGTGTCTGATCCTTCTCTGATAATTTCTGTGAAAAAGGTTTGTGTTGTTGAAACTCCTCAGTTGTGTTTTGCAGAAGCTCTTCTTAAAGCAATAACTCAAATCTTCTGAAATGGGATTCTGTGGAAATTTATGCCCAAATAATACCTGTTGTACTTTAAATGAGCCCAGTTTTAAGGTGAAAAAATACCTTACAACAGGTAAGACAATAACCGTTTACAAGCTTAATACAGAACCCCACTTCAAAAGATTTAATTGATCTAATTTTTAAAGTTGTGTTCCTCCTTTGTCACTTGTCTTTCCTCAACCTTCCTGTTTTCAGTGGTTCCCAATTCTGATCCCTGAGGAACACCACCCTGCTTGTTTTAATTGTTCCTCTGCTCCAACACCTCTGATTTGAATGAAAGCGTGATTAAAATGTTTCTGCCTAACTTAAGGAAGTAACTAAACACTCGATCAGGTGTGTTGGAGAAGAGGAACAACTAAAACATGCAGGATGGTGTTCCTCAAGGACAGTGTTGGGAACCACTAAAGTTCCATTGTTTATTGTTTATCTTTTCATTATAATATTTCTGTGGTGTTACCTTTCATACCTCACTGTCTATATTTTTTTGTCCCTCTCTTGCTTGATGGTAGGATCATCTCCCACCAGCCCAGATCACAAGTCGAAACGTCAGAGTGATCCTACACCATTTGGCTTCAAAGGTAGCGTATTTAGCAGCTCACCTTAGCTGATCATTGTTCTGTCGTGGTTAAGATTAAGATGGTTATAGTTGGATTAGCTGGATCTACCAGGGTGAGTGACAGCTGTGCCTCGTGCTCCTCAAATCCAGGTCCTTCTCCTCTCCACCTGACCAGAGCCAGGTGGCTCAGCACCTCAAGTCTCTTACAGACAAAGTGGAGAGGTATACGGGCGCTGGCGTGTTCATGTGTCAACCCACTGTTTCACTATAAACTAGTTTCCTTTCAAAGCAAGTGAAAATCATAGATTATTCCACTTGTAAAGGAAGAACTGCCTGATCTCTGAAACCTGAGCATGCATGCCACCTTCCACAATCTCTCTTTGCTTGTAGTTGTGGATATGATTACATCTTTGAGGGACTTTTTTGTTTTCCTGTTCTCTTGAAAGCGGTTCACGGATTATACGTCAGCCAGCACAGCAGCTGAAGCTTTAAACTCTAAATGTGTGTTTGGCTCTTTTGTTCAGGATGGAATAAGACTTCTGTGTCTCTGGATGCCTCGGAGGAGCATGAGGGCTACTCCAGCGCTGAGGATCCTCTTAACTCTGACCCAGAAGACGAAAACATCAAGAAGCTGGTGAGTCCATGTGACAAACTAATATTCTTGTAATCACATGTGGGGAAAGAGTACTAGAATTTATTTGAGCTTCTTTGTGGCTTCCCTCCAAATATCAGCATTACTTAACCCTTTTTATTGTTTTTACTGTTATTTTTTAGCTATAGATTTTCTCTGAGGTTGCTGATTTTCTGTTTTGACTGCATCGTCTGCTTCTAATTGCGATTATTAACAGCGTACCGGTAAATACACTGTGACGGCTGACCACGAGATGGGAGGTGATCAAGAGCTCTCAGTGAAGAGCGGAGACACGGTGCAGCTGCTTAAGGAGGGAGAAGACGGACAGTGGTGAGAAGACACCTTTGTTTTTACAGCAGCACTGCGTTGTTGGTGTTCTCAGGCTACATACAGAGATTAAACTCTCACTTTTCGCTCTGAGTGCTTTTAGTTCTATAAGTTGACTGGTGCAGAATACAGAAGATGAGCAGGAATTTTCTTGTGAATGATACAATTTAAATTTGAACTACGTTAGATTTTTTTAATTTCACTTATTTAGTATTTAACAAAACTTGTTGGCAGACACTGGTTTTAAAGCAATAACTGTGATTTTTGAAAAGAGGTCTGTAAAGTTTTTTTTTTTAACTTTTCCCTGTTGTAGATAGTTTTTAAATAGCTTTCGTTTAAGAAATAGACTTTGATCGAACGGACAAGCTAAGTGGAGCCAAGACCAAAGTTGATTAATGCTGTCCTAAACAACACAAATCTTTTGCATGATTTTGTGTTACACAGTTGTTGCAGCATAACGTCATGCGTGGTTCTCCTGCCAAGTGCGTCAATCTGCACTGGAAGTTCTGCAGCAAGCTAGTCATGATAAACTTTTTCCAAAATCAGGAGTTTCAAAGAGTTATTTTCAAGAGATTTTTATTCGTGCACAACCTTTTAACAGAACCCTACTTTAAAAGATCTTGGTTATTGCAGGTAAATGACCAAAGCACAACTTTTATTTGCAGATTTAAACTGCTTCACAGTCTGAATCACTGCGACGAGTTCAAATACCTCACACCGAACATAAAAGCTTGTAGCATTTAAATTCAGTTCAGATGTTATGAACTTGCAGCAAAAATCCCCCCCCCCCCCCCACACACACACACACACACACACACACACACTCCCCAAGTCATTTAACTAACTGTATCTTTGCACCTAGGTTTGTTCGTAACCTGAACACATCACATGAAGGCTGGATACCTGCTGCTAATCTCATCACCCTCATTGGAAAATCCAAGTCTTGTCAGTCTCTCACCAGCTCAGGTATAAAATAAATAAATTAAAAAAAGATTCATCAATCAGCTGTTGCATCTGAGCAAACGCCTTCAGTGTTTGTGTTTCCAACAGAAGGCAGCGGCTCCGGGAACCTCAGCACATCGTCCAGCTGCAGCGAGACCTACACGAACTTCTCGGACGTCAAACCTTGAACTCGTCGGCACCTCTCCTCCTGAATCACGCATCACACGGCTGTGTCTGTGTCGTACCGCCAATATCAGTACTCATAGAAGTTTTGCACAAAAAGCTGTATTTTTTCATTGTTTTTATCATGAACATCCACACTATATTCGAAAAATGTCTTTGAGTTGATTGTTGTGTCATTGTGCAACAATGGTATACGGCAGATGTACACATTAAATAACAATACTCACAGTAAAGAGATTTTCTAGTAAAAGTCTTCTCTGGATATTATTATGATCAAATAACAGATGTGTGGATGGACCAGCAGGACTGATCTCAGTTAATACATCTATCACATTACAAACAACAAAGTTTTAATTAAGAGAACCGTCTTTACATTCACCTACGTTCATTTACCATTTTTTTAAATTTTAACTGTTACTATGTTTATAAGAAAAGAGGAAAAAATAAACATGTGGAGCTTGTTTAGCTTGGATCTGTCTGTTTGACCTGTTTCGTTCATGTTAATTTAATTTGCATCATCCACAATTTTACTTCCTGCTCCTCCTTCCATTTGCTGCTGTTTTTCCTCTCCCTCTGTCTGTTTGATGCCATCTTGTCTTTTTCAAAACTTGTTCTGCCGGCAGCCATCTAGACTCTGTGTGTGAATCTTCCTCCTTTCACGTCATCATGGTCCAACTCTATGGGTTTTCATACTTGAAACAAATGTTTCTGGATGTGAAGAATCAGAAACCGCTGTATAGTGCTAACTTATTCCCTGTGAAGGAATAATGTTCTGAATGTAGATAGTGCGCATTAATAAGTGTCATGTTTGTTAATGAAGATGCTTTATTGTACAGTGAGTATGGTGTTGTCACTATCTGGTGACTTGTTTAATTTTTTTACATAAACAAAGTAATAATTAAATCTGTATTGTTGATTTATTATTGCCAGTGTTTCTGGTCAATTTTCACACAAACTTTATCCAACAAAAACTGCAAGGAAGCTGCAAGATTGGTTGCCAGATAATAATAATTAAAAAAGATCAAACTAGCCTGGTTTAAATCCATTCAAATTGTCTGTTTGGAAAGGGTTTAAACCATATGTGTCAAACTCAAGGCCCGTGGGACAAATGTAGCCCTCGTTGACATCTTATCTGGCCCCCAAGATGATAATTTAAATGTAAAATACTTTTATTACTTTAATTTTTTTCAGTAATTTTTGATTATGATGTCAAAAGTGCAACAGAGAATTCAAGTCAAGTCAAGTCAACTTTATTTATAGAGCACATTTAAAACAGAACCTGTTATCAAAGTGCTTAACAACAACAACAATCAATGAGTAAATTAAAGAGAAAAATATATAAACATATATATACAATACACTAATAATAATAACTGAAGAATTAATAAAAAGCATTTAAAACATAGGGTCACAGATTAAAAAACACTAAATCAATTTACACTGTGTGAAATGTCTGAGAGAACAGATGTGTTTTTAGCAGGGATTTGAAGTGAGGAAGGGAGGTGGCCTGCCTGATGTTGGGGGGCAGGTTGTTCCAGAGTTTGGGGCCCATGACTGAAAAAGCCCGATCTCCTCTGAGCTTCAGTTTTGTTTTTGGAACAGCCAAAAGCAGCTGATCAGATGATCTCAGGGCCCGAGAGGGAACGTAAGATTCCAGAAGCTCAGAGAGGTAAAGGGGTGCGAGGCCATTTAAGCATTTGAAGGTCAACAGAAGAATTTTAAAAACAATGTCAAATTAGACCAATCAAACTCTTGTTGAGGAACCTGCAACCAAGAAAAGATGTTTGGCATCTAACTTGAGTTAATGTAGATTCTGAAACCGGCCCTTAGTTTGAAAAAGGTTTTAATTTTGGCCCCCTTTTGTAAGTGAGTTTGACACCACTAGTTTAAACCATTGATACCTTACTTGCTGTATAAACAGCTATTTATATACCGCAGTTCAGAAAAATTGAGTTAATTCTTGGATTAATTTGGAGGGCAGCTGTGGCTGAGTGGTTAGAGCAGTCGTCCTCCAATGTGAGAGTTGGAGGTTCGAATCCACCAGCAGTCACATGTCGAAGTGTCCCTGGGCAAGACACTGAACCCCTCATAGCCTCTGATGTGTGTCCCATTGGTGTCTGAATGTGATCTAAAGCACTGATTAGTCTCATTAGAATGATTTGTTCAATTAGCTTTGTAGAGATCTAGTATAGAGCTGTATGAATGGGTAAATGAGGACACAGATTGTAGTGTAAAGAGCTTTGAGTATCTTGAAAAAAGATAGAAAGGCGCTGTATAAGTACAGTCCATTTACCATTTAATGTGCTAACCGATAAGCAAGGCCAAGAACAAAGCTGATTACACCTAAAACAACGTTAATGTCAAAGAATTTGTTTAGTGCTAAATTTCTTAAACCTTCCCGCCACTGTCTGTTTTGCACTACACAAATATTCTGGCATAAAATGTGTGAAATTATTTTCAGAAGTGAAACAGAGTCCACCGAAAGTGCTACCTGCTGCTGCTTTTTGTGGTTCAATTCAATTCAATTTAATTTAAGTCGCAACAGAAGTCATGTCAGGGCACTGAACAAAAACATTTGCATAAAAAGTAAATTAGTAATGTAATTTATCTAAAGAAGGTTGTAAATAACAATGAAACGCCATGTCTATTGTGCAATAAAAAATGTCCGCGATGCAATGTTTTCTAAAATAGTGTTCACGTGATTTTTTTTGTTGTTGCTTGGATTAACGATTTGCTTGTTAATTCAGTCAGAACTAAAGTCTTTTCTCCAAGATGTTTCAAAAGACCTATCTGAAACAGGTAAGATGTTAGTAATACATAACTTGTGAAAACAATCGAAACAATATTTTTCAGACTGTTATCCTGCAAACAAATAGATTAGTTTGCTTATGACTTATATTTTATTGAGAAAGCATAAAGTCATCAAGTAGTGATTTAATAAAATGTGTTATTAAATCACTATGACTCTGCTTTCATGTTGACCGGGGAAACGCATGCATTCCACTCCCCACCACAAGTGGGGAGTGGAATGCATGACGGCACGACATTCCGTCATTTCCTATCTGGCAACCGGACGTGAAACGGATGAGTGCGTAACGCAAACCAGGAAGTAGTTGTTTTTTTTTATTTTTTGCATTTTACGGCGGTTAGAAAAGAGGCAGTGAGAAGCACAAAAGCACTTTGTCTCAGTCTAAAAGACGGCAGAGATGAGCCTCAGTGGCAGAGCTTGTTGTCTTCTGTGTCAGCGGTCCGAGGAGACTAAAATAACCGGACCTTTATCCACTAAAGAAGATGTGACGGCCCACCAGAACTGTTTGGTGAGCGACGCAAACACAATGAGCTAACTGAAAATTGAGAGGAGCATTAAGGGTTAAAAATGCTGGCGCTAAATTTCATAAATCGAAGTTCAGCAAAAAATAAAAAATATATATTTTGAGTTTGCCTCTTGATTTCGAAGCAGTAGCTTCTTGTCGACATTGCAGCAAACTGATGTTTAGTTAATGAAGAATCTGTTGTAAGTTACTTAAAGTAACTGGAGAGCAACGAATATGTTGTCTGTTGCACTAAACCTGCAGTTTATAAAGAATTGTAATCAATAATCGTCATAATTATATAGTAATTATTTTAACTGATGGAAACTACTATTGAAAAAAAAAAACATTTTTTACCAGCAAAATTTAGTAAAATACTGGTATTTTCCTAGTGTGGATCATATTATATAACTGTCAAAGATTAAGTTTTACATTCTTAATTTTATTTTCTCTCCTATAATAATACAGTTAATCAATGTTTTAGATCTATTTAGTATTTCTTAGCAGACGTATGCTGGTTAAGTTCAAGTTGAGTTAATTTGTCATATGCAAGGTTAACACAAGGTCAACAGTACAATGAAAAGCTTAGGATGAGAAGAACTGATTTGACTCACTAAAAAAAAAAATCAAAGAACAAACAAGAAATACTAAAAGCATGAAATAAGGGTACAAAAATAAAGTACCAAAAAGTGAAAAAGTAATTATAATATTTACAAGGTCCTAAAGAGAGATAGTAAACAACAACATGGTAGAATTTCAACGATGCTAGCAGGATGAATTTAAATGAATAATATTTCAAGGTAGTTACATAAGCTAAAATGCACGATGTGTGTGTGTCTCTCTCTCTCTATCTATCTATATGTACACACATTTATTTATTTATACTCACATTTATTTATTTATATACACATTTATTTATTTATATACATACATATTGTTGGATTTCATGTTTTATCTTTTATTATTATTTTAATCAAACTTGAAATTTCATGTTATAAAATGTGTATGTGTCATGTTTTGAAGGGTTTTCATTACCTTAAAATCATTTAAATATTAATCAGTTAGTTTGCTTAAATATAATCTTACATTAACTAGAGAAAATCTTATAAATTCACAATCTTACACATTTTATATTATTACAAGCGTCTCAGAGCAGGTAAGATACTGATTAGACTCCAGGAAGGTGTCTCTGAGGATTACACACACCCACACACGCTCACCCACACACGCTCACCCACACACGCTCACTCACACACACCTCACACACACACACACACACAGACTGAGGAACATGAAAGTATCTAGAACACATTTCTCTAACTTAAACTTAATATAGTTTGCTTAAACTTAATATAGTTTGACTAAACAAAATTAGTAAGATAATAGAAAGTAGCATTTAATCGTTTAACAATTGTGATCAGTTCAGAGGAAAGAATCTTCAGCTAAAAACACCAGCGTGTCTAACAAAGAGCCATAAAACTTTATCTATGGTATGTAACCTCCAAGGCTTATCTAACAAGCAGAAGAGCCCCGTAACCATGACAACGGGTTGTTTAAACCAATCAGAGACAGAGCCTGCTAAAATCGGTGATAAGGTGCAGAGGCAGAGGGCAGATCAGTGCATTTGCTGGGAGACTCAACTGTTGAAGGTTGGTTCGGTAAAATGCCCATTGTATGCATACAATTGTATCTTGTTTAATGATTTCTGAATACTTGTAATCCGTTGTCAAATAAATCTTTTGAACTAAGGTGCCCGCTTCAGCTGTTTTGAACACGACGGTGGCTCTCTAGCCACAACAATACATAATCACATGATTAACATATACTACACAGGTTGTGTGACAGGTTATTGCACAGGTAGTGGCTTTGAGATTGAATTATGATGGTAAAGTAGATACATAGATACTGTATCATGATACAGCCTAGTATCAGCCTAAATACAGCCACATAGTGCAGCATCAATAATAAACATATTAGCTGTCACTAGGCCTGTCGCGATAAACAATAAATCAATTAATCGCATGATAAAATTATCGACTTCATTTTCATTTATCGGCTTTATCATTTCTTCGTTTCTCTTTCTACTGAAGACACTGGATGACAAAAGGCTCAACTCCGTTGCTCTTCACTGATCCCTCCCTTTCTCTTAAATCTTTTACCGATCCAAAATCTTTTTTTTGGATCATTAAAAACGTTGGTTACGTACTGTAACCCCAGATTCCATGAGTTTAGACACAGCCCTTTAAGGCTATCGCTAGTGGGTTTATCCCGGCGCGCGCAGTGCAGCACTGACAACTTTAGTCCACGCCCACCTACTGTGTGGGCCTCACCCCCGGTCCGTATAAATTACGGTGAGACCAGGTAATCGGCTCCCAAATAGCTTTTTTTTCTTCAGCCATTTAAGAACCAGTGAGGCCCAGAGCTTAAAGGGCTGCGCCTATACTCATAGAATCTGGGGTTACAGTACGTAACCAACGTTCTATTTCGTATATGCTTCGCCCTTTAAGGCTATCGCTAGTGGGTTAAAGGCAAAGCAGGATGTAGTCTATGCCTCACTGGGTCCATTCAGACACAATATGAAGCGCCCGCTTGCACCAAAAAACATTTCATCACTCCGCCTTCTGTGTGCGTAATTACACGCTGCGTAATTACGCGTACCATGCTCAGGAGTACGCTGAGTAATTACAGTGAGACCTGGAGGGGTGTGTTTGGGAGGAACGGCCCCCCTGATCTGAACCTGAGTGGTGTTCTGTTGTTGGACTTCTGTGCTTGTCATGGATTGTCCATAACGAACACCATGTTCAAGCATAAGGGTGTCCATATGTGCTCTTGGCACCAGGACACCCTAGGCCGCAGTTCAATGATCAACTTTGTCATCGTCTCATCTGATCTGCGGGCACGTCTTGGACACTCGGGTGAAGAGAGGGGCGGAGCTTTCCACTGATCACTACCTGGTGGTGAGTTGGCTCCGATGGTGGGGGAGGATGCCGGTCAGACCTGGCAGACTCAAACATATTGTGAGGGTTTGCTGGAAACGTCTGGCATAGTCTGTGAGACAGAGCTTTAACTCCCACCTCCGGGAGAACTTTGAACATGTTCCGGGGGAGGTGGGGGACATTGAGTCCGAGTGGGCCATATTCCATGCCTCTATTGTCGAGGCGGCTTACCGGAGCTGTGGCCGCAAGGTTGTCGGTGCCTGTCGCGGTGGCAACCCTCGAACCCAATGGTGGACACCGTCAATGAGGGATGCTGTCAGGCTGAAGAAGGAGTCCTATTGTGCCTTTTTGGCCTGTGGGACCCCGGAAGCAGCTGATGGGTACCGGCAGTCCAAGCGACATGCAACTCGGGTGGTCGCTGAGGCAAAAACTCGGGCATGGGAGGAGTTCGGAGAGGCCATGGAGAATGACTTCCGCACGGCTTCGAGGCAATTCTGGTCCACCATCCGGCGTCTCGGGGGGGGGAAGCGGTACACCACCAACACTGTTTATAGTGGGGGTGGTGTGCTGCTGACCTCCACTCAGGATGTTGTGGGTCGGTGGGCAGAATACTTTGAAGACCTCCTCAATCCCATCGGCACGTCTTCCACTGAGGAAGCGGAGCCTGGGGACTCTGGGTCAGGCCCACCAATCTCTGGTGCTGAGGTCCCTGAGATGGTTAAAAAGCTCCTCAGTGGCAGGGCCCCAGGGGTGGATGAGATTCGCCCAGAGTTCTTTAAGGCTCTGGATGTTGTAGGTTTGTGTTGGCTTACGCGACTCTGCAATATTGCGTGGACATCGGGGGAAGTTCCCCTGGATTGGCAGACCCGGGTGGAGGTTCCCCTATTCAAAAAGGGGGACCGTAGAGTGTGTTCCAACTACAGGGGGATCACACTGTTAAGCCTCCCTGGTAAGGTCTATTCGGGGGTTCTGGAGAGGAGGGTCCGTCGGATAGTCGAACCTCAGATTCAAGAGGAGCAGTGCGGTTTTCATCCTGGTTGTGAAACACTGGACCAGCTCTACACTCTCAACAGGGTCCTGGAGGGTGTGTGGGAATTTGCCCAACTGGTCTACATGTGCTTTGTGGACTTGGAGAAGGCGTTCGACCGCATCCCTCGGGGAACCCTGTGGGAGGTACTCTGGGAGTATGGGGTACCGGGCCCTTTGATACGGGCTGTTAGGTCCCTGTATGACCGGTGTCAGAGCCTGGTTCACATTGCCAACAGTAACTTGGGCTTGTTCCCAGTGAGAGTTGGATTCCGCCAAGGTTGCCCTTTGTCACGGATTCTGTTCATAGCTTTTATGGACAGAATTTCTAGGCACAGCCAAGGTGTTGAGGGGATCCGTTTTGGTGGCCTTAGGATTGCGTCTCTGCTTTTTGCAGACGATGTGGTCCTGTTGGCTTCATCAGATCGTGATCTACAGCTTTCGCTGGAGCGGTTCGCAGCCGAGTGAGTGAGTGCCCTCTCTGGGTCAGGGAGGAGGTCCTGCCCCAAGTGGAGGAGTTCAAGTATCTTGGGGTCTTGTTCACAAATGGACCAAGTGGCTAGGGATAGGGAAGTCTGGGCCTTCCTACTTAGGCTGCTACCCCCGCGACCCGACCCCGGATGAGCAGAAGAAATTGGATGGATGCACAGGAGCGCCCCGGAGAGAAAAAGGTTTCCGACGGGGAAAAAAAAGGGGGGGGGAAGGCTGAAAGCAGTCCTGCTGCCTAGAATGGAAAAGAACAGAGGTTACAAATTGTAACCATGTAACAGTTAGCAGAGCAGGTCAACAGCTCTTCAATATGAACTGATTAATAACAAATGAACTGATTAGTAATCAAATGAACTGATTAGTAACAGTAGTCATGAACTGATTAGTAACCATAAAAACAGCAGTCACAAACTTGTGACTGATAATAAATATCTCACACTGTAACTGCATGCTGACAGATTTGAGTTTAAAACGAAATTCCATGAAAACAGTAAGATTCATTCTGTTAAAGCACTAAGAACAGAATGGGTCATGGAGAAAGCAGAAACATCACGCAGATAGGGCCTCCACCGCTGTCACTATCAGAAAACCGTTAAAGCTGCCAAATGTAAATTCTTCTCTGATTTAATTGTCTCCAACTCCCACAACCCCCGAGTTCTTTTCTCCACCCTGAACTCAGTTCTACACCTCAGTGAGCCTTCACCTCTGGAAGCCTCAACTGAGCTGTGTGAAAACTTCCTCCATTTCTTTTTAGAAAAAGTGGCAAACACCCGGGCACTCATTTCTCCACCAGCTCATGATCTGTCCATCCCATCTCAGTGTGTGGCTGTGTTTGACCACTTTGAGCCCATCTCTCTGCCCTCTCTGGAGCAGGTAATGTGCAGCATGAAGCCATCTGGTTCCCCCTTTGATGTGGTCCCCCCTCGACTGCTAAAGGAAGTTTTTCCTACCCTGGGTCCTTTTATCCTCGCTATTCTGAATAACAGTTTATCCTCAGGTGTGGTGCCAAAGACTTTTAAACATGCTGCTGTCCAGCCCCTCCTGAAAAAAACCTAACCTTGACCCCTCAGTCATGTCCAACTTCCGGCCTGTCTCCAGACTCCCATTCACCTCTAAACTACTGGAAAAAATTGTGGAGTCTCAGTTGAAACAGTTTTTGGGGGATCACACTATCCTTGAGTTATTCCAATCTGGCTTCAAATCTCTCCATAGCACTGAAACTGCTCTACTGAAGGTTTTTAATGACATTTTCATATCCACAGACGCAGGTGATTCTGTGCTGCTTGTCCTATTGGACCTTACATCTGCTTTTGACACCATCGACCACAACATCCTCATTTCTAGACTGGAGCAGTGGGTGGGCATCACAGGGTCAGCCCTTAAATGGTTTGGGTCCTACCTCTCTGACAGAACCTTCTGTGTCAATATCAAAGATTTTAGTTCGACATCGACAGCGCTCCAGTGGGGGGTACCGCAGGGGTCCATCCTCGGTCCCCTTCTCTTTTCTTTATACCTGCTGCCACTAGGTGCTATCTTCCGCAAACACGACATACCCTTTCATTTCTACGCCAATGACTGCCAAATTTACTTCCCCCTGAGGCACAGAGGCACACGCTCTATTCAGCCTCTTCTTGACTGCCTGGCTGACATCCAGGACTGGATGGCTTTAAACTTCTTAAGCTTCAATGAGAAGAAGTCTGAAGTCATGCTGTTCCATCCCAGTGGCTCACTCATGAACCATGACATTGACCTTTTCTCTCTAGCCCTGCTAGAGAAACAAAAGGTCACTAATCTGGGGGTGATAATGGACCCGTCCTTAAAACTCAACAGTCACGTAAACATGATGGTCAAATCCTGTTTTTTTTCGGCTGAGACGGCTGTCTAAGCTGAAGCCTATACTCTCCAAAAAGAACCTTGAGACAGTGATCCACGCCTTCATAACATCTAGGCTTGATTACTGCAATTCACTTCTGTTTGGAATCAGTCAGTCCTCCATTGCTCGTCTACAACTGGTCCAAAATGCTGCAGCCCGATTTTTAACTGGTACAGGCTATAGAGAGCACATCACGCCAGTTTTGGCCTCCCTGCACTGGCTACCCATTCACCTTCGGATCCATTTCAAAATTCTCATGTATGTTTTTAAATCACTGAACAGTTCCGCCCCATCCTATCTCACTGATCTTCTGCAGCCATATGTCCCACCGCGCTCTCTGAGGTCAGCAGACCAGATGCTTCTCTCAGTCCCAGAAACCCGTCGTAAGCTCAGAGGTGACAGGGCTTTCTTTGTCGCAGGTCCACGACTGTGGAATGAGTTGCCACTGAGTGTCCGGCAGGCTCCCACACTCTCAGTCTTTAAGTCTCGCTTGAAGACCCACTTCTATTCGCTTGCCTTTAACACGGTGTGATTTGCTTTGGTCCGGTCTGTTCTCTACTCTGTTGGCCATTTTAGTTAGCTTCTGCTGCTATTTGTATCTGTATTTCTATTTTATGTTTTCCTGTCTGCTGTGCATGTTTGTTTCTTTTGTACAGCACTTTGGTTGGCCTTGTTGCTGTTTTAAGTGCTATATAAATAAATTGGTATGGTATGGTATATGCTCTGGAGATCCTCCTCGAGCGACCCAAGGGGGGGGGCTCCCAGAAAGGGCCTGGGAACGCCTCTGTGCTGCGCTCAGGCTGTGGGCTCACATCTGAGTTGATGTGAGCTGACGCGCACTGAGGGGAGGCGTGAGCACCTTTAGAAATGTGACGCCGTTTGAGTGGAGATTGCAGTTTCCATGGGGAAACACGTTTGTTCCCGCTGCGGTCAGAAATGTCAGAGCACAACCTGGGCTGAAAGCGGGGGTCTTTTCTGGGCTCGGTCTGCTGAAAAGAATAATTTCTAGCTGCTGTGTCAAGCGAGCGTTTTGTGTGATTTCTCGAGCTGCGGTGACTTTTAAAAGCCTGTTTTGAGGTTACCGGCTCGTTTTGTGTGGAGGATGTGTGAAGAGAAGCTGCTGTGAGATCATTCGATCTGACAGTCAGGAGGGGGCAGCTTCATCAGGTGGTGCACAGTACCGAGGGAAAGTTCCGCTCAGTAAACCCCTCCACTCTGGTGATGGGGGCGAAGGTGGAGACAGGTGCCCTCAGCTTACTAGGTCCGGCTGCAGCCTCGTTTCAGTAAGACGTCACTGCTGGGAAATGAGGCCAGATGAGCTCAGGGCGGTGAGCTTGGGTGGAGCCAAATCTTCCTGCTAGATCATCCGATCTGGGCGGGGGGAGGAGAGGAACGGAAAGTCCCTTTGTGTCAGCCGCCTTCTGGATTATGCCAGGCAGCTCCAAGAGGAGGGCACCGACGGCTGGGAGCGGTGTGTTCGCCAATGCGGAAAGACCCGGGGGGGGTGAGCATCCGCTCGGCCCCCCGTTCCAACACTACGCTCTCCAGGAGGGAATGAGCAGTGGGGCTGCTGCTGACGTCGCCTTTTCTGGAGGAATCATCCAATTCGCTCTGTGACTCGGCGTCAAAAAAGGCAATGGCGTCAACCAGCGAACAGTCCCCCATCACAGAGAGGCACTCCTCGATGTTGGCCTTGAACAAGGCTGCTCATCTCTGCCTCTTCTCAGGAGGGAGGAGGTCACAGAGATTGCAGGAGGAGGCGAGGTCGGCGTGGCGAGGACCCAGGCATCCTTCACAGATGTCGTGCCGGTCAAAACTCAGCATGTAGCCAGTCTTGCAGGATGGGCACAAGCGGATGGTGCTGGTGCTGGACATTATATTCTTGTAAAAGCAATGCTTGTTGCTTGGTGAAGAAAAATTGGGAGCCGATTACCCGGTCTCACCGTAATTTATACGGACCGGGGGTGAGGCCCACACAGCAGGTGGGCGTGGACTAAAGTTTTCAGTGCTGCGCTGCGCACGCCAGGATAACCCCACTAGTGATAGCCTTAAAGGGCGAAGCCTATACGAAATAGAACAGCTAAGCTGAGAAACTAAGCTACGAGCTAGGCTAACAAGCTGACCTCAGGAAAAACCTCTGGCTTGCTAAAACTCCAAAATTCACGGTTGAAACCCGTGCCTTCGTTTAAAAAGTTTTTTTTTCCTCTGCAAAAAGAATCTGAGAACTTGTTTACTGATTTTTTTAATTAAAAGCTTTGTGTGACAAATGCTATGCTAAAGAACCGAAAAACAGGAATGAGAGACGGTCCATGTCACGTCAAGGGGCCTCCCTATCATTTTCCTTAAAGAGAAACTCTGCTCGCTCCCTCACTATCCATCCTTCGGTTTACTCTTATACTGCCATCCAGTGGTCAAAAAAGGTACTCCACACAAAAAATGAACCATTTCTGATTAAATTTGACAATAATTATTAATTGTCAAATTTCAAACAATATTATCTTTAATCACAATAATGTCTGAGACAATCATCCAGCAACATTTGTTATTGTGACAGGCCTAACTGTCACAAGCTTATATTAGTCATATTAGTTGTCACAGATGTGGTTTGGTGCAGTTATTGCCAATTGTTCAGTGTTATTTATCAAGAGTACAGTAATCTGACAGCTTGTGGATAATAGCTGTCCTTTAGTCTTTTTGTACGTGATGGCAGACTCCTGTCTCGTCTGCCTGAGGGTAGTAGAGGGAAGAGTCCTTGTGCTGGGTGGGTGTGGTCCTTAATGATGCTGCGTGATTTACGCAGACATCGACTGTGGTAGATGTCCTGGATGGTGTGGAGACAGCTACCAGTGATGTCCTCTGCTGTTTGCACCACCCTCTGTAGTGCTCTCTCACTGGTGCAGTTCTTGTACCACCCTGTGATGCAGCCTGTCAGCAGGCTCTCAGTGGTGCAACTATAGAAGTTTGTGAGGATGCTGGTGTTTGTACCAAACTTCTTTAATCTTCTTGGGAAGTAAAGTCTTTGTCGGGCTTTCTTGGCCGCAGTGTCTGTATGTAAAGTCCAGGACAGATCCTCAGTAACGTGACTGCCGAGGAACTTGAACCTGCTGACTTGCTCCACCTAAGCGTTGTTTATGTTGATGGTGGTTAATTCTGTGTCAAATAAGCATGAGATCCTGAACTGTTTCAATAGACATTTTGTTGCTTCTAGTTCCTTGTTTTCCAGTTACTAATGGAAAATCAGCTACTTCTCCTTTAAGCCAAACATCTACAAATCAGATCTCTCCTACAAGTCAATCCTCAGTACACCACACCTTTTCACTGCCATTGTTTTTGGTTAGCGAGGTTAATAAATTGTTAAAAGGTCTAGATTGTAAGAAATCTGCAGGCCCTGATGACCAGATTACAGAAGAGCATTTGTGTACCATACAGTAACACTAATTTAAATGTTTTTTTAGTACTGTTTGTTGGCTTTGTATTGAACTGGGTTCACATTTGAACTTGTTTTTATGTGGTGTAATGTATTGTAAAGTAGACTCCCTGATATTAGCTTATTAATGCAGTTGTGGTATTTATTATTGGTTGCAAATAATTTTACCACTTTTTTTCCCATTCCTCACATTCACAACACTCAATTTAGCCATTGTCATTTAAATTGTATTTGGGCATGTAATGCAGCAGAGCTTCGTCTGATCAAATATATATATTTTGGCATGCACTTTTGTCTGCAAGGTATTTCACGTATTAATATTGCGTACTGTAATATTTGCAGTGACAGCAAATTTTAAATATATTGCGCAGCTGTAAAGTTTTATCTTTCTCTGCCAGTGTCATTTTATTACCATCATTTACTGTAAAACTGTTTGGTGCTTACTTGTGGGTTTTTTTTTTTTATGTTTTCCCAGCTTTTCTCCTCCGGTATTTTTTGTAGCAACACACCACAGTTTGATGACTTGTTTGGTTTTTCTGTTCAAGACGTGAAGGTGGAGGTGAGCAGAGGACGCAAACTGGTAAGTAGTTCTAAAATTGTCAGATCTTCAGAAACCTAATCAATGTGCTGGACTTCCCTTAATTTTTGTTTCTCATTTGTTGGTTTTAGTTTTGTCCTTGGTGTAAGAAAAGAGGTGGCACCTCTGGGTGTGAACTGAGACGCTGTAAGAAGTCTTTCCATTACCCTTGTGCTATTGAGGAGGGAGCCAGAACTTTTCAAGATAAAAAAAACGAAAAATATGGGTCAGTTTGACATTTTAAAAATAGTATCCAATTCTAGGAAAATGTTTGGAAGATATTTTTTTAAAGAAGTTATTATGGGTTTTTTTATGCAGACTGTACTGTTTAAACCACAAGGAAGAAGGTAAGCGGGCAGCTCCGCATGTCCTTTGTTACTTTTTATTATACAACAAGATATAATTATAGGATTTTGCCCTTTTTTACCAGAAAATGTTGATTCTGCAAAAGGGTCCAAGTCTTCCAAGAAGTCTAGCGAAGCCAGTCCATCTCAGGTTTGTGTGTTTTCAGATTTACACTGATAATATTTTTGACAAAACCTATTTAAAGGGAAAAAAGCTGCTAACTGTGTTAAATTTCAGCCTCTTGTGATATTACATCTATGCGTAAAATTAATAAAATAAATATGAAGCTAGACCAATTACGGGTATTTTCCGTTTAAAAAAAATCCAAATTAACAGATGAGGTTAGGTTTGGCCAGAATGTCATTGTCAAACAATTATATCCATGTTTTAATTTTATGAGGATAATTGTCCTGCCTGTAACAAGACAGAGGGAAAACTAGATAAAAAAAAATTCCTACAAAAATGCAATGTGAATGATTGTTGCAGAAGAACTTGCTGAAAAACAGCTGAAATTAGCTATAAAAAACTGAAATGTAGCTGAAATGAAAGAAGCCTAAATTAGCTAAAGAAATCAGAAGGAACACATACAGTGTTCCCTGAATTAGGTTTAAATAAGCAGAAATGAGCAAATAAATTGGGAAATTAGCTAAAAACAAAGCTGAAATCAAAACAAAAATAGTAGCTGAAAAGGCAGAAAGAAGCTTAAACTATCAGAAGGAAGTGGAAAGAACTGAAACAAGCACAAAAATGTGGAACTGGCTGAAAAAGACAAAATTAGCACAAAACAGTTCAATAGTAGCTGAAATAAATGAAACTAACAGAAATAAGCTGAAAGGAGCATAACAATCTGAAATTAGTAGAAATTTGTTAATTAGGCAGAAATTGGCAGAAATTAGCAAAAAAAAAACGTATGTATCTGAAAACAGCTGAAACTGGAGAAATTGCATTTCCGGCGAAAATGCAGTGTGAATACTTTTTGCTTAAGAACTTGCTAAAAAACAGCTGAAAGTAGCTAAAAGGCATTCTGAATTTTAGCTGAAAAGAAAGAACAAGCTTAAATTAGACGAAAGCAGAAAAACACATATTTGCTGAATTAGGTTTAAATAAGCAAAAATGAGCACAGAAATTATGAAATGGGCTAAAAAAGCTGAAATTAGAAAAAAGTAGCTGAAAAGACAGAAAGAAGCTTAAACTACAAGAAGGAAGTGGAAAGAGCTGAAATGAGCTAAAAAAAAATGTGGAATTAGGTTGAAAAAGCTAAAATTATCTTTAAAAACGGCTAAATAGCAGCTGAAATTGCAGAAAAGTTAAAACTTTCTGAAAAAAGCTGAAATGTGCATGCATAACAAGATGAAATTAGCAGAAAGAAGTTAATTGGGCTGAAAGTAGCAAAAATTACCATGAAAAACTGGAATTTATCTGAAAATAGCTGAAATTAGCTATATAAAAAAAAGCTAGCTGAAAAGGTATAACAAACTTAAATCAGCAGAAAGAAGCAGAGAGAGCACGTGCTTGCCCAATTAGGCCAAAAGAGGATTAAATGAGCACAAAAAAGTGGAATTTATCTGAAAAAAGCTGAAATTGGGGGAACAAAATGGCCGAAGAGAAGCTAAAAATGCAGAAAGAAGCTTAAATTACCAGAAAGAAGTGAAGAGAGCACATTTTTTCTGAATTGGGCTGATAAAAGTTGAAATGAGTACAAAAATGTGGAATTAGCTGGAAAAGCTCAAATTTACATAAAAACAGCTAAATAGTAGCTGAAATAGCAGAAAAGGCTGAAACTTGCATAAATAAACTGAAAGGAGCATAAAAAGCTTAAATTAGCAGAAAGTTAGAAGAAGCACAAAAATGTTGAAGTTAGCAAAACAAATCCAAAAGGATCCAACATTTTTTCAGTCAGGTGAAAAATGACTGGAAAAAATGTTGGATTTTATACCTGGATTATTGAGCATGGACTTTGTTGAAATCCAAAAGGAGCACAAAACAGCTGAAATTAGCTGAAGAAAAGTTTTAAATTTGCACATGAGGAAGCTGAAAGAAGCTGAACCAGAACAAAATGTGAAAGGAGCAGTAAAAGGTTGTAAACAGATCTAAAGAGCTGAAGGATGTAAAATGAGCTCAATTCATTTTATATGAGGAAAAAAGTAGGGGTGCACCGATTGCAGTTTTCTGGCCAATCACCGATTTCTAAAAAGTCTGACTTGCTGATTCCGATTTTGGCCGATACCGATTTTGTTTTATAAGTGACACTGTCAGGTGTTATAAGGTCACAATGCACCTTCAATTTTCCAATCTTATTTTATTGAAAAACACCCTTGAACAATATCCTAGAAACAACACAAAGTTGTTTTAACTGGCCATGAGGTAGTGCTCTGAAATATAAATGAAGTTCAGACAATTGTTGTTAAAACTAAAAACATCGGTAAAATCGGTTTCTCAGGTAAGTATCGGCTGATTTCCTATTTCCCAAAATTAAGGAATTTTAAATTAAATTGGCCGATTTATCGGTGCACCCCTAGAAAAAAGTGGTAAAAAAGGCAAAATATTTCAAAAAACTAAAGTTGCACCAATACCAAAAGTCATAGCACCCTTCTCCTGAACGAGCTGAACATTTTGATGTATGATTTGTTGAAATGGTACAAAAATTGTGGAACGAGAAAGATGCTAGAAAATGTACAGAAGAAAAATGGATCACAATAGGGAATGCTTCATAAACGTTCACACAATGAGTTTGGACAGTTTTATCTTAACAGGATCATTATGTGAGTATTATACAGCCGTGTTTTATTTTTAAATTAGCAGTTTTTTTGTTTCCACTCATATAAGTATGGTATTGTAACCGTAAAAATGTGTTTTAATTTTGTTAAGGTTGTATTGCTTTCATTACACAAGAGGAAAAGCAATGGTAAGTGTAAGGTAGTTCAAAGACCTCTTTTACATAGTTCTGTTTTTTTTTTGTTGTTGTCATAAATTAAACTTTTTGGGGTTTTTTTGTCAGGGGCCTTCAGTGACTCATCAAATACAACTCTTGGATCTTTAAAGGTATGCTCTACTGACAGTTAAAAATTTATTTGTCTTTTAATTCTATGTATATGTCATTATGGTGACTGGGATATTTTGTTCTTTTTTTTTTTTTTTGCTTTTCAGAGACGCTTGAGTTTTACTGACCAGTAAGTGTGGAAAAAATACACAATCAGGACTTGGGTATCTTTTCAAATGTCCATCCATCCATCCATCCATTTTCTTCCGCTTATCCGGGGTCAGGTCGCGGGGGTAGCAGCTTAAGTAGGGAGGTCCAGACTTCTCCCCAGCCACTTGGTCCAGCTCCTCCGGGGGAATCCCAAGGCGTTCCCAGGCCAGCCGAGAAACATAGTTCCTCCAGCGTGTCCTGGGTCTTCCTCTGGGTCTCCTCCCGGTGGGACGTGTCTGGAACACCTCACCAGGGAGGCGTCCAGGAGGCATCATAAACAGATGCCCGAGCCACCTCAACTGGCTCCTCTCGACGTGGAGAAGCAGCGGCTCTACTCTGAGTCTCTCCAGGATGACTGAGCTTCTCACCCTATCTCTAATGGAGAGCCCAGACACCTTGCGGAGAAAACTCATTTTGGCCGCTTGTATCTGAGATCTCGTTCTTTCGGTCACAACCCAAAGCTCATGACCATAGATGAGGGTAGGAACGTAGATTGATCGGTAAATTGAGAGCTTCGCCTTTTGACTCAGCTCTCTCTTCACCACGACAGACCTGTACAGCGCCTGCTTCACTGCAGACGCTGCACCTATCCGTCTATCGATCTCACGCTCCATTTTTCCCTCATTCGTGAACAAGACCCCAAGATACTTGAACTCCTCCACTTGAGGCAGGACCTCCTCCCTGACCCAGAGAGGGCACTCTACCATTTTCCGGCTCAATACCATGGCCTCGGATTTGGAGGAACTGATCTTCATTCCGGCCGTGTCGCACTCAGCTGCGAACCGTTCCAGTGAAAGCTGTAGATCACGATCTGATGAAGCCAATAGGACCACATCATCTGCAAAAAGCAGAGATGCAATCCTAAGGCCACCAAAACGGATTCCCTCAACACATTGGCTGCGCCTAGAAATTATGTCCATAAAAGTTATGAACAGAATCGTGACAAAGGGCAACCTTGGCGGAGTCCAACTCTCACTGGGAACAAGTCCGACTTACTGCTGGCAATGCGGACCAGGCTCTGACACCGGTCATACAGGGACCTAACATCCCGTATCAAAGGGCCCGGTACCCCATACTCCCAGAGTACTCCCCACAGGGTTCCCCACAGGGTTCCCCAAGGGACGCGGTCGAACGCCTTCTCCAAGTCCACAAACCACATGTAGACCGGTTGGGCAAACTCCTATGCACCCTCCAGGACCTGCTGAGAGTGTAGAGCTGGTCCAGTGTTCCACGACCAGGACAAAAACTGCACTGCTTCTCCTGAATCCGAGGTTCGACTATCCGACGGACCCTCCTCTCCAGAACCCCCGAATAGACCTTTTTCAAATGTATCATTTTGAATTAATTTTGTTCATTTGGTCACATAACTTATTTTACAAGTTTGTATTAATCTTTATTTGTCATTTTAATTATTGGTAACTGAATGTGCTTTACAAAATATAGACAAAAAATAGAAACCAGAGCAGGGCTAAAGGACACATCCAGGCCTCCCTTGCAAAATAGATCTGTGATCTCAATGGGATTTGCCTCATTAAATAAAGGTTAATAATAATATGCAGAGAATTTAGTTAGTTTAGAGACACGCAGATGCACACTGGCCATTCAGAAATCACAGATAGAGCCGGCTTCGTCCCGCACAGATGTAAGTGTTTAGAAATTAAGTGAGCATCACAGAACTAAGAGGCATGGAGCAGATCTAGCGATGTTGATGTGGAGTGCAAAGCATTAAGTGTGTAACAAACATCTGCACAGTGACGGTTCCAGGGGATGTCACTAAAACTTCCAGTTATAACACTACCAACTTAATCAAGCATCTCCAGAGATTTCACCCTAAAGAGCACGCTGAGTTTGTTGAACAGAATTCAGCACTGTTTTTCTGTATCGGATCGGTATCGGCAGATACTAAACAGCAAATATCGGTATCGGAAGTGGAAAAAGTGGATCAGTGCATCCCTAGTTACTACCGCTCTTTGCAGCACAAAGGTGCATCAGGGGTGGGTTGGTGACTTGACAAAAGTCCAGTTAGGATATCTACATGTTTGGAGAGGTTCTTGGATGTGGTTTTGTTTTATTTCCTTTCCTTCAGTCCTCGTGGGGACGTTTGTCAAGATAGTCTGGAGTTCTAAAGACGGAAAGTTTGTGTTCCAATGGGCGGTGAGAGTCAAACAGAAGAAACTGTTGTGGATTTTCCTTTTCATAAATTGTCTCAACATAGAAACAGGTGAAATAAAATAAGTGCTTTCACTTAAAACAATTTTGAGTGATTTATTGACATACAGAGTGTGTTTTTTCACAGTCTGCAAGAAAGAGTGCACAGAAGACAATGTCAGATTCTGCTTTATACCTCTCCTCCGCGTGATAGTAGAAACGTATCGGCCAAGGCTAAATCCTTGGTTTCCAAAGAACTGGGTGAAAGTTTAACTGCACTTGGCTGTTTTTAACTGTAAACAGGAACCGGGCCGAACCAAACTGCGCACAGTATTTCTCCATAGACAGATGAAGAACAAACATGAGGACAAAACTGATGTAGCAAATATTAGTACAGCACAGAACCATTTGTTTAAGTTAGTTTCCCTCAATGTTGAGGCTTCCATCACTTTCCATGTGCACCAAACAGTCTAAACATGGCAGCTTGTTGTCGTTGGCATCCTCTCTGGTGAATTTGATGTTATCGACTGAGTTGATGTGTCTCATGAAGACTTCTACTTCTTAGCTTGGGCTTAGACCCAGGGATCGTCCACATATTTGAACCAGTGTTGTCAGTGTTGTTCCCTTGGAGTTCAGGGCTCTCGTCCACTTTCTCCACATAGGTATTGGCCACAATTTATGACACCGGACATCCCATGGTCCAACCATGCTTCTGCTAGTAAAAACTTAATTAAACTTTAAATATGTGATGGAAAGACAGAGGTCCAGCAGGGTCAGATCTGTTCCAGGGTGAAATTAGTCCTGTTGTTAAGGTCCATCCAGCCATCAATTATCTTTACCCGCTTCTTCCTTTTTGGGTTGCGGGACAGGTTGCAAGTCCATCACAGGGCCACTAACTTCCTGAAGCATTTTCTGACAGTTTGCACTGCTTCTGATGTGGGTACGCAAGTGAAAAGTGAGGTGACAAAAAATAAAGAGTTTCTCCTAGAGCCAGCTTGAAATAATGGGAGTTTGTTTACTAAATGGAAAATTTTCTTAGTTTTAATATTTGACATGCTGTAGTGTCTTGTAATTTGATCTACTTGATGTACCTAGGGTGGATTGCTCTCTTCAGGTCGAGGGTGAGGTTCTACCTCAAGTGGAGGAGTTCAAGTATCTCAGGGTTTTGTTCACGAGTGAGGGAAGAATGGAGCATGAAAGACGGATTGGTGCAGCATCTGCAGTATTGTGGACTCTGTACTGGTCCGTTGTGGTGAAGAGAGAGCTGAGCTGTAAGGCAAAGCTCTCTGTTTACTGGTCGGTCTACGTTCCTACCCTCACCTATGCTCACGAGCTCTGGGTAGTGACCGAAAGAATGAGATCATGGATACAGGCGGTTGAGCATTTTCATCTTTCAATCACTTCTTGGTCTGCTGCCTTCATACATCTCGTCCTACATGTCACTGCGTGAGTGCAGCTACAGCGTGCGCTCTCAGGACATTATTGCATGCAGTGTTCCCTCAGTGTGGACTGAACTTGGCGACAGGGCCTTCTCCTACTCTGCTCCTGTAAAACCTTGTAAAAAGATATGAAGCTCTCGACTTTGATCTTTGTAAGAGATTTAAACAACTTAAGTTCATGGCAAAAACCAACGCAGACATGTTCCTGTTTTTAGTATTTTACATCGCTTTATAATGTAGCTGTTTTTTATTTTGTTTTACATCACTTCTTTTATTTACTTTTCATTTTATATGCGTTTATATGAATGTTTATTGCTGTCTGTACCTCATATGTGGTTTTTGTTTAAAACAAGTCTCTTGTAAATGAGTTCTCATGGCTCATTGAGACTAACCTGGATAAGTTGAATGAATAAAAAGAAATCCTAAAAGGTTTTAAATTGCTTTACAGGTGTCTAAAGTGTTTAAGTGGTTGATGTTCAAGTAAACATTTTTGGTTGTAATGTTTAATCTTTTTTTTAATGCGATCCATCTTTTTTACTCTAAATTGTAAAGTACTTAGTATTTGCATTTCTTATGTTATTGTGTCATTGTGTCATAGGATAGAAGAGCAGAGTACTAACAAGAAAACTAAAAAACGGAACAGGATAACATCAGTTGATTCTTCGGATTCAGGTAAACCTTCACCCAAAGATAAACTTCAGTGATCTGTACTTCACACACTGATACATGTCCATCTGCTTTTTCTTTATTTCACAGCTTTAGCAGAACTTATACCCCCTTTAGAATCAGATTTAGAAGAAAGTGGAAGTTTTCTGACGCAGCAACAAGTAGGTCCACTGTTTGATTTTTCTCTAAGACATTAGAATTTCTAGGCATTGAATTGATTTAATAATTTTGTGCCTTTTCTTTTTTCTCTCCCCATAACTATTGATTTTCTACACCCGTCAGTCCCCTGAACCTCAGTTCAACGGGTATCACATGTTTCATTCTTAACAATTTAATAGCTCATTGGGAATTCTGATGAAAACTAGTCATGGTTATTCAGTCACATTGTTTGTGTTGGCTTCTTTAATATGTATTTTTGATTATTCTGATTTGGAGCTTTTGTTTGATAATGGTGGATACCTGAATCTGATGGGTTTTTTTTCTTCAAAGCAAATACTGTGAAGGACCCTCTGGACCCTCTGTGGGTAAGCAGCTAAAAGACATTCTGTGTAAGACGGCTAAAATGTCATGCAGAAATTGGTTTTAACGATCCAGTCTTACTGTCTGCATTCAGAATATCAAGTGGAGGTTGAGAGCACAGATGTAAATGCAGAAGACATCACCTTCACTGACTCTGTGAGTTTTCTGATTCACTTTAACTAGTCCAGACTTTTCACCATTTAAATGTACTTTTCAATTTTAAATTCTCATTTTTAGCTTTTACTGCATGAAACATTTGAAATTTCAGTTTTATGCATTTGCTTTTAAAGAACATTAAATACTAAAAAAAAAAAAATGTGTACATGCAGTATACTGGGATGTGTTTATGGTGGTGTGATGTGAGATGTGTTGGTTTCTCCAAGGATGCTGAGTCAGATAGTTTGCTTCAACCTTTCCTGAACCACATCAGCTCTTCGTCAGACATTAAAGCTCCGACTCAAACAGTACAAGCAGATATTCACTGGGCCGAGAAAGAAGTTCAGACGATCAAGAAGGAACTTGACGGTGAGGTCTTCCCTGTTCAGTTTGTCCACATCTGATGACGACGGTGATGTTTCCTCCGATGTTGTTGTTGCTTGCAGACACCATTTTTGGGCAAAGTTTGTGCAGTTCTGCTGAACAAAACGCAGGCTTTTATGTAAAGTTAATAGTAAATAGATGCTCATCAGCAAACTCATAAACACTTGATGTAAGCATCTGTTTAAAACAAAACAGAGTAACAGTCATGTGTTGTCTTCAATCCTAAATGCCTACTCCATTGTGGTAACGAAGTTGGAGAAAGTTAAAGTTTGGCAATTAAAATACCGTAATTAGAGGCTGATGTTATCAAAAAAAAGTTAAAGGGAAGAGTGTTATTAGTTGTCTACAATATATTTATTTAGGGATGCACGATATTATCAGCATGGTATCGGTATCGACCGATATTGGCAATAAAATTAAATATCGGACATCGGCTATTCCATCAAAATAACTCACTGATATAAAAGGTGCTGTTTTAAGTTGATTTGTAATTAAGAAACTGTCAAGTATATCTATTAATGCACTACTTCTGCGCTTTTCACTTGTCGTTTGTGAACAGGTTGCGTTTAGATTTGTGAAAATGTACAAATTTGTGCTGTTCAAGTGTTGTCATTGTGTTAGAGAGTAAATGTCATGAAAAAATTTGACATTAAACATAATCCAAGTTGAAGTGTTACATCGTTTTCAGCCTCCTTTTTTGGCATCTGCATTTGGTAGCAGGCCAAACTGACAAAGACCATGCAGAATATTCTAGTATTTTAATTCCACAGCAGAGAAAGTTATGTAGTTTCTGTAAGTAGGTCTAGGGAAAAAAATATCTGTATTGGTATCAGCCAAATAAATTTTAACATATCGGATATCATCAAAACTCCAATATCGTGCATCCCTACACTTTTTGGTTTGTTTCATTGTTTGATAGGCTTTTTGTCTCTGATTATATTCCAGAATTTTTACTTCTTAAGAAAAAATGTTTTTCTTCTAGAAAATGACAACACCAATATTAATTGATCAAATTGTAAGAGTTACCAATAATTTTACAAAAAATACTTTTGTCTAGACCAAAGTAAATCGGGAGCAGAACAGCTTGTGAGATTTATTTTACTGAAACCCTTGTGTGCTTAAACTTTGTGAATCTGTCTCTATTTTCAGACTTCTTCCCTGCGCAGAGTCCCACCTACAGACCTGAGGTGTACACGAGTAAACCCGCTGTCCCAGAGCAAAACCTCAACGAGCCACCGCTCTCTCCAAAACCCGCTGCACCTCAGTCTCCATCCAGCAGCTCATCTATGACCATGGCTTTGTGTAAACCCATCTGTGTGACTCCTCTGTCTTCCTCACCACCTTCTCCCCCACAAGCACCAGTTTCAGACAAACCCCACTCACAGCCACAAGCACCCTCTTCAGACCCAGTGCCCATCGTGGACTCGGCCAGTTTCTGGAGGAACTGCAATGCAGCCAGTTGTACACAAACCATCTTTTCTGAATTTATTAACGAAATGAACGAGATCTCCAGCAGAATCCTGTCTGACCAGGCCAGCCAGGAAGGTAAGCAAAAAAAAACAAAAACGAGTAACTGTAGGTCTATGTCAGTTTATTTATGTGGGAAATAGTGCAACAGAAACATGCTGTCTTTCCACAGATTATAACCGTGCACTATCTGTGATGATGGCTTCTGGAAAACTTGCAGAGTTTGTATCCAAGCAGCAGGAAGGTAAACCGTTTGCTTTGTGATGTATTTTGTCGATGCTGACTTTGACATCGCAGCATTTTTCTGCTCATTTCTCTTTATTTTCATCGTCAGTTGTCTTTGGGTGAATTGTCCTGATTGGGTTTAGTCATTGCTTCTGTTGTTGATGTGCACATTTTGTGCAGTTCATCACAGAACGACCTGAGAGACTCTCACAGGCTGATACTGATTAAAACAGAGGGTAGAGCATAAATAAAATAAATAAAATTCAATCCAGCGAAGTGCCTGCCCAGTCTTAATGGAGAATAAGTTAAAACTGCTTCGAGTTGGACATGAAGTGAAAGCAGCTGTAAAAATATGAAATGATTAATGTTCTCGCTTTCAGTGTTTTTTAAATTTTTTTATTCCACCTGTTTGTGAATATTTCTATGACAGAGTTTAGGGCCACGCTAAGAAAAAAGAAAGGTAAAAGCCATAATATTATGAAAATAAAGTCCTACAAGACTTTTTTTTTTTACAGCTCTCGTTTATTTTTATTTTTTCCACAAGTTGGATCCACGACTTGACCTGTCAGTCCAGCATGTCAGCTAATGAGCAATCCAAAGCTAAATGAGTCGTAATATTAATCAAGTCAAGTCAGATTTATTTATAGAGCACATTTAAAACAGAAACTGTTACCAAAGTGCTTAACAAAAATATCACAACATCAATTAAAATGTAACAAGATATATTTACAGCACATGGAATAAAAATATAATACAGAAAACATAATTAGAAACAATGAAATACTAATTCAGATCTGATGACCTTGTGTTAAATAGGAATATGAATAATAACAAAAGCAAAAACTAACACTTTTGACATTTACAGTTGGTAATTGTTGGCAATGAAGAACTAGATCTAAATCCAATCACCCTGTGTTAAATGTCAATGAGTATAGATGTGTTTTTAGGAGAGATTTAAAAGCAGAGACTGAGGTGGCCTGTTGAATGTTGATGGACAGATTGTTCCAAAGTTTAGGGCCCATGACTGAAAAAGCTCGATCTCCTCTGAGCTTCAGCTGGTTTTTGGTACGGCCAAAAGCAGCTGGTCTGATGATCTCAAAGCCCGAGAAGGAGCATAAGGATGAAGAAGGTCAGAGAGGTATGATGGTGCAAGGCCGTTAATGCACTTGAATGTCAGCAGGAGAATTTTAAAATTGATTCTGACACGTACAGGAAGCCAGTGAAGAGAAGACAGAACCGGAGTAATGTGCTCAAACCTGCGAGTTCCTGTTAAAAACCGAGCTGCAGCATTTTGTACGAGCTGGAGACGTGAAAGTGAAGCCTGACTAATCCCAACATAAAGTGAGTTACAGTAGTCCAGCCGGGTTGTAATAACTGCATGGATTAGTTTTTCAAGGTCGGATCTGGACAGAACGGACTTAAGCTTTGCTATCTGGCTTAGCTGAAAGAAGCTTTTTTGTAGAACAGAGTTGATCTGTTTATTAAACTTGAAAGTCCGAGTCTAAAACTACCCCAAGATTGGTAACCGACTGCTTTAGATGAGGCTGAAGGGAGTGCAGGTTTACAGGATCAGTGACAGTGGTAGAGCTTGGGTTAAACACAATGACCTCAGTCTTCTGATCATTAAAACTCAAGAAGCTTGCAGCCATCCAAGTCTTGATGTTATCAAGACATTTTAGCAAAGGGTGGATGGAGCAGGAACTGTTTGGTTTTAAAGGCAGATAAATCTGAGAATCATCGGCGTAACAGTGAAACAAAATACCACGTTTCCTCAGGATTGACCCCAAGGGGAGCAGATACAATGAGAACAGAAGGGGTCCAAGAATGGAGCCTTGTGGGACCCCACAGGAAAGAAGGAGAGAAGCAGAAAAATTATTGTCAAAGTTAACACAGAAATGTAAGGATGGCACCATCTAGTGGGCCTTCCCCCTGTCTGTTCTCCCTTGTGTCTGAATTGATTGTCTGATTATCGTCACCTGTGTCATGTCCTGGTTGTGTGTATATAAAGTCTGTCTGTCAGTTCTGTCATTGTTGGTTCGTCGTTGGGTAATGCCTGTCTTGTCCTGCCTGAGTGATCGTGTTTCCTGAGCCCATATGGAGGGAGCTGCGATCCGGTGCGGTGCCTTTTGGACCAGACCCGTCCTGGGACTGAGAAGCTGCAGCCAGGCGGTCGAGGTTCTGCCTTCGCCTCTCCTACTGCAGGAGGAGAGACGAAGATCTCAGCTCCAAAAGAACCACACAGCACCCAGGTTCAGTCCCTCCTACCCACCAGTCTGCTCTGGGTGGACGTCTGGGGAGGACGCCGAGTCGGAGGACGAACTATGGTTCGCCCCGGTACACCACCCACATCGCCGTAAAAAAGGAAGGAGAAGACGCAACCGGAACCGGTCCGCTGCTCTTCCGCCCACATCACCTAAACCTCCAGCTCCTCGCATTCAGCCCGGCGAGGCTGAGTTTTTTGGTTCCGCCTCCTCCTGGTCTCAGCCTCCAGCCTGCTCTCCTCTGCCAGAACCTGCTAAATCGGGGAGAATTTCGCAGGGGGGGGAGCAGTCATCCCCCTGTTCGTCTGTGGAGTGGACGAAGGGGGGCCAGCCCGGGGAGCGTGTTGGACAATCGCTTTCTGCTCCTATTGAGGTTGACCAGTTCCCTGAGCTGCCTCCTGTAGAGGACCTGGTGGCTCATCCTCTCATCAAGGACTCTATAGTGCTTCTCAGAAATATCCCTAAGTTCAGAGTTAAGGATAGAAGACTCCTGGTGGACCAAATCTTGGACATTTACCTTTCACAGCCAGATCTGATCAGCACACCGGCTCATCAGACGATCTTCCTGTTTGCCGTAAAACTAAGAGCTGAACTCGATCCTAGTTTTGTCTTGTCATACACTATAGAGCTTGCAGCCAGCCCAGAGCTTGCAGCCAGCCCAGAGCCTGCAGTCAGCCCAGAGCCTGCAGCCAGCCCAGAGCCTGCAGCCAGCACAGAGCCTGCAGCCAGCACAGAGCCTGCA
>NC_056510.1:27556910-27562317 GCF_014905685.2 Nematolebias whitei
CGTCGCCTACGCCGCCGGACGCGGCCTCCTCGTCGCCTACGCCGCCGTACGCGGCCTCCTCGTCGCCTACGCCGCCGGACGCGGCCTCCTCGTCGCCTACGCCGCCGGACGCGGCCTCCAAGGTTTCTACGCCGCCTGACGCGGCCTCCAAGGTTTCTACGCCGCCAGCCGTGGCCTCCAAGGTTTCTACGCTGCCAGCCGCGGCCTCCAAGGTTTCTATTCCGCCTGACGCCGCCTCCAAGGTTTCTACGCCGCCTGACGCGGCCTCCAAGGTTTCTACGCCGCCAGCTGCGGCCTCCAAGGTTTCTACGCCGCCAGCTGCGGCCTCCAAGGTCCTACGTGTTGGACGGCCTCCCGGCCGCCCCCCTGAACGATGGTCCCGTGCTGGACGGCCTCCCGGCCGCCCCCCTGAACGATGGTTCCGTGCTGGACGGCCTCCCGGCCGCCCCCCTGAACGATGGTCCCGTGCTGGACGGCCTCCCGGTCGCCCACCTGAACGATGGTCCCGTGCTGGACGGCCTCCCGGTCGCCCACCTGACCTGCTCTGAGCCAGTGGCTGGTCTCCGGCCATCTAGACATTTTATGTTTCCCTACTTAGTTTAGTTCCTGGGCCTTGTCCTGTTTTTGTTTTGGTCCTTGTGTGTCTTTGTTCGGGCCCACCACCCTTGCAGTTCCTCCCTCCGCCCGCCCTAGTCTTTTGGGAGGGGGCTTCTTGGGGACGCCAGGGGGCGTCCTTGAGGGGGGGTACTGTAAGGATGGCACCATCTAGTGGGCCTTCCCCCTGTCTGTTCTCCCTTGTGTCTGAATTGATTGTCTGATTATCGTCACCTGTGTCATGTCCTGGTTGTGTGTATATAAAGTCTGTCTGTCAGTTCTGTCATTGTCGGTTCGTCGTTGGGTATGTCCTGTCTTGTCCTGCCTGAGTGATCGTGTTCTTGAGTCCATGTAAGTTTTGCTGCCATGTCAGCCTTTTTGATTTATTATTATTATTATTAAAAGTATTTTTATCTTATACATCTGCCTCCTGAGTCCTGCCTGCGCAACTGGGTTCTTCTGTCCTGATCTGCCACGAAAAAACCTGACAAGAAACTCCTGTCACCCAGATACGAACGGAACCATTCTAGCTAGCGCCACCCCTGTAATCCCAACCCAGTGTTCTAGCCGAGACAAAAGGATGCTGTGATCAGCAGTGTCAAATGCAGCGGTAAGGTCGAGGAGTACCAGGATCACAGACTGACCAGAGTCATTTGCTAGCAGAATGTCATTACAGACCCTTACTAAAGCCGTCTCGGTGCTGTGCAGTTGTTTAAATCCTGACTGAAAAATCTCAAAAATTCCATTTCCAATTCAAGAACTTGGTTAGTTGAATAAAAACTTTTTTCTCCTAAGATTTTAGAAAGAAATGGAAGTTTTGAGATTGGCCTGAAGTTTGAACAAGCTGCAGGGTCAAGTCCGGGTTTTTTAATTAATGGAGTTACCACTGCATGTTTTAAAACATCAGGAACCACACCTGTAGCCAAACTGCTGTTAATAATGGCAAGAACAGAGGGTCCAGTTAACGGTAGAACCCGTTTAAAAAATGCAGCAGGGATGGGATCAGCAGGGGAGCCTGAGGGTTTCATGTGACCAACGACCTCATTTAAAAATGAGAGCGAGATGGGGTCAAAGTGACTGAAGACTGCTGAGCAGGGGACAAGAACTGAAGGGTCGGCTGTGGAGCGTGGAATTGATGACCTAATCGACAACCTTTTCAACAAAATGCCTGACAAACTTATTACAGGTGTCGACAGAGGCCTCAATGGTGGCAGACTGAGGCACGTTTAGAATGGTGTTAATGGTGTTGAAAAGAATGTGGGGGTTGTGACTGTTTAAGTTGATAATTTTTGAGAAATATTAGTTTTTCTCCTGTTTAACGGTGGTCTGATAGGCTTTCCAACATGTTTTTAACATCTCAAAAGACACCTGAAGTTTATCTTTTTTCCATCAACGTTCAGCTCTTCTGCACAAGCGTCTTGCCTCTCGTGTAGTCTCATTTACCCAAGGGTGGGGCGTGCATTTTCGATTCCTGAGCTTTAACGGGGCGACTGAGTCCAGGATCTGTACACACGCCTCCTGATGCTGAGAAAGCAACTCCTTTGTAGTAAGACCCACAGAGAGTTCAGAGTCTGAAACAGAATTACTAGCAAAGATGGAAGAGAAGAGTGTGGCGGTGGAAGGGTTAAAAATCCTACAGGGCTTGGGTCTGAACTCCGACACGATAAAGCAGGTTTAATGCATTTTAACTGTGGTAAAATGATGAATGTTGAGCATCTTGTTAAGTTATACTTTGCTGTTGGTTTTATAAGTAAGGAGATAGTTAATCTGTTAGCACATCAGCATCAGATTATTATCAGTATCAGGACTTTGAACCTGCTTACAGTACGGTGGTATGTTCTGATGGGCTGCAGCAGCTCTCTGCAGGTAAGGAGCATTTAGCCTCTGATTGGTCATTTGCTGACACGCCTACTGGATTGATTGACAGGTCACGCTGTGGAGCCGACTCATGGAAAAAAATTAATAAATGAATGAGAGCTGCAAAAAAAATGTCTCGTACGACTTTATTCTCATAATATTAAGACTTTATTCAACTTTATTCTCATAATTTTATGGCTTTTACAGTAATTTTTTTTCTTAGCGTGGCCCTAAAGCTCTGTCATTTATTTCTCAGTAAATTTTACAGTTGATGTTTTCAACTAGATGCATTAACAGTATTTGCAGTTTGGTTTCTAAACACTGCAAGGATTTCAACTTCTGTGTGCATAACTCCTATTTGCAACCTGCTGTTGTTAAAAGTAGAAGTTTTTTAATGTAGTCTGGTGAGATTGAAACATCAAAAAACATTAATTTGTTTTTGATAAACTCTGCTGTGCGATAAGAGAGTACTCAGAGGGTAGGAGACGTTTAAAGGCAGAATGGTGGAACTCGTGACTTTATTCTTTGCAGGAAAATAAAAGTAGAGAAATTGCATTTCCTGTGAAAATGCAGTGCTTATTGCTGAAAAACAGCTGAAATTAGTTAAAATCATGCTGAAATGTAGCTGAAATGGAAGAATAAGCCTAAGTTAGCAGAATAAAGCAGAAAGAACACATTTATTGAATTTGGTTTAAATAAGCAGAAATGAGCACAAAAATAATTGGCTTACAAAAAGCTTAAATTAGCAAAAATAGCTGAAACATAGCTGTAAAGGCAGAAAGAAGCTTAAACTACCAAAAGGAAGTTGAAAGAGCACAATTATATCCAATTAGGCCTAATGAGGCAGAAATTCGCACAAGAACATAGAAATTATCTGAAAAAAAGCAGAAATATGTTAATAAAAAAATGCTGAATAGTAGCTAAAAAAGCAGAAATAAGCTTGGAGTACATTTTTGCTGAATTAGGCTGAAAAAAGTTTAAATGAGCGCAAAAAAATGTGGAATTGGCGGAAAAAGCTCAAATTAGTATAAAACAGCTAAATGGTAGCTAAAATAGCAGATATAGTTGAAACTTTCAGAAATAAGCAGAGAGAAGTTAGAATAAGCACAAAAATGTGAGCCGAATAAAGCAGAAAGGAGTACAAAACAGCTGATTTTTTTATTTGCACAAGTAAGCTGAAAGAAGCTGAAGCAGAACAAAATGTGAAAGGAGCAGTAAAAGGTTGTAAACACATCTAAAGATTTGAAGGAGGTAAAATGAGCTCAATTCATTTTCTATGAGGAGAAAAAGTGTCAGAAAAAGCCAAATATTTCAAAAAGCTAAAGTTGCACCAATACCAAAAGTTACAGCAGCCTTCTCCTGAAAGAGCTGAACGTTTTGATTTATGATTTGTTGAAATGGCACAAAAATTTTGAAACGAGAAAGATGCAGTGAAACATACGGAAGAAAAACGGATCACAATAGTGTGAATGCTTCATAAACATTCACACAGTCAACCAGCTCGATGATGAGGGGGGGGGAGGCTAAAGACTCTCAGCACCTCTTCATATGGAACTAGATCCGACCTAAATAAGTTTATACTTTTATGCTTCCAAACTATTAATTTGCATATTAACACCTCTACTGTCGTCTTGTATGTTGGATTTATACAGTATACTGGTTGTCTAACACCATAATTCACATTTTTGGATGCATTTCACTGTAATTAAACTACAGTGTACTCACATTTTAATGTGTAATAATCCACAGTAGGAATCCACAAACCTGCTCTGAATGTGTTAGTGTATGGCCTTCCTGCCGTTGGGAAGAGTCAGTTTGATCTTAAACTAAATCTGATTTGTAAATTGAATCTCACTTTTTTTAGTTTTTGAGCACTGAATACTTTATTAGTTTGTCTTCACGTTTTTATCCTGAGATGTGAAAACTTGTGGTTTCAGAGCTGCACAGGAAACGAGCAGCGCTGCAGAAGGAAGCGGAAGCTATGAAGGACGTCGTCTCTGCCCTGAGGAAATGAGTCCACGAGTGAATGCAATTGAAAAAAACATCAGTGTTGAGTTTCTCTTATCCATTTATCTCAGTTAAATATTTTACTGCATTATGCACAGTCAGTATTAGTTTTGATTTACAGTATCCCTCAACTATCACAGGGGTAACGTTCCACACACCACTGCGATAGGTGAAAAACTGTGAAGTAGGAACGCTATACGGTAGTCCCTCGTTTATCACGTGGTTTTGGGACTTTTTTCACCTTTGGTCTTGGTATCCAAAGTGATGGGGATTTTTTTTTTCTGCAATCATTAATCCACATGACCAATGCAGCGTCCATCTTAACCGTGCCGTAAAAGGCAACAAATGTCCACGTAGGCAAGTTTGTCCAGAAGTTCCACTTTTTCTTTAATCGTCAGCATCTTCCACTGGTGTTTCGGTTCACCGCCAGAAACTTGAACACACAGAACGTTTAGGAGTTGTCCAGTTGATAAAGAGCGGAGGTAAACAAACTGCCTGCTAGAGAGACAGCGACCGTCTGCTACTGTGACAGACAATCAGCGTCCAGGAAAACAGAGCAGGTGGTTAACGTACTGATCCAATCAGCACCCGGGTCATCAGGTCAATGCTCTGCTTTCTTAAAGAGACATGCCCTGACATGATTTACGCTTTTTTACTAATCTGACGTTTGTAAAGTTGAATTATGTTAAAAATACTTTTCCATGTGATATGAATTAAATTTTGCATTTGAAAGGCCAGTTCAGCAGAATTTGCAAAAATACTCTTCAGCAGAAAACAGCGCCCAGAGGCACAACATTGATTTGAGGGAAATGTAGTCCATCTGAGTGGCGATTACAGTACAGTTGGAGGCTGAATGAAAGAAAACTACAAAATGGTGGCGCCTGTCCAAATTATTATTATTATTTTGTCATTAACTTTTTACATCCGCATGAGTTCTGTACATTGTCCA
>NC_056510.1:27562417-27575113 GCF_014905685.2 Nematolebias whitei
CAGTGATATTACTGTACAGTCCACAACCATGTCTTAAAATGTGTGTGTGTGTATATATATATACACACACACACACACAACTACTTACTACTTGTACTACTATTGCTACTTTGCGGTTTTTCACTTATCATTGAGCTTCAGGGTACGGATCCCCCGTGATAAACAAGGGACTACTGTATATATATTTTAAGGCTTTATAAACCCTTGCCACACTTTTGTAATGTTCTAAACTCTTAAACCTATGTAATTTTAACAACATATCTACTGTATGTACTGTACAGTACTGCACAATTTTACTCACCAGCTCTGCAAAACAGCAGCTCGGTTCCAGTCGGGCTCAGTTCCGGTTCAGCAGACCTACCCTGCAGCGATGAAGCCCACCACCCCCGTCCAGGTTGATATTTGCGTGGATAGAGTTTCAGGATTATTTGAGACTTTCCTGCCAGTTCTTTGAGCTTAATAGATCCATCGTTACTTCTGACTTTGTGTTGCAAAACTTTCCCTCCATTTCAGCAGAAAGCAGCGGGCGAAAGCACTGTTGGCTTCTGGGTAGTGTAGTTCTTTAGACATGTGTTACATTGTAGGCTTATTGAAAGAAAACGAGAAAATGGCGTCGCCTGTCAGAAGTTGTTTTTTTCATTAACTTTTTTTATCCCGTACCGTTGTGAGTAATATTAAAGTTGACAATTGTTGAAAAACTGTGAAAGAGCGAGTCTGCAAAAGTTGAACCGTGAAGTAACGAGGGACTATTGGACACTAGTGTATTGTGACAATAAGACTGTGGTAAAAATGGTATCAGCTTTGAACAGTGTTCAACAAAAATGTCAAAATAAGACCCAAAATATTACTGAACATATTTGACCCAAAGTACATAAGCAGGTTATTTTCCATTTTAAAGTTTGTAAACAATGTATTTTTTCTACAATGTTTTAACATATACTTGTTTTATGTGCCAGAAAAGGCAAAAAAAAAAAAAAGTTTTATCGAGTTAATTGTTAACTTTTCTGTTTCACATTAACAGTCAAAGGGATGCTTTTATTAAAGCTCCTGGTTAGGAATTCAATTTTTTATGTGTTTATATTAGAAATTGATAAACATTTGTATGACAGTGAAATGTTTGCATTTGTCTTGTATTTGTGCCTTGTTAAAGTAATAGTTCAGATCTTTTTAAAGATGTCTTTTGCAGAAAAGACATGAACAAATAATATCTTACCTGTTGTAAATACAATAGCTCTTTGGATAACGTCAGTTCAGAGAAATTTAGTTTTGATCAAATTTGACAAGAATGGTGTCAAAACTAAAGAGGATTGCTGCCATTTAAAAACATTTTAATTGTATACAGGGGCTGGTCATAAAATTTGAATATCATGAAAAAGTTTATTTCAGTAATTGCATTCAAAAAGTGAAACTTGTGTATTATATTCATTACACACAGACTGATATATTTAAAATGTTTATTTTAACATTGATAATTACAACTGACAACTAATGAAAACCCAAATTCAGTATTTCAGAAAATTAGAATATTAAGACCAATTAATAAAATGTATTTTTTAGAAATGTTGGCAAACAGAAAAGTATGAGCATGTACAGCACTCAATACTTAGTTGTTGCTCCTTTTGCCTGGATTACTGCATCAATGTGGCGTGGCATGGAGTCGATCAGTCTGTGTCACTGCTCAGGTGTCATGAGAGCCCAGGTTGATCTGATAGTGGCCTTCAGCTCTTCTGAATTGTTGGGTCTGGTGTATCACGTCGTCCTCTTCACAATACATCACAGATTTTATATGGGGTTAAGGTCAGTCAAGTTTGCTGGCCAATTAAGAACAGGGATACCACAGTCCTTAAACCAGGTACTGGTAGCTTTGGCACTGTGTGCAGGTGCCAAGTCCTGTTGGAAAATGAAATCTGTCTCCATAAAGTTTGTCAGCAGCAGGAAGAATGAAAACTTGGTAGACGGCTGCGTTGACCTTGGACCTCAGAAAACACAGTGGACGAACAACAACAGATGCTCCCGTCCCAAGCCATCACAGACTGTGGAAACTTGACACTGGTTCTCAAGCAACGTGGATTCTGTGCCTCTCCTCTCTTCCTTCAGACTCTGGGACCTTGATTTCCAAAAGAAATACAAAATTTACTTTCATCAGAGAACATAACTTTAGACCACTCAGCAGCAGTCCAGTCCTTTTTGTCTTTAGTCCAGGCGAGATGCTTCTGACGCTGTCTCTTGTTCAAGAGTGGCTTGACAAAAGTAATGTGACAGCTGAAACCCATGTCTTGCATACGTCTGTGCGTTGTGGTTCTTGATGCACTGACTCCAGCTGCAGTCCACTCTTTGTGAATCTCTCCCACATTTTGGAATGGGTTTTGTTTCACAATCCTCTCCAGGGTGTGGTTATCCCTATTGCTTGTACACTTTTGTCCTAACACATCTTTCCCTTTCCTTTGTCTCTCTATTAATGTGCTTGGACACAGAGCTCTGTGAACAGCCAGCCTCTTTAACAATGACCTTTTGTGTCTTGCCCTCCTTGTACAAGGTGTCAGTGGTTGTCTTTGGACAACTGTCAAGTCAGCAGTCTTGCCCATGATTGTGTGACCTATAGAACTAAACTCAGAGACCATTTAAAGGCCTTTGCATGTGTTTTGAGGTAATTAGCTGATTATAGAGTGTGGCACCAGGTGTCCAATATTGATCTTTCACAATATTCTAATTTTCTGAGATACTGAATTTGAGGTTTTCATTAGTTTGTCAGTTATAATCATCAATATTAAAAGAAAAACATTTGAAATATATCAGTCTGTGTAATGAATGAATATAATATACAAGTTTCACTTTTTGAATGGAATTACTGAAATCAACTTTTTCATGACAATGAGTAATATAATGCCTAATGTTTTGAACTATTGCTTTCAATTCAGTAACAACCAGACCTCAGATGTTTTTATTAACAATACAGTTTTTGAATTGAGTTTTTGTTTTTGTTCAATTCAGATAAGACAAATTCCATATCTGACATTACAATGGAAAAACAAAAACTCAGACACCTTTATATAAAACAATCAAATCGCTTTATTTATCGTTTTCATTGCAGAGGTCAAAATTTACCTCAGCACTTCACAACAGTATTAAATAAAATTGTGGATTTTCAGTGTTCTGCTTAAAAAAAATAGTCTTCAGAATACTCAAATTTGCAGTGCAGAGAAATCACCACACGTCATGAATCAAAAACTACTAAATGCCCATATCTACTATTTACATTAGATTAAAAAACAAAATATATTTCGACCTATAAAACTCAAATTTAAGACAAAACCTGACATCTGATCCTCATTTGTGAAGTCTCATCTCACCGCTGAGACCTAAAACAAGCATCAGAAACAACCAACACTGACCCTCTTGAAGTTCACCTAAAAAGATAATACAATAATACAATATTTCATATTTATGGTCTCTAGATCCCAGCTTTGTCCTGACATCTACAAGTGCAAAAACACTTTTTAACCTGAAAACTACAAAACCAGAGAGCAGCAACGTAACGTAGACAAGTGCAAATTGTTCCAGTTAATAATGTAATACCTGATGGCAGAAAAAAAAATTCAAAGTTCAAAAATATTCAACAAACGGCACACCTTAAATTGTGCAGTATGTAAATTATAACCAAGGCACTGAGAGAAACACCATCAGCTTACAAATGCAGATTATAAATGTTTTTATAAGAATTAAAACCAAACCTGTCGGTGACGTAAAGCTTTCCGCTGTGCACACGTCTGTCGATGAATGTTTCAGCTGCTGACGAGAGGCCGTGATGGATTTATAGTCCTGCAGCATCTGAGCGAGCTTTAGTTTAGTTTTTGAAGGCTCCACAGCGACTAGCTCGACATATGAAATCTTTGAGCAGATTGCCGTCAGTCTGCCAGAAGGCAGCAGTCTGAGTCACCTGGGTCAGGTGGTTCACACAGAACTTGAAGCAGAACTCCTCCAAGTCCTGAATGACAGAGAGAGAAAATCACTGGAGCGCCTCACTAAGGCCAAACATTCTGCAGGATATTAAAGACTTAACGATCAAATATCCCCAACATTTTATCTCGGTAGAACAAAATAAACGTATCACCTTGGTGTTAACTTTTTAATGCAAATAAAGTGAAAGCATGGAGATTTTTAAGCGATATGTCAAATAGTTAAATAGTTAATCAGCCATTTTCTCCGCACTGTGCTATAGCAAATTTTTTTCAACGTTCTTTATCGTCATTTGCATCACATGTGGTGCATGTGGTGTACTCAAAGTCCCAGTTACACCCAAAAATAGTGATAATATAAAGCAGTGGTCCCCAACCTTTATTGCGCCACGGACCGGTTTGATGTCTGACAATATTTGGTCTGGGGGTCCTCCCCAACAGAATTTTGAATAAAGTAGATGTCATTTCCTGCATTCTGGTGCATTTTACAAACATTTCAAACATTTTTCGCTTCAAATACTCAGACTGCACGACACACAGCTTCATGAGCTGAGATCAGTCTGTTTCATCAGTTCGGTGAAAGTTCAGAGAACTCCTGCAGTGATTCACACATCAGATTGTTCATAAAAGCACAGGAACTTATGCCTAGTGCAAAACGTTTAATTATATTTTTGTGTTTTATAATAAAATTATCCATGACTTTGAACTTTAAGGGGCAGATTTTTTTGAGCAGAAGCAAAAATGTGAAGCAACAGCTCTGATGTGATATTAGGAAGCTTGTTAAAATTATAGTTTTATTTAGTTATAATTTTATAGTCGATCTTTGTCAGGCGGGTTGAAAAATATGCAGTGTAATCCTTCAGAATGCACAGATACGGCTGCACACCTCCACCTGTCTGCTCCACTCCATGTAGCTGAATTGTTTTGTTCTTCACCAGTATTGGAGAACTGATGTGCACATGCCCCGCAGAAACCGAAACTAACCATTTGTGTATGTTGACCTGCATCAAGATTGAGTCATAGACTGATGTGGTAGAGAGAATCCGGTGATTTTTCAAAATAATTTTTTTTTTCTCCCCTTCTGTGCGACCCAGTACCCATTGACCCACAGACCGGTATCAGTCCGCAGCCCAGGGATTGAGGACCACTGATATAAAGTATTAAAAAAAACAGTATACAAGGATCTAAGATATACACTAAACAATAAAATTATACGATGTATTAAAAGCAGCCTGAACATGAGTCTGTAGTGAGCAGATGCGTAAGAACTCAGCAGCACAGATAAAGTGTTCAATCTCCAACTAAAGTGGAATTACAGTGATTTTCCTGGTTATGCATTTATGAGTAACAGCTTCAGGGTAGAAGCTGTTCCTCAGTCTAGTGGTTCTACACTTAATGCTCCTCAACCTCCTTCCTGAGGGGAGTGGGGCAAAAAAGTGTGTGTGCTGGGTGAGTGGGGTCCTTCATGATGCAGGTGGCCTCTTCCTGCATCTTGAGGTGTAGATGTCTGTGATGGTGGGGAGACTGACTCCAACAGTCTTCTGTGCAGCCTTCACCACTCTCTGCAAAGCTTTTCTTTATGCAGCTGTGCAGCCTCCATGCCACATGTTGATGCTGGAGCACAGGATGCTCTCCACTGCACACCTGTAGAAGGAGGTGAGGACTGAGCTTTCCCTTCCACAGGTGTGCAGTGGAGAGCGACCTGTGCTCTAGCATCAACGTATGGCACGATCACAGAACATCGCTTCATAAAAGACCAGACTATCCCTTTAAGACATTGCTCTTTGCTCAAATTAAAACCCTGAAGGAGTCTTTAATAACCAGGATTCATTGGCACTTGTCCAGCTGTCATGGTATCTAGTCAGTCTAGTCAACTCTGTGTGTCAGTCTTGTCTGCATGGAGGGGCTGACAGAGAAGACAGGGAGGGGGGTGAACCTTTTAAGATGCAAAGTTCAAATTAAAACTTTTCTTCACTGTTAGCAAATTCTGCTGTTAATAAAAAATAATAGTAGAAGCTCACTAACATAACTTCAACTTACAGAAGGATTATTGAAAATCCTTATTTCGATTACTGGATCGATGATTGGATTAGGATTATTGAAAATCCAAAATACGGAAGGATTGTTGAATAACTTCAACAACATTTTAATAAGCGTCACCTTTACTTTCTAACTTTGACGTTATGACCAAAACAGCTTTAAATGAGTACATTTGATGCAACATCTGTTGAAGATGAAGCACTTCTTATAGAAAGTCAATTATTTTATAATTCTATTAAAGAGTTAAACTGCAGACTTTATTAAAATAAAATCTTAAAATTTCAGATCTGTGCTTTATGCAAGCTCAAATATTCAGACTAAATTTAGCAGCAGCACACCGATATCTATCTATCCTTAATTACCATATTTTTCGCCGTATAAATCACAATTTTTTACATAAATTTGCACGCCCTGTGACTTATACACTGAAGCGACTAATATAAGTTTTTCCTCCCATATTTATAATCCAATTTTTGGCAGAGATTTGACAATTTCATTTATTCTGACGTGGAGAGCCCTTGAGCAATATGGCAAGCCAAGTGTCTCATTAATAGGTAAAAGTTGCTATTAATGAGACACATGGCTTGCCATACAAGCCACCTTCGTCTCGCTCCGGAACTCCTGGAACAAACGTCAAATCAGCTGCATTTCGCCGCGCTGCCCAGGTGAAATGCAGTTGATTTGACCATTAAAGTTAATTTATTTAGGAAAATTTCAACTGAGACACACCTTTATTATAATGTCGAGCAAACAAATAATTGTTTTTAAGTGGTTATCATGTTAAATTCTTGTTAAAGTCCTCCTGTGTGCGCTCCTGCGGCCACTATTTTGGCAGCCAATCAATTTTTGGCTCAACACTGGCCCATGTTTCCAGGTAGTCAGCGGTGACACATAAACATGACACATAATAGATGCGATTTATATGGCGAAGCAACTTATTTATGGGTTTTTCCACTTTATTAAGACGTTGTTGGACTGACGCGACTTGAACGGCGGAACATACGGTAAGCGTTGCTGTCACATTGTAACTTGCAATAAACTAACATAATTTTGGTCACATTTTATTATTTATTAAATTTTCCTGTGGAAACTTTTGAAAAAGAGAAGAGCCTGAATAAAATAAAACTGAAGAACAACACTGGACCCATAGAAGCTGACAGAATGTTATCTATTTAAGTTGGCACCCTAATAACTATCTGATTCCACAGATTACATTTGCAACGAGCCACCCACACTTTTACACGGTGAACACACACAAAACTAAAACGTTATTCACTGTGTGAAACGTGCACAGAAAGTGTTCGAAGCTGGTCGACTGAAGGCGAGGACTGACCTCGGCGTCGTAGCGCACCGCGGCGGACAGTAGGGAGAAGGCGTTCTCCACCATGATTCCCCTCTTGATGAGGTGTTGACACAGACGCTTCAGCCGGTTCTCACAGTACGACGTGGCCAGATCCAGCAGCCCTGAGGCCCCACAGACAGGATGAGCACCTCACAATTAAATACATGTCAGCAGAAGACGCTCGGCTTACCGATAGCATCTTCAGGCGGCAGCTCCACATCATCTGTGTAGAGGAACTCGAGGAAGGAGCGGTAGACCGGATAGGAGAACTGCTCGATTTCAATCACCTCCTTCATGTCTTCGTTCCAGTGAGCCTGGAACATTGATCTGAAGTGGTCACACCTGTGCAGCAAAGGGGTTGTATTTACACGCGAGCTCAACTTCACAGGATCAGTTAAACGTCTGGGAGGTGAAAGCCTGACCGGATCTTGAGGACTGCTTTGTGGACATAGATGTATTTGCCATCAACACAGAACTTCAGGTCCGCAGTCTCGGGGTTGTCAAACTCCCGCTTCAGAGACTGAGCCACAGTCAAGAAGTCGTCGCGCTCTGGAGGGAGAACACATCACATTTTGACAACAAACACAAAAAGACTAAGAAATGTTCAATTTGCCTGAGTTTTCCAAAGCAGAGCCACTTTTCTCATGTTTAATGCTTCTGAGGAGGCTTCATCCCATAATAACAATGGTCTCCAGTGTTCCTCATAAAACCATACGTATGGTACTAATTAAAGTTTAATTTGAGTATTTCATGGAAAAACTGAATGCTAATTTAAAGTGAGAATCTGCAGCTTCTGAATTGCAGCTGTGTTTCGTCTGCATGCAAGGCTGCAGTTCAACACCCAGCTGTGGGAACATGTTCGTCCTAGAACCCCTTTCTACAACTAAATGTTCAAATGCTGCAAGGTTTAATATTCTGCTCCAATTTCAGGGTCACTGGATGTGCTGGCCAGCCATTCTTAAAGTAATGGTTCAAACCTTTTAATCTGTGTTTCGGGGGAAAGATTGCAAACGGCTAATATCTTATCTGTTGTAGATAGCTCTATAAATAATACAAGTTTGGAGAAATTGTTTAATTTTGACCAAGTGGATTGTTGTTGGTGTAAAACGACTTGTTTCACAAATGTTACTGCCGTTTATGAGAATAGTATTTTCCATTTGCAATAACAAATAACCAAACATTCTATGTTAATCACTGCGTAACAAAAACACAATGGAGTAAAGGATCTAAAACTGTGTTTGCATGGAGCTTTTTAAAAGTAAGGAGGCTGGAGTTCTGAGGAAGTGTGGTCTGGTCTCGGCTGGTAGCTCGTCTTGGACTGAAACTACCGTAATTTCCGGACTATAAGCCGCTACTTTTTTCTACACACTTTGAACACAGCAGCTTATATAATGCTGCGGCTAATTTATAGATTAAAAAATAAATAAATTCTGACAGGCTAACGAGTTTCACGGCGCCAAAACATTTAGCCTCGTCAAACCCAGGCGCTCACAGAGCTGCTCGATACACGTCTCTCATGGGAAGTGGGTCCTCGTGACTCATTGGCTAAGTTTACATGGACATAAGTAATCAGATTAAACGGCCATTCGGAATAAAAATGTGTCATGTAAATGCCCCATTCAGATTATTTTTTTGTTTATTCAACTCAATCAGAAAAAATTTGTAATCAGAATGAGATGGGTGGTTTATGCCGATTCATAATCCGAATGGTGTATATGTAAACACTTAATCTGTTCTTTTTTTTTTCCCCCCCGATTGTGGAAAACTGACCTGACTGCGCATGTGCGACCTATGTCTACCAGACATATTTCCACTTGGCTGTAGAAGGAAAACTAGTCGGTGAACAACAACATTTTACTAGAAACTTTGAAAGAGCTCAAAATGATGTGTATTACCTGTAGCTCAGTCAGGGAGTGCAGTAACGTCTCCACCGTCATTAAAACCTGTCACAGGTCCATTTTGGTGCTCAAGTATGTTTACGTTCATCACGGAAGTAAACCAGAAGTAGAACTTCTTCTTCTGTGGTTTTTTTTTTAAGGAGAGTTTACCACTCAGCATATGTCAGTACTTCTATTTCAGTCCGGTCAAAGAATTTTGTGCATGTAAACATAGCTAGTGAGACTACCTGTATAAACAAAGGTAAATAAACACAATGCAGCACAAGCTTGCGCAGGAGGAATACGAAGATAGTGATCAACGATTTCCTGGTATGCTACTATATATATATATATTTTTTTTTTAAACCAACCACGTTACAGGCACTGTTCAGAAACAAACATTTACTGTACCCACATGTATATGTTACTGGTATGTATTTAATCAAAAGGGGTTTTTTTGGGGTTTTTTTTATCTTACTGTGTAAATATGTTACAATGTGAACACCCACAGCTTATAAACAAGCGTGGCCTATAGATAAAATAGATTAGATTAGATTATTAATCTATTAATCAGATAGATAGGATAGATAGGATAGATAGAATTTTATATATATATTTTATATAGTATTTTTTTGCCATTAAACAAGTCCATTTAATTTCCTAAAATGTAGCCAGGTTTTTTTTTGTTTGTTTGTTTGTCTCCCCCCCCCCCCCCAACATGATCAGTGTTGTATTTAGAAAAATGGAACAGCAGGAAGTCTCAGGAGAATCTGGCATTACCTGACGGATCAGCCAGGAGCTGCTCAGATCTAAATAAATTTTCCGAGATGCGTTACTCAAAGGCTCAGACCAGACCAGACCAGAAGAGCCAGCCTTTGGATACGACCAGTTAAACAACATGTCACACCAATAAAACAAGTGGAGTAGCACTGAGCAACATGGCTGAAAAACTGACAGTGAGGCCATATCTGCCACGCTGTAATGGTTGTGACTACATTTCATGAACAATCATGTAAAATTTTGCTCGGATGAGAAACATTCAACGACAAACCCTACGAGATGAGTTTCCAGCCTACTTCTGTAACTTTCGAGTAAAACGTTTACAAACATTTTTGGATACATTAATGACTTGAAAAGCTTCCAGTTTGTGATTACATACACCCAGTTTTTAGTTTGTGAAAGCTGCTTTTCACATTGAAACAAAAATAAATCTTTGATGTTATTTTAATAAGCAATGACCGCTAACACTGGGAGGCAGTCACAGCCTCTCTTACCCATGGAAAGAAGTCGCCACATGACTGAGGGCGTGGCGAAGCACCCGAACACATCGTCTGTGCAGGTGAAGTGTGTGAGGTGAGGCATCACGATGCACTGGCCCCTGCAATGGCCCCACATGTACACCTGACCACTCTGGGTCTTGGCAGCTGTTGTGTGTGTGGAGTGACAGGCAGCGACTTCTACGATTCTGTTTGACACAGAAGAAGAGGAGGAGTGAGTCTGGTGCTGCAGCGACATGAGTCACACTGAGAGACTCACCTCTCTTTCTCAGCCATGATCTGAACCGGGCTCAGCTGGTTGCTCTTGTTACCGGTGCCCAACTGTCCGTAAGTGTTGGCACCCCAGGCGTAAAGCAACCCCTCGTCTGTCAGTGCCAGAGAGTGGGCGTAGCCCGAGACGATCTGGGACAAGAAAACCAACAGAAAAACTTTAGGTGTGAAAAACAACTGATTCGACTTTTACACCATATTTTTTCCACTGTCGTCCTAAAAAGACAGTCTGGAAGGAAAAGTATTGAAAGCCTGTTATCAAAAGGCAGGCAACAGGGATCTTTGTGTTTGTTAGCAAAATATTTATGATACCAGACAGATTATATAAACTTTCAGAAAGTAATCGTTAGACTTACATCTACAAGTGATTAATTTTTGGAGTGAACCCAGTTCAATATGGCTCCTACAAATAACTGATTGGCAAATAAAAGTAGCTATAACTGTCTGACAGATTCTTCTTTCAGCTTTTCCCTCTTCAGGTGTCTTCACAGCGAGTCATCCTCATCCATCTCACTCTGTCCTCACTCCAACTACCTCCATGTCCTCTCCAACTCCATACATCTCCTCTTTGTCTTTTTCCTGGCAGCTGCATTTCTAACATCCTTCTACCAATATACCCACTGTCCCTCCTCTGGACATGTCCAAACCATCTCAGTCTGGTCTCTCTAACTTTATCTCCCAGTTGTTCAACCTGTGCTGTACCTCTGATGATCTCATTCCTAATCTTATCCATCCTTGTCACTCCTGAGAAGAACCTCAACATCTTCATTTCTGCCACTTCCAGTTCTTTCTCCTGTCTTTTTGTCCAAGTCTCTGTCTCCAGACCATACAACATACTGGTCTCACCACTGTCTTGTAAACTTTTCCATTGAACTTTGTTGCTCACAAATCACTCCTGATACTTCTCTCCATCCACTCCGTCCTGCCTGGACTCGTTTTTTTCACCTCTTTACCACACTCCCCATTTTCCTGGACAATGGACCACAAGTACTTGAAGTCCTGCACCTTTGTGACCTCTGCTCCTTGTAGCCTCACTGTTCCACCAGCCTCCCTCTCATTCACACACATGTACAAGTGCTGGTCATAAAATTAGAATATCATGAAAAAGTTTATTTCAGTAATTCCATTCAAAAAGTGCAACTTGTTTATTATATTCATTCATTACACACAGACTGATATATTTCAAATGTTTATTTCTTTTAATGTTGATGATTATAACTGACAACTAATGAAAACCCCAATTTCAATATCTCAGAAGATTATTATGAAAAGGTTTGATATTGATGATGCATGTGTTTTGAGCTAATTAACTCAAAACACATGCAAATACCTTTAAATGGTCTCTCAGTCTAGTTCTATAGGTCACACAATCAAGTGGAAGACTGCTGACTTGCCAGTTGTCCAAAAGATGACCACTGACACCTTGCACAAGGAGGGCAAGACACAAAACTTCATTGCAAAAAATGCTGGCTGTTCACAGAGCTCTGTGTCCAAGCACATTAATAGAGAGACAAAGGAAAGGGAAAGATGTGGTAGAAAAAAAGTGTACAAGCAATAGGGATAACCACACCCTGGAGGATTGTGAAACAAAACCCATTCCAAAATGTGGGAGAGATTCACAAAGAGTGGACTGCAGCTGGAGTCAGTGCATCAAGAACCACCACGCACAGACGTATGCAAGACATGGGTTTCAGCTGTCACATTACTTGTGTCAAGCCGCTCTTGAACAGGAGACAGCGTCAGAAGCGTCTCGCCTGGACTAAAGACAAAAAGGACTGGACTGCTGCTGAGTGGTCTAAAGTTATGTTCTCTGATGAAAGTAAAATTTGTATTTCTTTTGGAAATCAAGGTCCCAGAGTCTGGAGGAAGAGAGGAGAGGCACAGAATCCATGTTGCTTGAGGACCAGTGTCAAGTTTCCACAATCACTGATGGT